>NC_072401.2:161068560-161371590 GCF_028858775.2 Pan troglodytes | reverse complement strand
TAGTGGCCGCTGGGGAAAACATAAAGCCAGCTCCTAATCCCTTTGTCTGGAGATTCTGGCTTTATGAAAACCAGACCCACCCTGGGCAACCTCATAAGCCCGGGAAATTAGTGGCCAGTGCAGATTGCCCCTCCTCAGGGTGCAATAGCCCAATTTTACTAAATTTTACCGATTTCCCAGTAGCCAAACCAGTGGCACCAATAATATGCTTCGAGTATGATCAGACTGAATACAATTGTAAGCACTATTGGTGGCACCAAAGTGCCGGCTGCCCTTATAACTATTGTAACATCCATAAATACCAATGGTGGGGTGGAGAAGAACAGATAGATCCCAGATGGCCCTTCCATCGCAGACGAGATAGAGACCTTTCATATACATGGATAGTTAGAGACCCCTGGAACTCCCGCTGGACCACGCCTCAACACGGGGCTGTATACTACTCCTTTGCCTCCACATGGCCTAGCAGTCACCTCTATCTGTGGCAGGGTCTAGTGCAGGTATGGCCCCTAGTCCATGGAAATATCCAGCGACAAGAAAACCGCCTGACACAAGATTTACGTCCTTTTTCCTGGTTAAAATTATTGCAAGAAGGATTAGAACTTGCCAACCTTACAGGACTTCACAGACTGTCTGGCTGCTTTCTATGTGCCACTTTAGGGCGTCCACCGCTAACCGCTGTCCCCCTGCCATGAGGATCCTCCACCTCTGCCCAAGCTAACAACCACCAAAACCTCTCATATGCCCCTATCCCTAACGTGCCACTATACCTAAACCCCAGTCAAGAAAAGTTTCCCTACTGTTTCTCAGGAACTAATTCCAGCCTCTGCAACATCACTGCAACGCCCCCTAACATCACCTTAAGGGCTCCGTCAGGCATATTCTTCTGGTGTAATGGAACATTATCTAAAAACCTATCAAGCCCCTCTGTTACCAACCTACTGTGGCTTCCTGTCACATTAGTTCCCTGGTTAACTCTACTTACTGCCGGCGAGTTCCTACGGTATACCGGTAACTGGACTAGTGCTGTTATTCACCCAGACCCTAGACCGAGACCTGCACGAGCCATATTTCTCCCCCTCATTGCAGGAATCTCCCTCACCGCATCCTTCATGGCGGCCGGGCTGGCTGGGGGAGCCCCAGGTCACACCCTTATAGAAAGTAACAAGCTGTACCAACAATTTGCCGTTGCTATGGAGGAGTCAGCTGAGTCCCTTGCCTCCCTCCAGCGGCAGCTCACGTCCCTAGCACAGGTAACCTTGCAGAACCGGAGGGCCTTAGACCTACTCACTGCTGAAAAAGGGGGAACGTGTATGTTTCTAAAGGAAGACTGTTGTTTCTACATAAATGAATCAGGACTCGTGGAAGACCGAGTCCAACAGTTACACAAGTTAAGCACAGAAGTAAGAACACGGCAGTTTGCTTCACCTGCAGACCAATGGTGGAACTCATCTATGTTTTCTCTGTTAGCCCCCTTCCTTGGACCCCTGCTGAGTCTACTATTTCTGCTTACCGTAGGACCTTGTGTTGTTAACAGAATTTTGCGGTTCGTTAAAGAAAGGTTTAACACTGTACAACTCATGGTCCTCAGAGCCCAATACCAACCTGTAAACGCTGAAACAGAATCAGACTTATAAGACCCAAGATTGGCTCTAAAAAAATACCTGAAAAGAAAGGGGGGGAATGAAAAGAGCCGGGCACATTCCTCAGCCCCGGGCTCAAAACAAACAAGCCCAGTACAAACACATCCCATCCTCCCATCCCACCACATATCACCATATATCTCTTAAACTTCCCCCGGGCTCAAAACAAACAAGCCCAGTACAAACACCACCAGGAAAGTCTCCGATAAGGGGACAGATGAGGGGACAGCCGTTCAAAGTTTTACTGAAAGAGCGGGAACCAAAAGAATTCCTTTGTTCCCCTGTAACTTTCAGGCTATAAAAAAGCAAACACTCGCATTGTTCGGAGCCCTCTTGTATGTGGTGGAATGGAGGGACCAGGTTCGAACTTGTAGTAAAGATCCTTGCCGCTTGGCTTTGACTCTGGACTCTGGTGGTCTTCTTTGGGGAACAAACGGTCTGGGCATAACAGCATCTCATCACACTGCTGTACATTTATGAGAACCTGCTGTGTGATAGCTGATTTATATATATTACTCAATCTTTATACACTCTATTAGAAGGTACAATTATTACCATTTTGGTAAGTTAGGTGATCAGGATTCAGAGAGGTTAAGTCACTTATCCAAAGTAATTTCTTTGTATTAGAGTCAAAATTTGAATACAGATCCATCTGATTCCAAAATTCCTTCCACTATATATTACATCATTCTAAATAAATAGGGCCTGCAAGTGACTCTGAAGACATTTTTTGTCTCTGAACACATTCCTATTGCCCAGTTTGGTGAAGGTAGATTACTCAGATGATCTGTACCAACAAATCTGCAGCACTTTCTTTTGTGAAACTAGAACAATATCCAATCTACTGAAAATTATTGTCACACGCGTCCGTGTGAAGAGACCAAAAAACAGGCTTTGTGTGAGCAACAAGGCTGTTTATTTCACCTGGGTGCAGGCAGGCAGAGTCAGAAAAGAGAGTCAGCAAAGGGAGACGGGGTGGGGCCATTTTTTTATAGGATTTGGCTGGGTAGTGGAAAATTACAGTCAAAGGGGGTTGTTCTCTTGCGGGCAGGGGCGGGGCGGTCACAAGGTGCTCAGTGGGGGAGCTTCTGAGCCAGGAGAAGGAATTTCACAAGGTTAATCACTCAGTTAAGGTGGGGCAGGAACAAATCACAATGGTAGAATGTCATCAGTTAAGGCAGGAACAGGCCATTTTCACTTCTTTTGTGATTCTTCAGTTACTTCAGGCCATCTGGGTGTATACGTGCAGGTCACAGGGGATATGATGGCTTAGCTTGGGCTCAGAGGCCTGACAGTTATTTTCTCTTACATTTTTTACTCTTGTGAAATTGCACACCGATGTGTATTTACTATTTTCATTTTTCAAATCTTACAGTGTCTGCTGAAATAATCATAAAACAATGTATAGGAAGCTATGAACAGTGCTGGAATAGGGTGTCAGCACCCTTCAGAGAGTCACCAAGCTACTGTCTGCCTCCTCCACAAAGGATTGCTGGATTTTGCAGACCCCATCTGTAAGCTGCAGAAAGCTCTTCTCCCCAACAAAGGAAACATGCTATGTTCCTTGCAGCCTGACCCACAAATACCTAAGTCCCAACATCAGTGAACAGTTAAAATAGGGAGATGCATGGTCACCTCATTAGCACAAATAAAATTGCCAATAAACAGAAGAAATATTTAACAAAAAAAAGCAAATCCAAGAAGCTTATTTTTGCTTCTGAAAAGAAGTCAATATGGCAATAAAATATAGAGAAGACTTCATTGTTGCTAATAAAACTAATATGTCCACAGAGTAATTATCTAATGATGATAAACATTTTCTTTTCTTTAAGAAATCAAAGGAGGAGAAAAGGAAGGAAATCTAGTGCTAACTGTGCTGAAGAATTAAAATGCAGGAAAGTTAGAAATGGAAAGTTATGCTTCCCCTAGTAACTATAACTTGGCATATTCTATACAAGGACATAAATATAACGTAAATATACTACATAAAATACTATCATGTGTGCAAGGAACAAATAATGATAGCTGGGAGGATCATAATTTTGACTTTCCTGATTTTTATGAGTTTAAATTCTCAGCCACAATGTCGCATTATACATGCAAGTTTTTTTAACCAATCTTGACTTAATTTTTGCCCCTCTCTATGCAATTGTCCAGGTTTTCTTGACACTTTACAGGTTAAAGCAGTAACCTTTGAACATCGACCTTCCAAATTTGATTCTGATTCAAATCTTGACCTTTAAAGTGAAAAAAAGAGAGAGGCATGAGTATTTTTCCCTGGACTTCATTAAACGTGGGAAAGACAGTAAAAGCAAAGTTTTCAGCTGTGCATGATTGTTAAACAGTGGGGGAATGCTAAATAAAACAAGTCACAAGTTGTTCCAGAAAAAAAGCTAAAGCAATCATTTCAACCTGCACACTGCTGTTTTTTATTTAATGCTGAGGGGTGTTTACAATGCTGTGGTTGCCAGAGAAAGGTTAATCCAGACGAGTAAAAGAATAGCAGCGTATGAGACTGTTTCACCCCAGCTATTTGCGGTGAATATTTTAGTAACCATCATGAATCCATGTCAGCAGTGCAACCATCAAATGAAACAGGAAAGAAAGCAAATATTACCCTAAAGAATGAATTTTGATTTTCAATAGAGGCAGAGGCATTTTCACTGCCCTCTGCTGTAGTGATGATGCAGTGGAAAACAGTTTTCATGAGTCAAGTGCTCTTTTTGAGCTCCTGTATTCTCAACTCACCATCCTATTTTTGAACTTGAGAGGCAGGGAGGAGTAAAAACTTCCACTGATTTTCCCTCCAGCTTTTATTTAGTTTTTCTTTTTTCCCCCATGAGCTTCAAACTATAGTAGCAATTCTCTCCTTGGAGAGTATTACCTGGCCTCTGCATCAAGCTATGTCAAAAACTATTCAGTATTCTAAGCAGTTCCACTAGGGCACATGTTCCTGTCTTATTTCCTTCCCTGGAAAGTATCCGTATTGATCTCCCTAAAACCTTGGGGCTAAATGAAAATAGCAGGAGAGGCATTCTGTTGGGGAAAAAAAAATGCAGATTTGTACTATCCCCTCCATTTTTTCCTTGCTTTCCAGAATATCAGTGCAGACAGAGCAATATCGGAAACTCTGTTAGTTTCTTTCTTCCTTCTTCCCCAAGGCTATGTTAATAGCAACCTTTTGTGTTCCTGCATTTAGAAATTCAGGACCAAAGATCAATCAGAGTCACTGTTACAAATTTTCCTTTGAAAGAACCACTACCCAACCCATAAATAAAATGCAAATTTCTCCTAATATTATTCAATGCACTAATTTCTGTGAATTACTTGCAATGCTAATTTATTTGAGTCCAGTTTTTTGTGCCTAGTTAACATTGTTCATGATTTTGAACTCACTCTTTAACTGCATATTTTTAGAAAAGATAAGGAAAATACCATCAGGAATGTTCAATATAACATATTACCCCTGATGGTAACATACATTGCAAGCAAATGTATTTTTGGATCCTGTGATTTTTATATTAATGGGGTTTAGAAAACTACCCCAAAACATGATCCATTGGCATTTGAGAAATACCAGAAGCAGGAAGCTCTCTCTAACCTTCTCTCATCCTTTTTCCCTGAAGCAGATCATAATACCTAGGAAGGATTTTACGACCTTTTCCTAAATCCAGTCATGAGACCCTCATGTGGGAAGTGCCCACCCTATACACAGAGGAAAGGAACATCCTTCTCTCTGAAGATACAGAGACACAGAGAACAATCTGAACCTTGTTAAGTTTCCCCTGGTTTACTACTGTTAGATTATACCCCTTTCCAAACATTTTTCTCCTAAACTGTCTACTCTTCATCAAACCTAGCATAAAAATACATATAGTTAACTATTTCTTTGGGTCTTTGCTTCCCTGTGAAGGCTATTATGTTACATAAAACATGTTAAATAAATCGGTATGGTTTCTCCTGTTAATCTGTCAGTTTTTCTTTCAAACCCAGCCAGGAACCCTAAGACAGTGAAGGAAAATCTCTTCCTCCCCCAGAGCTTCTGGTACCCAATGAAGGGCTACATCAGCTGGGGACACCTTGCTCAGTCCAGAAGCTGCAGTTCAAAGATCCTGGACTTCCGTCTGACAAAAGCCAGCAGAAGGTAAAAATTCTTACCACATCAGTGTTGAGTCTCTGCCTTCAGGGCCTGGTGGAGCAAAAGTGGTAAGAATCTTTTTCTTTCCAAATCCAGATTAGCAGTAAACAACACTTTTAAAAGTTAGTTCTTTTATATTGTGACTCTAGTTAAAAATTTGGTTAAGTTGGGTTACCCATTAGTTATTGATCTTTTCCCTCCCAAGGACAGCTATTGCTTTCCAGTTGTCTCATCTTGTGTCTCGATTGCTTGGCTTGACTTTCCACTTGTTGGGGCACGTAGGTTATGGGGTCTGCATATACAGGTGCCCAAATGAAAGGTTGTAGGGACCCAAGTACATAGCAAGATAAAAATATGAGTTCACAATTCTAATATACCAACTGTTTCCAGCTCTCCAGGCGCAAGTTACCTGTATTTCTTCTGGCTCTTAGGAGTGGTTTTGGATCTTGAGAGGGCTGCATCTTTTTGCACCCTCTTTTGAGGACACCTTTTGCATCCATGGCTAAGTCATAAAAGGTTGATTCATTCTGGTGTTGAGTCACTTGATAGATACCTTTGGTCTAAGAGAAAGAGAGGAGTTCGATGCTGCCAGGAATGTTTATTATTCTTTTCTGGCTGATACCTGATAACATTAGTTTTAACTGTCAGAAGTTGGTCAAATTGAAGGCTGATATTAAGAGCCTGAGGACCATTTTTAAGGCCTTCTAAGCTAAGATAGAACTATATATTCAGAGAGGAAAAAAAAGTCTGAAGATTTTGTGGAAGAATTTATTAAAACAAAGACACACCACTCTAAATCTAGAACATAAGACTCTTTTGATTTCTTAGTTGGTAATCTGCTCCCTGATATAAAGGAAGAAATGGAAGATAATGCAGAGGATAAATGAGTCAGCCCCTTAATATCATTTAGGCTATGACCCAGTGCTTGGAGGAATTAAAAATCACTATCCTGACCTAATAAATTGAGTCTTTACAAAAACAGAAATGGAACTGCAGAGGCAATTTAAAGTCCACCAATCCTCTTTAACAATACCCAAACCTCACCTATTTATCTCAAGATGCTTGCAGATATTGTAAAAGGTCAGATCATGGAAAATGGACCTTTCCTACACTTAAGAAAAAGAGGGAAATTTTTCTAAAGAGTAATTATACTAGAGCTCTGATTATCGGCAAATATGACCCAAAACTCCCTCTTGGAAAAAATTCTTACTCCATGCCTTTGAAATGTAAATAATCTTCCCCTGGACTTGAGGCTGGGGGAAAGGAGTTATTTGGAAGCAAATTGGGCAGATGAAAAATCTTAAAATTCTTTTCTACAAATAGTAAAGTTTTAGTCATCTAGGCAGGTAACTTTAACTTGTTCCATCAACCAGAAACACAATTTGGATCTAGCTATTCTTTTATAAACGAGTGAGTTCTGTATTATTGTACCTGACACATGACTAAAACTTTAAAATGAAAGCTACATGGCTTGTTCTGCATTTTTCTGCATGATTATGTATGTCCCTATGTATGTATGTTAAATGTATGGGATGTTTCTCTTCCTCTGGATGGTATTACCAAATTAATTTATAAAATTTCTCGAAGTTATATTCAGACTGGCTAAAAGATAAATGAGTCAAAAAAATTAAAACTGATTCTTTGGATTTCTATTTTTTTATAAAGGTGAAAGGAGCCGGGCACATTCCTCAGCCCCGGGCTCAAAACAAACAAGCCCAGTACAAACACATCCCATCCTCCCATCCCACCACATATCGCCATATATCTCTCAAACTTCCTGAGCCCAGTACAAACACCACCAGGAAAGTCTCCGATAAGGGGACAGCTGTTCAAAGTTTTACTGAAAGAGCGGGAACCAAAAGAATTCCTTTGTTCCCCTGTAACTTTCAGGCTATAAAAAGCAAACACTCGCATTGTTCAAGGCCCTCTTGTATGCTGTGGAATGGAAGGACCAGGTTCGAACTTGTAGTAAAGATCCTTGCCGCTTGGCTTTGACTCTGGACTCTGGTGGTCTTCTTTGAGGAACTAACGGTCTGGGCATAACATCTGGGGGCTCGTCCGGGATTCCCCAAGCCCACCAGACCCCTGGTCAACGGATCTGCTAGGATCGATCTACTGATAGGTGAGCTGGCTCGTCTCTGTTTGTCTGTCTGTGTCTGTTCTGAATCCGAATCTGTGACTCGCGAGGTCTGAAACTGGAGCTGGCACAGTCCTGGCGGACGCGCTATAGGACAGCCAGCGGAGACCGGTGGGAGACGTCCCCTGGCTCTCATCTGATCTATATTGCAATCTGAGCTGCCCCGGTTTGGCGGGCAGCAGCTGTCTCTGATCTGAGCTGCCCCGGTTGGGCGGGCAGCAGCTGTCTCTGATCTGAGCTGCCCCGGTTTGGCGGGCAGCAGCTGTCTCTGATCTGGACTGCCCCAGCGCGATCGCGATCCAGGCAGTTAACTCTGACCCGGGCTTCCGGTGCGCGCTTGCGATCTGAACTGCCCCGGTTTGGCGGGCAGCAGCTGCCTCTGATCTGGGCTGCCCCAGCGCAACCGCGATCCAGGCAGCTAACTCTGACCAGGGCTGCCAAAGTGCGCCTGCGATTAGATATCATTAATAAGTCAGATCAGATTTCCTTTACAAGGATTCAAACCCACATTCCTTTACAGGAAGAGACTACAAATTATTACAGGATCGGTAATACCCAGAGCACTCCTCCATCTCTCCTTACGAGTAATTTCAAAGAAGTTAGAGCAAGGGGCCATGATCTTAGTATAGAAATCAGGAAAGGAAAGCTAATTACTCTGTGTCGCTCTGAATGGCCTGCCTTTGATGTGAGGTGGCCGCTCGAAGGGAACTTCCGACTTGCTGTCATCACTAGGGTAAAGTCCAAGATTTTCCTACCTGGGCGTGCAGGCCACTTAGATCAAATCCCATATATCCTCATATGGCAGGACCTTGTTGAGAACCCGCCTCCTTGGCTGTCCCCTTTCCAATTAGCCTCTGAACCCTGTAAGGCACTGGTTGCTCGACCACTAAAATCCAAGCAACCAACTGCCCCCCGCCATCCTGTCTACCTGACAGCGGGGACCCACTGTTCACAGAACCCCCTCCGTACCCCTCTGGGCCCCAGGCCCCAGCCCCCCTGGCTGAGCTGTGGGAGGGAGCAGGAGGACGGGAGGCGGCCGGCACACACGGGCCTGCTGGAAGGGAAAGTAACTTTGAAGGGCTGGCGGGGAGGACGCGAGGGCGCACTTCGCGGACTAGCCCCCCTCAGCCGCCTGACTGCATGGTGGCTTTACCCCTTCGGGAAATAGGACCCCCAGATGACACAGGAATCCCCAGGCTCCAGTACTGGCCATTCTCCACCAGTGATCGGTATAACTGGAAAACTCAGAGTGCTCGGTTTTCAGACAACCCCAAAGATTTACTGGCTTTACTGGATAGTGTCATGTTCACCCACCAGCCCACTTGAGATGATTGTCAGCAGCTCCTCCAAATCTTGTTCACCATGGAAGAGCGAGAGAGAATACAGATAGAAGCTAGAAAGCTGGTCCCGGGGGACGACAGTCAACCGACTGCCAACCCCGACCCCATAAACGCAACCTTTCCTCTGACCAGGCCGGCGTGGGACTACAACACGGCAGAAGGTAGGGGATGGCTACACCTTTATCGCCAGACTCTAATGGCGGGTCTCCGGGCAGCTGCTCGCAAGCCCACTAATTTGGCTAAAGTATATTCTATTCTGCAGGGAAAGACAGAGAGCCCAGCTACCTACTTAGAAAGATTAATGGAAGCTTTTAGACAGTACACCCCCATAGATCCAGAGGCTCCAGGAAGTCAGGCAGCTGTTGTAATGTCTTTCGTAAATCAGGCAGCCCCAGATATTAAGAGAAAACTCCAGAAATTAGAAGACTTGGAAGGAAAGCGGATTCAGGACCTCCTTCAGATAGCCCAGCGGGTTTACAATAACAGAGATACTCCAGAGGAAAAACAATTTAAGGCCACTGAAAAAATGACCAAGGTCCTGGCAGCAGTGGTACAGAAAGAGCATCTACAGCCAGAGTACACCCAACCTAGGCACCCCCCCCCCCCCCGGCATGATAATCGGAGCAAAGACCAATGTGCCTACTGTAAGGGGGCTGGCCACTGGGTAAGAGACTGCCCCAAAAAGAAACAACGAGGACAAGGACCCCCTAGGTCTACACCCGTACTAGTCACTCAAGACAAAGACTAGGGAAGATGGGGTTCGGACCCCCTCCCCGAACCTAGAGTAACTTTGCAAGTGGAGGGGTCCCCAGTCCAGTTCTTGGTCGATATGGGAGCACAGCACTCGGTCTTAGTTCCTGTCAAAGAAGTTAGACCCAGTGGCTGCCGGGTGGCCCCCTTGTCTCCGAATGATTGCGGCCACGGCTCTGATGGTGCAAGATGCTGATAAACTTGTCATAGGGCAAGAATTGCGGGTCGTTACTCCACATGCCATCGAAGGTGTACTCAAACAGCCACCTAATCGATGGATGAGTAACGCCCGGCTCACCCACTACCAAGGACTACTACTAAATCCTCTCAGGATAATTTTCCTGCCCCCAACGACCTTAAACCCTGCCTCACTGCTGCCCAACCCGGACCTGGACGCCCCACTCCATGACTGCACCAAGATACTAGCTCAGGTGCACGGAGTTCGAGAAGACCTGCAGGACCGCCCACTTCCTGACGCCGACCTCATCTGGTTCACTGATAGGAGCAGCTTCATGCATCAAGGCCAGAGGTACGCTGGAGCGGCAGTAACTTCAGAGACTGAGGTAATCTGGGCGGAACCCCTGACCCCGGGGACATCTGCCCAGAAGGCCGAACTGATAGCGCTCACCCAAGCTCTTACCTTAGGGGCGGGGAAAAAGCTGACAGTATATACAGACAGCATATACATGGGGCCATTTACAGGGAGCGAAGGTTACTGATGGCTGAAGGAAAAGAGATAAAAAACAAGCAAGAGATCCTAGCCCTGCTAACAGCCCGATGGAGGCCAGAAAAATTAGCCATTGTACATTGCCCAAGGCATCAGAAACTAACTACTCCAACTGCTCAAGGCAACTTTCTGGCAGACCAAACTGCAAGGAATGTGGCGAAGGCTCCCAGCCAACTCCTTGCACTCCAGCTCCCTGACCCGGGCCCCCAGGACTTGCCATATTTCCCTGAATATTCAGAACAAGATCTCCAGTAGATTGACAAACTTCCCCTGAAACAAATCCAGAATAGGTGGTGGACTGATACTAATGACCAAACCATCCTACCAGAAAAATTAAGACAACAGGTGTTAGAACACATCCACCGAACCACCCACCTGGGGGCCCGGTGGATGATAGACCTGATCAGACGCTCCAAGCTCAAAATCAGACATATAGCTGAGACAGCCAGCAGTATCGTGACAAGTTGCAAAGTCTGCCAGCTTAACAACGCATACCCCCAATCTCAAGCTGCAGCAGGAACAAGGCTCAGAGGAACCAGGCCCGGTATCTACTAGGAAGTAGATTTTACTGAAATAAAGCCAGGAAAGTACGGGTACCGGTACTTACTTGTCTTTGTAGATACTTTTTCAGGGTGGACTGAAGCATTCCCAACCAAAAGAGAAACTGCTCAGGTCGTAGCAAAGAAAATTCTGGAAGATATCCTTCCCAGGTATGGCTTCCCCATCCAGATAAGGTCAGATAATAGGCCCGCTTTCATCGCTAATGTAAGTCAGGACTTGGCTTCCACCCTTAGGGCAAATTAGAAACTACATTGCGCTTACAGGCCCCAGAGTTCAGGACAGGTAGAAAAGATGAATCGGACCTTAAAAGAGACCTTAAGTAAATTGACTATAAAGACTGGCGCTAATTAAGTAGTCCTTCTCCCCTATGCTCTGTTCCAGGCCCGTAATACCCCTTACAAACTAGGCCTTACCCCTTACGAAATCATGTATGGCAGACCTCCACCCCTAGTTCCTAGCTTAAAAGATGACCTGCTTAAGTCTGAAACAGAAAATGTCTCTGAATTCTTATTTTCCTTACAAGCCTTACAGAAAATTCACCAAGAAATCTGGCCCAAGCTGAAAGAGCTATATAAGACCAGTCCCCCACCGACATCCCATCCGTACCAGCCAGGAGACTGAGTCCTGGTTAAGCGACACCGACAAGAGACCCTAGAGCCCAGGTAGAAAGGACCACTCCAAGTACTCCTGACCACACCCACCACCCTGAAGGTAGAAGGCATTGCATCGTGGATCCACTACACCCACGTCAAGCCAGTGGACCCAACCTCCGACCTTCTGGGGCCAATCGCGGCGGCGGCGGCTGAAGCACCGGACACGTGGACTGTGGAAAGAGCTAAGAACAACCCCTTAAAACTCACCCTGCGCCGGCAGCATAGCTCACTGCAAACATGCAGTTAAGTAGTCTAACTCTAACATTAGTCGCCCTAGTGGCCGCTACGGAAAACATAAAGCCAGCTCCTAATCCCTTTGTCTGAAGATTCTGGCTTTATGAAAACCAAACCCAACCTAGGCAACCTCATAAGCCCGGGAAATTAGTGGCCAGTGCAGATTGCCCCTCCTCAAGGCGCAATAGCCCAATTTTACTAAATTTTACCGATTTCCCAGTAGCCAAACCAGTGGCACCAATAATATGCTTCAAGTATGATCAGACTGAATACAATTGTAAGCACTATTGGTGGCACCAAAGTGCCGGCTGCCCTTATAACTATTGTAACATCCATAAATACCAATGGTGAGGTGGAAAAGAACAGATAGATCCCAGATGGCCCTTCCATCACAGACGAGATAAAGACCTTTCATACACATGGATAGTTAAAGACCCCTGGAACTCCCGCTGGACCACGCCTCAACACAGGGCTGTATACTACTCCTCCGCCTCCACATGGCCTAGCAGTCACCTCTATCTGTGGCAGGGTCTAGTGCAGGTACGGCCCCTGGTCCATGGAAATATCCAGCGACAAGAAAACCACCTGAAACAAGATTTACGTCCTTTTTCCTGGTTAAAATTATTGCAAGAAGGATTAGAACTTGCCAACCTTACAGGACTTCACAGACTGTCTGGCTGCTTTCTGTGTGCCACTCTAAGGTGTCCACCGCTAACTGCTATCCCCCTGCCATGAGGATCCTCCACCTCTGCCCAAGCTAACAACCACCAAAACCTCTCATATGCCCCTATCCCTAACGTGCCACTATACCTAAACCCCAGTCAAGAAAAGTTTCCCTACTGTTTCTCAGGAACTAATTCCAGCCTCTGCAACATCACTGCAACGCCCCCTAACATCACCTTAAAGGCTCCGTCAGGCATATTCTTCTGGTGTAATGGAACATTATCTAAAAACCTATCAAGCCCCTCTGTTACCAACCTACTGTGGCTTCCTGTCACATTAGTTCCCTGGTTAACTCTACTTACTGCCGGCGAGTTCCTAAGGTATACCGGTAACTGGACTAGTGCTGTTATTCACCCAGACCCTAGACCGAGACCTGCACGAGCCATATTTCTCCCCCTCATTGCAGGAATCTCCCTCACCGCATCCTTCATGGCGGCTGGACTGGCTCGGGGAGCCCTAGGTCACACCCTCATAGAAAGTAACAAGCTGTACCAACAATTTGCCGTTGCTATGGAGGAGTCAGCTGAGTCCCTTGCCTCCCTCCAGCGGCAGCTCACGTCCCTAGCACAGGTAACCTTGCAGAACCGGAGGGCCTTAGACCTACTCACTGCTGAAAAAGGGGGAACGTGTATGTTTCTAAAGGAAGACTGTTGTTTCTACATAAATGAATCAGGACTCGTGGAAGACCGAGTCCAACAGTTACACAAGTTAAGCACAGAAGTAAGAACACGGCAGTTTGCTTCACCTGCAGACCAATGGTGGAACTCATCTATGTTTTCTCTGTTAGCCCCCTTCCTTGGACCCCTGCTGAGTCTACTATTTCTGCTTACCGTAGGACCTTGTGTTGTTAACAGAATTTTGCGGTTCGTTAAAGAAAGGTTTAACACTGTACAACTCATGGTCCTCAGAGCCCAATACCAACCTGTAAACGCTGAAACAGAATCAGACTTATAAGACCCAAGATTGGCTCTAAAAAAATACCTGAAAAGAAAGGGGGGGAATGAAAAGAGCCGGGCACATTCCTCAGCCCCGGGCTCAAAACAAACAAGCCCAGTACAAACACATCCCATCCTCCCATCCCACCACATATCACCATATATCTCTTAAACTTCCCCCGGGCTCAAAACAAACAAGCCCAGTACAAACACCACCAGGAAAGTCTCCGATAAGGGGACAGATGAGGGGACAGCCGTTCAAAGTTTTACTGAAAGAGCGGGAACCAAAAGAATTCCTTTGTTCCCCTGTAACTTTCAGGCTATAAAAAAGCAAACACTCGCATTGTTCGGAGCCCTCTTGTATGTGGTGGAATGGAGGGACCAGGTTCGAACTTGTAGTAAAGATCCTTGCCGCTTGGCTTTGACTCTGGACTCTGGTGGTCTTCTTTGAGGAACTAACGGTCTAGGCATAACAAAGGCTCTTGTGTCATATAAAACTTAATTTAAATCGCTGGACATGGTGGCTTGCACCTGTATTCCTAACTACTCAGAAAGCTGAGGTGGGAGGATCACTTGAGCCCTGTAGTTCAGGGCTGCCCTGAGCCGCAATTGTGCCACTGCACTCCACACTCCAGCTTGAGCCACAGAGCATACTCTTCTGCTATTAATCTGTCTGTCAATTTTCTGTTCAGATCCAGCCAAGAACCCTAAAAGAGTTGAGGAAAATCTTTTCATCCCCTACAGTATTCATGACTATTTTCAAAACATTTTATCATTAAAAATTTTGCAAATATTTCCACATAAACCAATGCCAGGGAAAAAAACAAAGCCCCTAAACAAATTGGATAATTGACGTATTATCTGAATTATAAATAAAATCTTACATTTATGAAATGTTTTATATTATTTTCACATAACACTACTAATAACGCATTTATTGGGTGTTGATATGCAAAAGCCCCCTACTAAAAACTATATGTACTACTTCACTTAATTCTTAGAACAATCTTTCTAGATAGGCTCTATTATTAACCTCATTTTAAGCATGAGAAAACCAAGGCTAAGAGTATTACAAAGATATTAGGTATTAGAGAGAGATTTCAAACTCAGATGCATGCAGTGAGCCACTGTAGTCTAATATATTCATTATTTAAGTTGACCATTCCTACATTCTTACAAAACAACTAGAAAAGCAATTCTTCCTTCTGCTTGACAGACGTCCAAACTATAGAAAGAGAAGAAATTACTTACAAAAGATCATTAAGCTTGTACCATAACCTCTCCCTTAGCCACAGTTTCACTTTATGTGGTTTCAGTTACCTATAGCCAACCTCTTTCCAAAACTATTAAATGGAAACTTCCAGAAATAAACAGTTCGTAAGTTTTAAACCATGTGCTGTTTTTGTTTTTGTTTGGTTGGTTTTTTTTTTTTTAGACAGAATCTCGCTCTGTCACCCAGGGTGTAGTGCAGTGGCGTGATCTTGGCTCACTGCAACCTCTGCCTCCTGGGATTAAGCAATTCTCCTACCTCAGTTTCCTGAGTAGCTGGGATTACAGGCATGCGCCACCACACCCGGCTAATTTTGTATTTTTTAATAGAGATGGGGTTCCACCATGTTGGTCAGGCTGGTCTAGAACTCCTTGACCTCGTGATCTGCCTGCCTCGGCCTCCCAAAGTGCTAGAATTACAGGCATGAGCCACCAGTGCCCAGCCCTGCCATGTGCTGTTTTGAGTAGCATGATGAAATCTCACAACATCCACTCCAGCCTGCCTTTGCCCATCTTTGCTGTGCAAAGATTATTCCCTTTGTTTAGCATATCCACCTGTTATACATGACCTGCCTACTAATCAACAACATCCATCATCTACTCCTAATATCCAGCCATCAACATCATCATGGCTTGATGATCCAAGCATCACTTGAAGTAGATAATCCTCCTTCTGACATAGGAAGGTCAATAGTAGCTTAATGCTACATTGCAATGTCTGTATCATTCACCTCACTTCACCTCATAACACAGGCATTTTATCATCTCACATCATGACAAGAAGGGTATTTTCAGAGTGGGAAAATATCTCATAACTTTTATTACAGTATGTTGTTATAACTGTTCTATTTTATTATTAGCTATTGTTGTTAATCTCTTACTGTGCATAATTTATATATTAAGCTTTATCATAAGTATGTAGGTATAGGAAAAAGCTTAGTGTACATAGGGTTTGCTACTATCTGCAGTTTCAGGCATCCACTGGGTGTCTTGGGACATACTCCCAGCAGATAAGGGAAAACTACATTATTGCTGACTTTTAACCATCCCATATACTTTATGCATAGTTTAAATGTCCTTTGAATTATGACTATCAATTGTTATATTGAGATACTCAACTTCATAGGTAACCAAAAAAGCCAAATTAAAATAGTTATCATTGCCTTTCAAATTAACAGTAATTTTTAAATAATAATATTCAATGGTTGAGGTAGTTTGGTGAAATTGGCAGACCCCTATACTGCCAGCTGAAAATAGAATGATACAAGCTTCCTAAGAAGGTTTTTGTAATATGCGATAAGAGCTTTATAATGTTAACTTTCTTAGACCAGTAAATCCATTTCTAGGAATCTCTCCTACTGAAATCATCTGAGATACAGACCAAGATTTATTGATAAAATTGTTCAAATCAGCATGAGTTTGAAATAACAAAAGTCTGAAATATACTAAATACTCAACATCAGGAAAGTAGATACATTATAAAAGATAATAGGGAATATTATGCAGCCATTAAAAATAATATTTTTAAAGAAAGTTTAACGTATTTGTGATTCAAAACTGCATAAATAATTCCTGTAATACTTAAAATACGTTTATCTCTGTATATATATTATTGATATGGTTTGGATTTGTGTCCTCACTCAAATCTCATGTCAAATTGCAATCCCCAGTGTTGGAGGAGGGGTGTGGTGGGAGGTAACTGGATCATGAGGACAGATTTCCCTCTTGCTCTTCTCACAATAGTGAGTTCTCATGAGATCTGGTTGTTTAAAAGTATGTAACACCTCCCCCTTCACTCTCTTCCTCCTATTCTAGCCATGTAAGATGTGCCTGCTTCCCTTCCACTATGATTGAAAGTTCCCTGAGGCCTCCTCAGCCATGCTTCCTGGTCAGCCTATGGAATCATGAGCCAATTAAACCTCTTTTCTTTATAAATTACCCAGCTTCAGGTATTTCTTTTTAGCAGTATGAGAGCAGACTAATACAAAAAATTGGTACCAGGAGTAGGGCGTTGCTATAAAGATACCTGAAAATGTGGAAACAGCTTTGGAACTGGGTAATAGGCAAAGGTTGGAACAGTTTGGAGGGCTCAGAAGAAGAAAGGAAGATGAGGGAAAGTTTGGAACCTCCTAGGTACTTGTTAAATTGTTGTGACCAAATGCTGATATTGATACCGGCAAAGTTCAGGCTGAGGAGGTTTCAGATGGAGATGAGGAACTTATTGGGAACTGGAACAAAGGTCACTTTTGTTATGAGTTCACAAAGAGGTTGGAGGCATTGTGCCCCTGCCCTAGGGATCTGTGGAACTTTGAACTTGGGAGTAATGATTTAGGGTATCTGGCAGAAGAAATTTCTAAGCAGCAAAGGATTCCAGACATAGCCTGGCTGCTTCTAGCAGCCTATTCTCATATTCGTGAACAAGAAATGATGAAAAACTGGAACTTATATTCAAAGGGGAAGCAGAGTGTAAAAGTTTGAAAAATTTGCAGCCTGACCATGTGGTAGAAAAGGAAAAACCATTTTCAGGGGAGGAACTCAAGCTGGCTACAGACAATTGCATAAGTAAAGAGGAGACAAATATTAATAGCCAAGACAATGAGTAAAATGCCTCAAAGGCATTTCAGAGACCTCATGGCAGCCCCTCCCATCTCAGACCCAGAGGCCCAGGAGGAAAGAATGGTTTCATGGGCCAGGCCCAGGGCCTCATTTCCCTGCGCAACCTCAGGACACAGATCCTTGCCTCCCAGCCACTCCAGCTCCAGTTGTGGCTGTAGCTAAAACAGCCCCAGATATATCTCAGGCAGTTGCTCTAGACAGTATAAGCCATAAGCCCTGGCAGCTTCCATTTGGCGTTAAGCCTGTGAGTACGCAGAGGGCAAGAGTTGAGGCTTGGGAGCCTCTGCCTAGATTTTAGAGGAGGTATGGTATGGAAATGTCTGGATGTCCAGAAAGAAGTCTACTGAAGGAGTGGAGCCCTCATGGAGAACCTCTACTAGGGCAGTGCAGAGGGGAAATGCCTTGGGACCCCACCCCTTGTATCAGCGTGGCCTAGATGTGAGACATGAAGTCAAAGGAGATTATTTTGGAGCTTTAAGATGTAATGACTCTCCTGCTAGGTTTCAGACTTGCACAGGGCCTGTAGCCCCTCTCTTTAGGATGATTTATCCCCTTTGGAATGGGTGTGTTTACCAAATGCCTGTACCGTCATTGTATCTTGGAAGTAACTAACTTGTTTTTTATTTTACTGGCTCACAGGGAGAAGGGACTTGCCTTGTCTTAGATGAGA
This sequence comes from Pan troglodytes, assembly GCF_028858775.2. Lineage (NCBI taxonomy): Eukaryota > Metazoa > Chordata > Mammalia > Primates > Hominidae > Pan > Pan troglodytes. The sequence goes on along the minus strand of NC_072401.2, from coordinate 161,353,194 downwards.
CTTTGGAAAGTGGACTTCAGAGTTAATGCTGAAATGTGTCAAGACTTGGGCGACTGTTAAGGAGGGATGATTGTATTTTGCAATGTGAGAAGGGCATGAGATTTGGGAGGTGCCAGAGGTGGAATGATATGGTTTAGATTTGTGTTCCCACCCAAATCTCATGTCAAATTGTAATCCTCAGTGTGGGAGGAGGAGCCTGGTAGGAGGTGATTGGATCATGAGAAGGATTTCCCTCCTGCTGTTCCTGTGATAGTGAGTTCTCATGAGATTTGATTATTTAAGTGTGTAGCACCTCCCTCTGTGCTCTCTTCCTCCTGCTCTGGCCAGGCAAAATGTGCCTGCTTCCTTTCTACCATGATTGAAAGTTTCCTGAGGCCTCCTCAGCTATGCTTCATGTACGGCCTGTGGAACCATGAGCCAATTAAACATCTTTCTTTATAAATTACCCAGTTTCAAGTATTTACTTATAGCAGTGTAAGAATGGACTAATACAATAATAAATGTAAATATGCCCAGAAGAAAAATGAAAAGGTGTTAGCAATGTATCTCAATATGCTTACAGGCCAATATTTTTTTCATGTCTTAAAAAAGTTGAGTTTGTCCCTCCATACACAGGGTCTAACAATCTCCATCCTTTCATCCTTCCTTTCTTCCAGGGGGAGGGAGGAGGGGTACACCTCTTTCATACAGCCTCAGCCCCTCTCCTTCTTACCACCCTACAGGAGCTCACCCTTGGGGCTGGGAAAGAATTTGGGAAGCAGTGGGAACTACCACCAGGGGCATCAGAGCATGGCCCCAGGGCTGGCTGCCACAGTCTCTGTCAAGGACAAGAAAAAATTCACTATTTAAAATTAAAAAAAAAAAAAAAACTCTTCTTAATTCAAAAGGGGAGGAGGGTTATTCCACAATTACTGATAATTTGAATCTTTTTTTTTTTTTTTTTTAGTTTTTGTTTCTCAGGTTCAAAATTAGATTAATTGCATTCTCTCCTATGTCATATTATTGGTGAAAAATGATTTTAATCAGCTTCTCAAAGTGTAGGTTGCCCATGTTTAAATTCAAGTATGTTGTTTGTATATCAGTATTTCTAAAATAGTCAAAAATACTTAATAATTTCCACCAAAAAAGTAAAGATTTTGTTGCATTTTGATTTACTGCATGCAGTTGCTTATTTTCTTCCTTCCTTTCTTCTTCTTTTTTTTTTTTTTTTTTTTTTTGAGACAGAGTTTTCACTCTTATTGCCCAGGCTGGAGTGCAATGGCACAATCTCAGCTCACTGCAAACTCTGCCTCCTAGTGCAAGCGATTCTCCTGTCTCAGCCTCCTGAGTAGCTTTGATTATAGGCATGTGCCACCACACCTGGCTAATTTTGTATTTTTAGTAGAGATGGGGTTTCTCCATGTTGGCCAGGCTGGTCTCAAACTCCTGACCTCAGGTGATCCACCTGCCTTAGCCTCCCAAAGCACTGGGATTACAGGCGTGAGCCACTGCACCCGGCCTATTTTCTTCCTTTCAACCATACCCCACTTCCTGCTTCCCTCATAATAGGATAATCTTCAGACCAAGTTATGTTCTTATAACAAATCTAAATTTTAAAAGTCTAAATACTGATTTTTAGAATATATTGATAATTACTCTCAAAAACTCTTCTTTAGAGAAGTAATACTGTTTTCCATCTATTCAAAATAAATTTTAGTTTAACTAATGTGTTTCAAAGATTCCTATTTAGAAGTATTTAATAATTGAGAAGTTTGCAGCCAAGAGATTCAAAAGTTAAAGTTTTCAATATTTCTAATTAGAATATCCCATGTGTGCCAGGCGCAGTGGCTCACACCTGTAATCCCAGCACTTTGGGAGGCCGAGGCAGGCAGATCACCTGAGGTAGAGAGTTCGAGACCAGCCTGACCACATGGAGAAACCCTATCTCTACTAAAAATACAAAATTAGCCGGGTGTGGTGGCGCATGCCTGTAATCCCAGCTATTCGGGAGGCTAAGGTAGAAGAATTGCTTGAATCCAGGAGGCGGAGGTTGCAGTGAGCCGAGATCGCACCACTGTACTCTAGCCTGGGCAACAACAGCAAAACTCCATCTTAAAAAAAAAAAAAGAATATCCCATGTGTATTTTAAGGATCTACAATGTCATCGGAGGGTCAAGATTAACTTACATTTTTTGCAAAACAATGTTTACACTTTAGAAAGCCATGAGAAGTTTCAAATATTAGTAACATATATTATAGCTTCTTTTTCTCGTAGCAAACTGGAAAATTAGCAATCCATGTATGAATCCCCAACACCAAGCCATCAACTTTACATATCCATACAGTGAAGGCAGATATATTATTATAATTCATGGCCATGTAATTTCAAAAACTCAATTCTTTTTTTTATATTAAATCATGTAAGCAAATGTATCCAAAATATGTGTGTGAGAGGCAGAAAATAATGTCAAATAATTCTGAATGACTACGAAAACTCTGGATGTTGTCTTCAAGTGCATTTCAATCTCAGAATATTTTATAGGGGCAAGTCTGAGATAAGATGCCATAGCCTTCTTTTATATATAAATAATAGTTGTTTAGTGAAGTTTTTATACTAGCACTTTAGAAAGAAGAGAGGAAGAGAGGCTTTGAACAAGGTTACATATTTAATTTATGTCCCTCATGAATTCTCAGCTACCCTCTGGGCCTTAAAGGTAGAAGTTGGACGTTGACAGTAATTATTTTGGATTGCACTGCATGAAGGCAGCTGAGTGTAATACTGTACTTCAAAGAAGTGCAGCCTTGTGTCACTTTGAACAACCATCATGAATATAACTTGAAGTGTTCAGGGATGTCTTTACAGAAGTGATCTTTGTAGATAAGTGATTTTCTTTAGATGGTAATATAACCACATGCATGTACACATAGAGATTTTTTTAAAAGAAGAGGTAGAAAACTTGTAACTATGAACCAAACTGTCTTTTGAAAACGTTGAATTAAAATGAAATTTTAAGTGCACTATTAATAGAAGTTTTTAAAACAGCGTAAGAAGTATGAAAATAGTTGTTAAACTATTTAAAGCCAATATATGTTGGTAAGATGGCTTTCTTTCTGACTCCGTACAAAGGCAAACCTGCTGAAACTCAACTCTGTATAATTGGGTGGAAAAAATCTCTTTATCTCCAAGAGCTCATAAATTCTACTTTTGTCTTCAGACTACAACAAGATTTGAATGGAAAGCTAAGGTCTTTCTGGTTAGAACTGTCAACCTGAAAGAGGCAGACTCTAATTCTTTTACATACACATGTGTATGTCTCATACACACAAACACACACACTCCTACATCATTCTATAAGACCAAACCATTTAAAGGCTTAGTATTCACTCATAAAACATTTGTATTCAATTTTTACAGCAGGCACTGAGCTACAGACTGGATTTGGGGATGAACAGGATGCAAAAGGATTCTGCCCCAGAGAAACATAATCTACTGATTGAGACAGACCTGTAATCAAACACTTTAATCCCTAGCCCAATTCCAAGGTCATGCTACTGAAAAGCCCAGGTATTAACAATACTCTTGGAAAAATCAATATTTCATGAAAAAAAAGGGAAACAACAAATTATATTACAGCTATTTTAAACCCAACAAAAATACAAGTTAGAAAAGCCATCTTCTTCCAAATTAAACAGAAGAATATTTGTTAAAAACCTGCTTGGGTTAGTAACATTCTCCTGGATCACCCTCCTCTATTATTCAGCAAATAACAGTATGTCTTCATGATCAGCTAAAACAAATTCTTCCATAACTTTTTTAGGGCTTTTTTTGGTTGTTGTTGTTTTTTAGCCTTGAAACCAGATTTTACCTTATATCTTGTATTTCTTTCCATGTAACTAGATAATGTTTAAAATACTAACTGAGACTGCTTTTCTTTAGGCTTTCTTATCTTTTTGTTCTTTTTCTCAGAAGACAGCTAGCTTAGCCAGCAAGAATTGAATTTTTAGTTTTAAATCCCAAAATACACTCTTTAATTTCATAGAATAAAATAGGAGAGACAGTAGTCTTGAAGGTCAAGACTTTCACCATCGGAAGCAAAGTTTCTGGAAAAAGAAACTATCCCTCGGTGGGAGGAGTAGCAAGAAAAAAAAAAAAAAACATTTTTAATCTACCAAATGTGGGAAATTTACTTTTGGCAACTAGCAAACTTTTCTTACTGAGCATGTGTGTCATATGATAGAAAGAGAAGTAAACTGAAAGCCAAAATAGTTACATTCTAATATCAAATCCATCATGATCAAACAGTCTTAGTCAAGCCATTTAATTGTTCTGGCCCTTACTTTTCTCATGCGTAAGATGTAACAGTGGGCAAGGAATATCTAAGGCCACTTTCCATTCTAAAATCCTCATATGTGAAAGACAGTTGCTATACTAAATCCTGTGGAATATATATAATCAGACATTGGGCAAAATCCATCAGAAAGCTTAAAATACAATTGTAAAATCAGGACAAATACATATATATATGTGTGTGTGTGTATATATATATATATATATATATATGTTCATACATACAAACATAACTAAAAATACAAAGCATGTCCTGATCTTACTTTCTAAGCATTTTTCCACACTAAAAGGAACAAGAACTTCTTGGGGAAATGGCTGATTCCAAGGCTACGGTAAGAAAGCTTGAGACAAGCCTGGGTCATTTTGGTGAATCAGAAAGAAACTACTCAAAAAAATATTAAGACATATCGAAAGGGTAAAAAAGCCAGTTTGAAGTAGTTCCCACTTACTAAGCATGGAAAAATTGTAATATCAAAATAAACATTAACGGTAATAGCAATAATAGATTTTAAGAAACTTTGATTTCATACTAATAAATAAATACATAAACAAAGATAGCAGGAAAGCTCTTCCTTACTGTAGACTATCAACCAATAAGTGTAAAATGAATAATAGACATAAAAATACACCATTTTCAATCACCACAGGGAAGAATCATAAATGGATGCTAAAAAGCCATTAAGTCAATGTTTAATGAGGAATAAGGATATTTACATAAGCACAAAGTTTTTCCACACAGAAAAATAAGCAGCATTATATTGAGAAATCTGGTGGGCATCACCTTACTAATTAATCAAAGTTATTATCACCAATTGCGAGATAGATTGACATCATGTACCTCCTGTTATGATAGACAGAGAAGGATGCAAAATCACTTAAGTAATATTTCTGCCAGAAAATACTCTGAATTTTATCATTAAGAAATGACAAACTCGGCCAGGCATGGTGGCTCATGCCTGTAATCCCAGCACTTTGGGAGGCTGAGGTGGGCAGATCGCCTAAGGTCAGGAGTTTCAGACCAGCCTGGCCAACATGGTGAAACCCCATCTCTACTACAAATACAAAAAAATTAGCCAGATGGGCTGGTGGGAACCTGTAATCCTAGCTACTCAGGAGGCTGAGACAGGCAAATATCTTGAACCCAGGAGGCAGAGGTTTCAGTGAACCGAGATTTAGCCATTGCACTCCAGCCTGGGTGACAGAGCAAAACTCCATCTCACAAAAAAAAAAAAAAAAAGACAAACTCAAGCATTCTACAAAACAAAAATTATCTGCAAAAATCAGTGTAATTAATTAAAGACAAAAACAAAACAAAGCAAACAGCAGCAATAAATGCTGATAAACTATTCCAGATTAAAGGAAACTAAAGAAACATAAAAACCAAAAATGCAAAGCATGATATTCTATTGAATCCTGTGTCCAGAAAAAAAATGTTATAAAGAACATAATTGGGGCCATATATGAGAACTCACAAGTAATATCATACTGACCAGGGAAAAATTGAAAGCCTTTCTTCTAAGATCTGGAACAAGACAAGGTTGTCTGCTTTCACCAATTCTATTCAATATATAGTACTGGAAATTTTATCTAAAGCAATTAGACAAGAGAAGGAAATAAAAATTAAACAAATTGGAAAGGAAAATTTCAGAAAGTCCTTTTTTGGAGATAATATGATTCTATATTTTTAAAAAATCTAAAGACTACACCAAAAAACTGTTAGGACTGATAAATGAATTTGATAAAGTTGCAAAATACAACATCAGCAGACAGAATTTAGTAGTATTTCTCTATGACAACAGCAATCAATCTGAAAAAGTAATCTAGAAAGAAATGCCATTTACAATTGCTAAAAAATAAATTAAATAATTAGGAATAAATTTAAACAAAGAAGTGAAAAAACTTCATTGAAAACTACGAAACATTAATACAAGAAATTGAAGAAGACACAAAATAATTGAAAGATATTCCATATTTGTGAATTGGAATAATAATATTGTTAAAATCTGCATTCTACCCAAAGTGATCTAGAGATTCAATGCAATCCCTATCAAAATACCAATAACATTCTTCACAGAAATAGAAAAAAATTCCTCAAATTCATATGGAACCACAAAAGACCCCTAATAGCCAAAGCAATCCTTACAAAGCTAGAGATATCACACTATCTAACTTCAAAATATACTAGAAAGCTATAGGAAACAAAACGGCATGGTACTGGCTTAAAAACAGATACACAGACCAATGGAACAGAATAGAAAATCCAAAAGTAAATCCACAAATTGAAAGCCAACTCACTTTCAACAATGGCACCAAAAATATATAATACATTGGAGAAAGGATACCTCTTCAATAAATGGTGCTGGAAAAATTGCATATCCATATGCAGAAGAATAAAACTAGATTCCTATCTCTCTCATACAAAAATCAAATCAAAATAGATTAAAGACTTAAATGTAAGACATGCAATTATAAAACTACTAGAATAAAACATTGGAGAAATACTTCAGGATATTGATCTGGGCAAAGATTTTTTTTTTTTAGTAAAACCTCAAAAGCACAGACAACAAAAGCAAAAATAGAAAAATGGAATTACATCAAACTAAAATGCTTCTGCACAGCAACATTAACAAACTGAAGAGACAACCCACAGAATGGGAGAAAATATTTGCAAACTATTCATCTGAGAAGGGATTAATTACTAGACTGTATAAGAAACTCACACAACTCAATAGCAAGAAACAATTCAATGAAAAAATAAGCAGGCCAGGTATAGTGGTTCCTGCCTGTAATCCCAGCACTTTGGGAGGCCAAAGCAGACAGATCACTGGAGGTCAGGAGTTCAAGACCAGCATGGGTAACTTAGCAAGACCCTGCCTCCACACACACACACACACACACACACACACACACACACACACACACACACAAATTAATTGCTGGGAATGGTGGCACATACCTATAGCCCTAAGTACTCAGGAGGCTGAGGCAGGAGGATTGTTTGATCCTGGGAGTTTTAGGCTGCAGTGAGCAATGATCACACCATGCACTCCAGTCTAAGTGACAGAGTGAGCCACTGTCCCTAAAAAAAGGAAGGGGCAAAAGATCTGAAGGGGCCAGGCAAGGTGGCTCATGCCTGTAATCCTAGCACTTTGGGAGGCTGAGGTGGGCAGATCACTTGAGCTGAGGAGTTCAAGACCAGCCTGGCTAACATGGTGAAACCCCATCTCTACTCAAAATACAAAAATTAGCCAGGTGTGTCAGTGCAAGCCTGTAATCCCAGCTACTCAAGAGGCTGAGGTGGGAGAATCACTTGAACCCAGGAGGCAGAGGTTTCAGGGAACCGAGAGAGTACCATCGTGCCATGGCATTGCAGCCTGGGTGACAGAGTGAGACACTGTCTCAAAAAAAAAAAAAAAATCTGAAGAGATATTTCTCAAAAGAAGATATATAAATGGCCAACAGGTATATGAAAAATGTTGAATGTCACTAATCAGGGAAATAAAATCAAAACCACAATGAGATATCATCTCATCCCCATTAAAATGACTATTATCAATAAGACAGAAAATAAGGATGACAAGAAAGGGGAACACTCATACACTGTTGCTGGAAATGTAAATTATCATAGCAACTATGAAAAATAGTATGGAGTTTTCTCAAAAACAAAAAAAATAACTAATAAAAGATCCAACAATCTCACTGCTAGATTATAGATCCAAAAGAATGGAAATCAGTATACTGAAGAAATATCTGTACTCCCATGTATATCTCAGCACTATTCACAATAGCCAAGATACAAAATCAACCTAAGTGACAATCAACAGATGAATAAAGAAAATGTGATATATATATATGGATATATATGATGGAATATTATTCAGCTATAAAAAGAATAAAATCCTGCCATTAGTAGCAACATAGACAGGACTGGAGGGCATTATGTTAAGTGAAATAAGTCATGCCAAAAAAAAAAGATAAATATTACATGTTCTTACCCATATGTGGTAGCTTAGAAATAAAAATAAATTTTGAAATAATGATCTAATAGAGATAGTGAGTGGAATTGTATTTACCAGAGGCTGGAAAGGGTAAGAAAAAAAAGAGATGAAAAGAGGTTGGTCAATGGGTACAAAAATACAGTTAGGTAGAAGAAATAAGTTCCAATTTTCAATAGCACAATAAGGTGATCATTATACATTGTATGCATGTATCAAAATATCGTATGTACCCCCATAAATATGTACAACTGTTATGTATCAATAAAACAAATCAAAAAAGAACATAATTGAGACAGCTAATAAAATTGCGATATGTATTAGATAGGAGTTTGGGTCTGACATGTAAAGAGCCTGGATATCATTACTCCCATCCTCACAACAAGAAAAAAGCTGAAAAAATAAAAAATTTACAACTCTTCTTAGATCCATCAAAGAATTAAGGCCTTAGGGCAAGCCATCATACTGAAAATTGAGACAGATGAATACACAATATCACAGCTTGTGTTCCATCACCTCCCCAGTGGCCCTGACCTTGTTAGTAAGTCCTCTTATTTCTCCACACCTCCTGCCTTGGTTGAGGTTTAGGCTTTCATCGGGTGTTCTTTGTTGCCAACTGTCAACAAAGGAATTTTTTCCTTTTCAGTGAGTACTCATGGGGACTTCTAAGGGTATAGGTGCCAAGTCACTCCTTTCTGGAAACCTTGCTGCTTTTATGTACAAAAGTTACAGTCTTTCTCAATGGAACAACATCACTAAAAGTGATTTGAAACCACAATGGCCAACCTGAGGATCATTTGATTTGCCAAAACTTGTTTTCCTCTGTGGACAATTATAAGGGCTAGAAGAAAAGATTAAATAGCCTGTCAGGGCGTGGTTGCTCACACCTGTAATCCCAGCACTTTGGGAGGCTGAGGCGGGCAGATCACTTGAGGTCAGGAGTGTGAGACCAGCCTGGCCAACATGGTGAAACCCTGTCTGTATTAAAAATACAAAAATTAGCTGAGCATGGTCGTGCACTTGTAATCCCAGCTACTCGGGAGACTGAGGGACAAGAATCCCTTGAATGCAGGAGGCGGAAGTTGCAGTGAGCTAAGATCGCACCACTGCACTCCAGCCTGGGCAACAGAGCGAGACTCTATCTCAAAAGAAAAGAAAAGAAAAGACAAGACTAAATAGCCTGAGTGGGATGTCTGCTCGTATCTCGAGGCATTCAAGAGACTCCAGAAATCAAAGCTAATATCCCTAAGAGATAATAATGACAAATAAGCTCAAAGACTTTCTAAATTACAAAAGAACTCAGAAACTTCTAAAGGTAAGTCAAAAAACAAGTGTACCTCTATCTATTTGTCCTTGTCCTGTGTTGCTTTCCCCTTCTAGCTGCACCCCTTCCCATCCCACTGCTGTCCTATGCACCCTCTTGCTTACTGCCTGTCTACCCTTCCCTAACTGAACTTCCCTTTTTTGATGAACCCTGTGGTGGTTAATATTGAGTGTCAACTTGATTGGATTGAAAGATGCAAAGTATTGTTCCTGCATGTGTCTGTGAGGGTGTTGCCAAAAGAGATTAACATTTGAGTCAGTGGACTGGGAAAGGCAGACCCACCCTTAATCTGGGTGGGCACAATCGAATCAGCTGCCAGAATAAAAAGCAGGCAGAAGAATGTGAAAAGACTAGACTGGCTTAGCCTCCCTGCCTATATCTTTCTCCCATGCTGGATGCTTCCTGCCCTCAAACATCAGACTTCAAGTTCTTCAGCTTTGGGACTCGGACTGGCTTTCTTGCTCCTCAGCTTTCAGACAGCATATTGTGGGACTTTGTGATCATGTGAGTTACTACTCCTTAATAAATTCCCCTTTATATATACATCTATCCTATTAGTTCTGTCCCTCTAGAGAATCTTGACTAATACAAACCACTTGTTGAATCTCCTCCTGTCACCCAAGCCTCTTTTAAAGTTGAATCAAATGAAGGAGGCTCTGGAAATTCTGTTGCTTATTATACTCCCTGAACTCAGGGTTATGACCAAAGATTTCCCTGATCCCTTAGTTGATCCTGTCAGATTTTCCAAAGAATTTGACCTCCTTACTAAGCCTACCAACCAGGTTACTCTGATCTTTATGTATGAATTGATCCACGTTAGTAGGTGAAAGCCATGCTCAAACATGGTTAAGTAAAGTACACTGGCACCACGCTTTAGATCACCTAAATAAAAGAAAACCTGGAGATTTCCCAAATACTCAAAAACTAGCCAATGAATTATATACTTAGATTTCTGAAGTATTTCCAAAAACTATAGACTGGGAAAAGATTCAACAGTGTACTCAAGAACCTGAGTAACGAATCTATAAATGCTATGACAGATTAGAGAGAGTCTATTTATAATATCCAGGTTTAGATGAAGTTTACTACCAAACTTCCTCTCTGTTTGATTCTACTTTTGTTAATGGGTTAGAGGAAGAACTTAGCACCCTAATGAAACATAAGCAATTAAATGGGGCCACTGCAGAAACCCCCAACCTACTTAATTTGGCTGAACAAGTTTCCAAAATCAAAAAGAAATCAGCTAAACAAAAAGCTGCTAGAGTCACAGATTTTCAGATTCAAACTGCAAAAGTTATGAACTACCAAATGCAGCAACTAGAATTAAACAAATCCCAAAAAACACCATAAAGCCCTTGTCATTATTACAAGGAAGCAGGTCACTGGAAAAACGAATGCCACAGACTGCAAAGACTTAAAATGAAATCATAGAAAAGCATGATATTTTGGATGAAACCTGAGAAAGAACCTTTTTCTTTCTCTTCTAAGACAAAATGCTAGGTATTCTCTGAGGAACAAAGGGAAATTGCCCTTTTCTTTTAGCCTACACTTTAGGTGAAATTAGAATAATCACTTAAAATGGAGCAACTAGAACCTCATTGACATGGGGGCCACATTTTCAGTAATAAACCCAACCACACTTCCTGTTTCCCTTCCTCAGGGTAACAACAAATATACAAATGGTTGGGGGTTTCAGATAAACCAATGGCAGTTTACCAATCTCTCCCTACAGACTTTTAACTTGCAAAACTCTAGGACTCTCATCAATTTCTGTTAGTCCTTATTGGCTGAGATTTTCTGAAAGCACACAAAACTTACATTGCTTTCTCTCAAAAAAAAAAAGGAAATACAATTAACATAGAAAAAAACTACTGAAGAGGGAACCCTCAAAGAACCCACTGAATTCTCAGTACCTATATTTTCAATTCTTTAAAACAAGGAGAAAATACTTCCCAATGAAATATTTCAAGACCTACTAATCTCTATCCCTAAAAACTTACAGTTTAAATATGCCACTGACATTAGCCATACTCATCAAGCACCACCAATTAAAATACAAATAATGAAACAAAAATACTTTCAAATATTAAACAATACTCTTTATGCCAGGAAGCTATTCAGGAAATCAAATCAATTATGCAGGATTACTTCAAACAGGGGATAATCATTCCATGTACTAACCCATTTAATACCCCGATCCTAGTGTTATAAAAATCTAATAACTGGGGGGCGACATTTGCCCAAGACTAAAGAGCCATCATAGCATTGTTATACCCCATCATCATGTTGTACCAAACCCACATACATCAGCCAAATCACTAGATAGGTTTTCACTGTGATTGACATCTGCAGTGTTGCAGTGTTTTCTTTAGCATTCTAGTTGATCTGGATAGCCAATCTTTTTGCTTTCATGTGAGATGGACAACAATACACCTTTACAGTAATGTTCCAGTGGTATACTGAAAGATTTAGGTACTTCTCCCAAGTCTTCAAAGCACACTTAGCAAACTTGGAATTTCCTTTGCATTCTGTTCTCACCTAGTGTGTGGATAACTTATTACTTTGCTCCTCCATCCTAAAGGCTCCATAGAGGACAGCCTTTACCTACTAAAGAAATTAGCCACCAAAAGCCATAAAGTTTCAGAAGGGAAGCTATAACTCTCTTCCACACATGTAAAATATTTAGGATGTCTAATTTCAAGACAGGATTTTTTGCTTGATTCCCCAAAGAATAAAAACAATCTTGGATTTTCTTGGCCCCACCAAAAAAGAAAGACAACTCTGTGGGATCCTGGGATTAGCAGGATACTATAGACAATGGATTCCAAGTCTCTCTGCCATGGCTCAGGCTCTATATTCTTTTTTAAAGTCTGACCCATCCCAAACCTCTACAATGGCTAGAGGATGCCATCTCCTCTTTTGATAACAATAAAGAGAGTCTTCTTTAGCCCCCTATATTAAGACATCCTAATTATAACCTTCTCTTTTCCCTTTTTGTTCATGAACAAAATGGAAATGCCTTAGAAGTTCTTAGACAAAAGCATGGTGACTATCAGAGACCCCTCAGATATTACAGCCAACAGTTAGACCCTGTGTCTAAATAACTCCCACCCTGTATGCAGGCCATCACATCCACTGCAAATTTATTAAAGGCAATTAGGAGTTAATTATGGGCTCTCCATTAATGGTTTATGTCCCTCACTCTATCGAGGCCTTATTGATCTCTCATCATGCCCACCATCTCTCTTCGAGCAGACCCACTTCTTATAAGAACCTATTATTATCAACCTCTAATGAAACTATTGCTCCCTGCAACTCTTTAAGTCCTGCCAACTCTTATCCACTTTCTTCTAGCAAGACACCACATGATTTTATAACTCTAACTGAAACCTTACTAACCCCCGGGCACGACCTACAGGAAACCCCCACTCCAAGTGCTAAGCTAGTCTGATTTACTGATGAATCTTATCTTTGAAATAATTCAGGGAAACATCAAGATTTCTATGCTGTTGTCTCACTGTCTGAAATCATTGAAAGTGGTCCCTCACCCAAGGCCATTTCTGCCCAATAGGCAGAACTTTTTGCTGTCTGCTAACATGTATGCTAGCAATTAATAACACTGCAAATATCTCTACTGATAGCCACTATGCTTTGGGGGCAGCACATGATTTTCATATGCTCTGGAAGCGGGTTTTCTAACCTTATTGACCAAAATTAAAAGAAACAGTGATTGTAATCCAGAATTACTCCAAGCTATCCAAAAATTTGTCTTTAGCAATAATTAAAATCCCAGGAAACTCAAAAACTGATAGTAAAGAAGATAAAGGAAATTACATGGCTGACACAACTGGAAAAGCCACAGCTTCCAAGAACCAACTGCCCATAGCTCAATATCCCCTTAAAACCTCTAATGGCCAGTTTGATACAATCGAAAACTTTATCCCCCATACATAACAGATAGCCCTTTGAATTGAAAAAACAAATGGAAAGCTTGAGGTTGTTTTTATGATTCTAAAACTAGCCTGTGATATGGGCCTAAAAAGAGACCCGTCTTAACAGATGACCTCCAAGATCAAATTTTACATTAAATTAATTCATCACATAAACCACTGGGGAAAATGATAAAATGACTCTATGGGGAATAATATCATAGAAATCCTTCCACAAAAGTCACTTCTCAAATGTATCACATATATCAAGTCTGTCCCAAATACAACCCCTGAAAACCTATTCATAGTTCTATAAGACATTTTCCTTTGCCTTCAGTATCTTTTGAGATATGGCAGATGGACTTTATCCAGACACCAACATTCTAAGGATATAAATGTGTCTTGGTTATGATTTTTATGTTTGCCCACTGGGTGGAAGCAACAGCCTCAGCAGTAAGTAAAATCCTATTAGAAAAAATAATCTCCACATGGGGAATACCCTTGGAACTGCACAGTGACCAAGGTACTCATTTTTACCAGGCAGATTATACAATCAATATGTAAGCTTTGACCTATTCTACAACATTTCCTACTACTACTGTGCCTGGGTTAGTGGAACATACTAATGGAATAATTAAGATCCAATTGGCAAAATGAATTTAATATCTCAATCAACCCTGGCCAAAAGCTCTGCCCTTAGTGCTGCTTAATCTTAGATCTACCCCTGTAGAAAATATAGCTTATTTCCACTTAAGATAATTACTGAAAGACCCATGGACTTAGACAAAATACTTTATGAATCAAAGCTAATCAAAGGTGACACTGACCTATTGTAAAGAATGGATCCAGGTATTAACAACAACAAAAAAGGTAGAGTAATCTTTCTGCAGTACACTTCCAGGAAATAAAGGTCAACATCAATGCAATCTACAACCTGGAGATTTTGGATATTGAAAATGACATATCATCCAGGAGAACTTCCCCAGTCTATCAAGACAGGCCAACATTCATATTCAAGAAATGTAGGGAACCCCAGTAAAATATTCCACTAGAAGATCAGCCCCAAGACACATAATCATCAGATTCTCCAAGGTCAAAATGAAAGAAAAAATGTTAAGAGCAGCTAGAGAGAAAGGCAAGGTCACCTAAAAAGGGAAGCCCATCAGGCTAACAGTGGATCTCTCAGTGGAAACTCTACAAGTCAGAAGAGATTGGTGGCCAATATGCAACATTCTTAAAGAAAAGAATTTCCAACCCAAAATTTCATATCCAGCCAAACTAAGCTTCATAAGCAAAGGAGAAATAAGATCCTTTTCAAACAAGCAAATGCCAAGGGAATTCATCAACACCGGGCCTGCCTTGCAAGAGCTGCTGAAGGAAACACTAAAAACCATTACCAGCCACTACAAAAACACACTGAAGTACACAGACCACTGACACTATGAAGCAACCACATATACCTGTCTGCAAAATAACCAGCTAGCATCACCATTACAGAATCAAATTTAAACATAACAATACTAACTTTAATTGTAAATGGGCTAAATTCCCCAATTAAAAGACACAGAAAGGCAAGCTGGATAAAGAGCCAAGACCCATAGATAGACTGTCATCAAGAGACCCATTTCACATGCAAAGACACAAATAGGCTCAAAATAAAGGAAATATTTATCAAGCAAATGGGAAATGGGAAAAAAAAATGGGTGGCAATCCTAGTTTCTGATAAAACAGACTTTAAACCAACAGAGATAAAAAAAGACAAAGAAGCACATTACATAATAGTAACAGGTTCAATTCAACAAGCAAATCTAACTATACTAAACATATATGCACACAATACAGTAGCACCCAGATTCAGAAATCAAGTTCTTGGAGATCTACAAAGAGACTTAGACTCCCACACAATAATAGTTGGAGACTTTAACACCCCACTGACAATACTAGACAGATCATTGATTAAAAAAAAAAAATCAAAGATATTCAAGACCTGAATTCGGCTCTGGATCAAGTGGACCTGATAGATATCTACAGAACTCTTCACCCCAAAACAACAGAATATACATTATTCTCAGTGCCACATGGCACTTACTCTAAAATTGATCACATTATCGAAGTAAATACTCCTCAGCAAATTCAAAACAACTGAAATAACAGCCTCTCAGATCACAATCTGATCACGCAATCAAATTAGAACTCAAGATTAAGAAACTCACTCAAAACCACACAACTACATGGAAATTGAACAACTTGCTCCTGAATGGCTTTTGGATAAATAATGAAACTAAGGCAGAAATTAAGAAGTTCTTTGAAACTTATTAAAACAAAGATACAATGTACCAGAATCTCTGGGATGCAGCCAAAGCAGTGTTAAGAGGGAAATTTATAGCATTAAATGTCCACATCAAAAAGCTAGAAAGATCTCAAGTTAGCAACATAACATCACAACTACAGGAACTAGAGAACCAAGAACAAACAAACCCCAAAGCTAGTAGAAGACAAGAAATAACCAAGTTCAAAGTTGAACTGGAGATAGAGACACAAAAAGCCTTTTCGAAAATCAATGAATCCAGGAGCTTTTTTTGAAAACATTAATAAAAGAGATAGACCACTAGCTAGACTAATAAAGAAAAGATAGAAGAAGCAAATAGAGACACTCAGAAATGATAAGGGGGGATATCGCCACTGACCCCACAAAAATACAAACAACCATCACAGAATAGCATAAACACCTCTATGCACATAAACTAGAAAATCTAGAAGAAATTGATGAATCCCTGGACACATACACCTTCCCAAGACTGAACAGGAAGAAACTGAATCCCCAAATAGACCAAGAAAAAGCTCTGAAATTGGGGCAGTAATAAATAGCCTACCAACCAAAAAAAGCCCAGGACCAAATGGATTCACAGTTAAATTCTACCAAGGTACAAAGAAGAGCTGGTACCGTTTCTATTGAAACTATTTGAAAAACTTGAAAAGTAGGGTCTCCTCCCTAACTCATTCTATGAGGCCAGCATCATCTTGATATCAAAGCCTGGCAGAGTATACAACAGAAAAAAAAAAAAAAACTTCAGGCCAATATCCCTGATGAACACTAATGTAAAAATCAATAAAATACTGGCAAACTGAATCCAGCAGCACGTCAAAAAGCTTATCCACCACAATCAAACTAACTTCATCCATGGGATGCAAGGTTGGTTCAACATATGCAAATTAATAAATGCAATTCATTACATAAACAGAACTAAAGACAAAAACCCCATGATTATCTCAATAGATGCAGAAAAGGCCTTCAATAAAATTCAACATCCCTTCATCTTAAAAACTCTCAATAAAGTAGGTATTGAAGGAACATACTTCAAAATAATAAGAGCCATATATGAAAAACCCACAGCTGATATCATACTGAATGGAAAATAGCTGGAAGCATTCCCCTTGAAAACTAGCACAAGACAAGGATGCCCTCTCTCACCACTCCTAGTCAACATAGTAGTGGAAGTTCTGGCCAGGGCAATCAGGCAAGAGAAAGAAAGAAATAGTGTCCAAATAGGAAGAGAGAACATCAAATTATCTTTGTTCACAGATGACATGATCCTATGTCTTGAAAACCCCATCATCTTAGCCCAAAAACTTCTTAAGCTGATAAACAACTACAGCAAAGTCTCAGGATACAAAATCAATGTGCAAAAATCACTAGCATTCCTATATATCAACGACAGGCAAGCCAAGAGCCAAATCATGCATGAACTCCCATTCGCAATTGCTACAAAAAGAAAAAAATACCTAGGAGCACAGCTAACAAGGGAAGAGAAGGACCTCTTCAAGAAGAACTACAAACCACTGCTCAAAGAAATCAGAGAGGACAAAAACAAATGGAAAAACATTTCATGCTCATTGATAGGAAGAATCAATATCATGAAAATGGCCATACTGCTCAAAGTAATTTATAGATTCAATGCTATTCCCACTAAACTACCATTGGCATTCTTCACAGAATTACACAAAACTATTTTAAAATTCATATGGAACCAAGAAAGAGCCTGAATAGCCAAGACAGTCCTAAGCAAAAAGAACAAAGCTGGAGGCATTGTGCTATCCGACTTCAAACTATACTACAAGGCTACAGTAACCAACACAACACGGTACTGGTACAAGAACAGACATGCAGATCAATGCAACAGAATAGAGAATTCAGAAATAAGGTTGCACACCTACCACAATCTGATCTTCAACAAACCTGACAAAAACAAGCAATGGAGAAAGGATTCCCTATTCAATAAATGGTGCTGGGAGAACTAGCTAGCCATATGCAGAAAATTGAAACTGAACATCTTCCTTAAACCATACACAAAAATTAACTCAAGAAGAACTAAAGACTGAAATGTAAAACCCAAAACTATAAAAACCCTTGAAGAAAATCTAAGCAATACCATTCAGGACATAGGCATGAGCAAATATTTCATGACGAAAACACCAAAAGTAATTGCAACAAAATCAAAAATTGATAAATGGGATCTAATTAAACTAAAGAGCTACTGCACAGCAAAAGAAACTGTAATTAGAGTGAACAGGCAACCTACAGAATGGAAGAAAATTTTTACAATCTATCCGCCTGACAAAGGTCTAACATCCAGAGTCTACAAGGAACTTAAACAAATTTACAGGAAAAGAAAACTAACAACCCCATTAAAAAGTGGGCAAAGGACATGAACAGACACTTCTCAAAAAAAAAGACATTCATGTGGCCAAAAAACATATGAAGAAAAGCTCAACATCACTCATCACTAAAGAAAGGCAAATCAAAATCACAATGAGATGCCATCTCAGGCCACTCAGGATGGCTGTTATTAAAAAGTCAAAAAACAACAGATGCTGGCAAAGTTGCAGAGAAAAAGGAACACTTTTACACTGCCAGTGGGAGTATAAATAAGTTTAATCATTGTGGAAGACAGTGTGGCGATTTCTCAAAGACCTAGAGCTGGAAATACCATTTGGCCCAGCAACCCCTTTACTGGGTATATACCCAAAGGAACATAAATCATTCCATTATAAAGATACGTGCACACGTATGTTCATCGCAGCACTATTCACATATAGCGAAGACATGGAATCAACCAAAATGCCCATTACTGATAGACTAGATGAAGAAAATGTGGGATATATATGCCATGGAATACTGTACAACCATAAAAAGGAATGAGACCATGTCCTTTGCAGGGACTGGGATGGAACTGGAAGCCATCATCCTCAACAAACTAATGCAGGAACAGAAAACCAAACATCACATGTTCTCACTTATAAGTGGAAGTTGAATGATGAGAACAAATGGACACAGGGAGGGGAACAACACACACTGAGGCCTGTGAGGGGCAGGGAGAGGGAGAGCCTTAGGAATAATAGCTAATGGATGCTGGGCTTCATTCCTAGGTGCTGGGATAATCTGTTCAGCAAACCAGCATGGCACACGTTTACCGATGTAACAAACTTGCACATCCTGCACATGTACCTCTGAACTTAAAAGTTAAAGAAAAAAAAAGAAAATGACACCCACCTAGGGTTGGCTTATAATCAAGTGGAAAGAGCCTTACCAGATACTATTAACCAATCCTTGCACTGCTAAGCTTAAAAGCATTGACGTGTAGATACCTGTTTCTTATTTTTAAAAAAGGTCTCTCTCCCAAGGGGACCTCACAACCAGATGGAAATCTGCAAATTAAACTAAACAGGAACCACTCTGTTCAGTCTTAGAATAAGAAGCAGAAGATATCATAGGTTAACAGCTATCCCAAGTACATGGACCAGGCCTTTATATCATTATCAGCCTTATAATTGTCATCATACTTGTTTATTTTCATATGAATCACACAGCCCAAATCTTCAAACTCTTAATCTTGCTCATTACCTTATTAGGAATTTTGCTTAAATTCTTCATTCCAAAATGTAATTACTTGAAAATTTCTGGTGGTTGCAATTAAGTTCTCTATGATGATATTACTCCTAATTTTTGTTATAAGTAACATACTAGCCAAATATTCAAGTTACTCCAAGGCTATGTACCAGATTAACTAATCTTTTGAAGATATCCCTGAAGACACATGGCATTTTCCCAACCCTTACCTATAATGAGGTCTAATTACCTCCTGCCCCACTTTTCCCTCATTATTTGCTATACCACACCCTTAAAAAATAATGCCATCATCCAGTATTCACAATCTTTAGCCACTTCTGGAAAGCTCTTTGAATGTTGGATTTACCACTTTTCCCCCACTAGAAACTTCTCAGATAATAACAACTCTGTGGTCACACCTATAACCAGTTTTTCGTCTATAAAAAATTTTGCTGTTCAGTATGAATCTAACCTTACTTGCCCTACCTATTGTGTTCAACTCTTTACTATCACTCCTTGTTTCTTCCTAACTCCACCCATTCACAGAAATCTGATGCACCAAATGTACCATTCTGTTTACAGTTTTAATGTTCATGGCTTATGACTACCTTAATCACAGCCAATTAAATCAGTCCTCCCTCATTTATAAGGTGTCATTATATTAAGCTTTTAAACAAGGTTGGGGACCCCTCTCCCTATGATCATCTGTGCCATTAACACCTCTGTTCCTGACAGCTAGACACTGCCTCATTTGACACTTTGTTAGTCCCATGTTATCCTCTCTGCCCACCAACAAATCCATTAACCCACAAAATTGATCTGGAATTTTTGTGATTTCCTGGTTATCTCTTTGTGAACACAGTGGCTTCCCATGGGCTCAGAAATGTGTGGATAGCTGGAGGATGGGCAGCACTTGCCTTCTGGGCTATCTTACCTCACTTATAATAGTACTAAAGCAATAACCACTGAATTAACTCCAAACTCTCACAAAACTGAAAGCATCCTCTCAATAATTGATGATTAGCCCAATGGAGATCCCTCCAAATATGAAGACAATAGCTGCAGGCCTTCACAAAGCTGTGTCCTTCTTGGTGATCTTAATCCCAGTGAGGGTGCATGTCTAGTGACATTTTTTGGATCTTTTTCCTGGGTATAAGAACCTCCTGGCATGACTACATGATGTGAAGCCACTCCTGTACTGTGAGCCAAATTGCATGATCCACTGCTAGAGCTGTTAGAGCCAAAAAATAAAAAAATAACAAAATAACCCACCTCTTTATACACTCTCTTGCCCATGTAATTCTTGACAACTGTATTGCTTTAGACTATTTACTGGCCGCTTAAGGATCAGTCAGTGCACCTGCAAATAACTCTTGCTACACTTGGATAAACACTTCCCATCAGGTTGAATTAGAAATTTCTAAAATTAGCCAAATCTTTTAAAGGAATACCTTCACAGGGATTTCCTCATAGTTTAATCTGAATTTTTCTGATATTTTTAATTGGCTTCGTAAAGGTGTTGGCAATATCCTCAGGACCAGAATACAGCTATATAATAATAATTGTTATCTCTCTTCTAGTTCTTATTTTCATCCTTTTTAAGACTTCTAGTGTCTATATTTCTCATTGCTGCCAAGCTACCCAAGATTTTCAGATTATGATATTACAATGTTTAGACATGGTTGATAAAATGTGCTCCTCTTCTGATATAACATCAATCACCATGGTTTGATGTGACTCTCCTTGTTAGCATGGCCCCCTTGTTACTTAAATTTGGCCAATATCTAAAGCCTGGATACACACTGACTTTCAGCAGACCTCCTTCTTGGAACATGACAGTCTAGAAACAGGTGCTTCTAGCTCCAAGGGAAAAAACAAATTTGTGGCTGACCAACCAATAATTGATCAGTAATGCTTCTTTATGTTAGCTCTTGATCAAAAGGGAGAAATGTGAAATATAATACACAAAATGGTGTCGTTCTGGTTCTGAGTCCTAAAACGGAGTCAGGAAGCCATTCTAAGAAGGACTGCATGAATGTCCTGCCAACTTACAAAAAAAGCAACAACGACCACAAAACTTGCCTTGAACCCTTGAACTGGGCCCAACTACAATGATCACAACATCCTGGAAAGCAGCTGAATTTTCCCAGCGCTGCAGCTCCTGAACTGCAATAATCAATGAACTTTGGACTCGTGTACTAAGCTAGCCACCTTCACCAACGGTAATCCTTTCAAGACAACTTCTGTAATCGCCCTTAGTTTCCTTTTGATTTTCTCTTAAAAACTGTTATTCTCCTCCCTCTGTTTGAAACACAATTTATCTCTACCTTAATCTGTGTCTTCCAAACTGCAAATTCCAAGACCCCAATTAATGCTTTGTCTTACTGTATTATAGTCTGGTCTTTTGCTTCTTTGTGGTTGATGATATTAACAGTTGGTAATTCTGGGTAAAGAATATACAAGAGTTCACACTATTCTCATAACTTTTCTGAATTTTTAGTGTCATTTTGAAATAAAAAAGATATGTGTGTATATAAAACAATATAATATAAATACCAAGTAAGTGGCATAGAAATTCCATTAGATGTCAGAGAACTAAGGACAGTAAGGTAGGTACAATATAGGATCTGAGACATGAGATGAGCTATAAAATTTTGAAAATTTTCAGGGAAGCAAAGAGGAGCAGGGGACATAAACATGAAGAAAATAGCCTTCACAGGCTGGGTGCAGTGGCTCACACCTATAATCCCAGCACTTTGGGAGGCCGAGGCAGGCGGATCATGAGGTCAGGAGATCGAGACCATCTTGGCCAACATGGTGAAACCCCATCTCTACTAAAAATATAAAAAATTAGCTGGATGTGGTGGCGTGTGCCTGTAGTCCCAGTGTAGTCCCAGCTACTTGGGAGGCTGAGGCAGGGGAAGGGCTTGCACCCAGGAGGCAGAGGTTGCAATGAGCTGAGATCACGCCGCTGCACTCCAGCCTGGTGAGACAGTGAGGCTCCATTTCAAAAAAATAATAAATAAATAAATAGCCTTCACAAAAACAACAGTCAGGAATGTGCACAGTATGTTCAAAAGATGATGAGTAAATCTGTGCAGCTAGGTAATAAATATGTAAAATTAATAAAACTGTTTTACTATTTGTGAAAAAACAATAAATCATTTCATGGAGCAACGAATTATCAATATCAAAAAAACAGTGCCTAGAGATACTCATAATCCCCATATATATTTACTTAGTGACTTCCTTTCAGCCAAACATTAAGACATTTCACTGTATTATCTTTTGGCTGCCTTGCTTTCTACTCTATGACCTAAACTCCTGAGGCTAGAATTCAGGCTTGCCTTGGGAAAGTTGAAATAATATGTTCTGACCAAAATTTACTGACACTTGATTGCCATGATAAGCAATTCGTTCTTCTATGAACATAAAGATATCTTGTTCTGAAACCATATCAAGAAACTGTAATCATGGTGACAAACTAGGAAGTTTAGACACAGTCATACCTGAGCGTGATTCTTGACCTGCCAAGCCTGTCACCTCACACACTTTGAACCTCTCTAACTTCAATTTCTTTTCTGTAAAGGGATTAAAACTGCAGTTTCCCCTCAATTTGTTTGTATGAAGATGAACTAGAAAAAAAGACCTGGCACATGGAATAAACCCAATATTACAATTATTAGATAGAGTCTCTATAATTCCAAGAGCACCCAATACATACTACTCCAAGGCAGAAACAGGCAAATTATTATAGTCAGGCTTGACCTACATGGCTGTAGCTATAGAGATATTTTTAAGGAGGGGCAGCATTAAAATGTCTGCATAACACATCTACTCAATAATTTGCAAGAAAAGCAGTGGAATCATGAATAAAAACATTTATTCTGAAGTGAGGTCAAAAATTTTCTGCTGATCTGTACCCTACCTGAGCTACCTCAGAGTCAATACAAATTAGAAAGAAAAAGCAATTTTAATTGACAACTGATGTAAAAATATATCTCAAACTATAATCCTATAGTTTTAAGTAAAGAGTTTTAACTTTGTCCTTCTCATGGAAGACATTGTCAGCCATTATTCCCCCTCTGCACATCCTCTTCCCAAATATTCCAAACACTAGAATTCCAAATGAAAGAAGTGATAAAGTATTTCTTCAGGCAAGATGTCTCTGAATTACAGTGAGGTGGAAAGAGAAAAGATGCAGGTATGAGTTGTTATCTTCAAATTAAGAAACAGTTTTGAAACACATTTTTAGTTCAGATTTAAGATTCTGTCCCAGAAACTTTATTTTTTTCCTGTAGCGATGATATTCTATAGCTGAATTGTCATAAGCAAGAAAGGAAGGTTGAAAAGCATCCAAACAGAAATTGCTTACAAATGCTTGAAATACTGCATGAAATCCCTATTTAATCTCCCAAAACAGATTTTAAGAATCAGTGTCTTAGCCATTTTCCACAGCTGTTCAAAAAGCCCCACAGCTTACAGTGCTCTGTCAGGCAGAATTGAATTAATTGTCACCTCCTAAGAAAAGCAGAGGGTTTGGGTGATGTAGGTCAGAAAACAACTCTTGTATAAACTACTTAGTGCTTATTTGCTGGATTCAATGGATGTTCTTGAGTTAGACTTGGTAAATTTGTATTTGTTTGATTTAGTAGTGCTATGGATGGAATGTTTGTGTCCCCTCCCCTATGCAATTCATTGCAATTCTGTTGTTGGTAAGACACCTGGACTATGACAGTTTGTTATGGCAACTCCAACAAACTAAGATAATGAATAGAGGTTCATTTTCAAGGTAAAAAAAAGTGTTAAATTAGTGGACACTTTTACATGAATAGCCTGGTGGTATACCGCTCATTATTGTGCACAAAATGAAGATCTCCATACCAAATGCGATAGTTAATTTTAGGTATCAACTTGACTGGAATAAAGGATACCTAGAGAACTGGTATAAGGGTATCTTTAGAGGAAATTGGCAAGTGTGTCAGTGGACTGGTCAGAGAACTGGTAAAGCATTATTTCTGGGTGTGTCTGTAGGGGTATCTTTAGAAGAAACTGGCGTGTGTGTCAATGGAGAAGATCCTTTGTCAATGAGGGCAGGCACCATCCAATTGTCTGTGGCCCCAAATAGAAAAAAAAGGCAGAGGAAAGACAATTTTTTTCTCTTGTCCTTGCTGCTGGAACTGGGACACTCTTCTTTTGCCCTGGGACATCAGAACTCTAGGCTTTCCAGCCTTTAGATTCTGAGACTTAAACCAGAGGTCCTCGGTTTCTCAGGCCTTCAGCCTCAGTCTCAAAGTTACACCATCAGCTTCTATCATCCTGAGGCTTTTTGACTTCAACTGAGTCATGCTACCAATATCTTAGGGTCCCTGTATTAGCTCATTTTTATACTGCTATGAAGAAATACCCAAGACTGGGTAATTTATAAAGAAAAAGGTTTAATGGACTCACAGTTCCACCCTGCTAGTAAGGCCTCACAATCATGGCAGAAGGCAAAAGAGGAACAAAGGCACGTCTTACATGGTGGCAGGCAAGAGAATGTGTCCGAGGGAAACTGCCCTTTATAAAACCATTATATCTCATGAGACCTATTCACTATCACAAAAACAGCATAAGAAAAACCCACCCCTATGATTTGATTACGTCCCACCATGTCCCTCCCAAGACATGTGGGGATTATGGGAACTACAATTCAAGATGAGATTTGGGGGGGGACACAAAGCCTAACCATATCAGTCTCCAACTTATAGATGGCCTGTCATGGGACTTCTCAGCCTCCATACTCACATGAGCCAATTATCCTGATATATTTTCCTTATTTCTCCAAATATATATTATATATATATATTCCAAATATATTTATATATATAAATATATAAAAATAATATATATATATAATATATATTTTATTGGTAGAAACTAAATGCTTGGTAGAAACTAAATGCTTGACCATGGGTCACCAAGTTGCAACACACAGCAGCAATGCATTATCAAATGGAAGTGTTATACACATGATCAGGCCCAAGCAGCTCATGAAGGCACAAGTAAGTTATATGAAGAAGTGGCCCAAATGCTCATGGTTTCTCCTCCTGCTATACTACCTTCTGTCTCTCAGGCTGGACCTATGGCCTCATGGGGAGTATTTATGATCAGCTGACAGAAGAAGAGAAGACTAGGTCCCTGGTTTGCAGATGGTTCTGTATGAGATAAAGACATCATCCCAAAGAGGACAGCTGCAGCACTGCAGCCCCTTTCTGGGACATCCCTGAAGGACAGTGGTGAAGTGAATCTTTTCAGTAGGCAGAACTTCAGGCAACGTACCTCTTTGTGCACTTTTGTTGGAAGAAAAAGTGGCCAGACATGAGATTCCATACTCTTTCATGGATTGTAACCAAAGGTTTGGTCGGATGGTCAGGATCATGAAACTGCTGTTACAAAATTATAACTGAGATGGTGAAAGAGATCAATATGGAGACCAAACCAACTCCTTGTTGCTTCTAACCTCTAAGCTATCTTTGTTCATTCCTGTGGGTAGGCTGAACTAACTTTGGGAGAAACTTAGTTTATAAGTTAGCTTTGAAACAAAGACAATTAACAGCCCTTTCCCAAAACAAACCCCTTCCTACCTGGGGACTAGACTGCTTTTGCAGGACTAACAAATTAGCCAAGGATTAGAAATTATGGCTTAGGAGTCGTGCAGCTGGGGACTGCAGGATTCTAAACCTCCCCACATTGCTCTTGGGGATAACATTACTATTGCAAAAGCTAAGATCAGTGCTCGAGATATTTTACAGACTCTGCACTTGATGGATCAGCTGGCACCACCCAGATCAATAAACTGGTTCATCTGATCTTGTAGCCCCCACCCAGCAACTGACTCAGCACAAAAGGACATCTTTGACTCCCCATGATTTCATCTCTGGCCCAATCAATCAGCACTCCTGACTCACTGGCACCCCCACAAACCAAATTATTCTTAAAAACTCTGATCCTCAGATGCTCAGGGAGATTGATTTCAATAAGTATAAACTCTGGTCTCCCACACAGCCAGCTCAGCATGAATTACTCTTTGCCTATTGCAATTCCCCTGTCTTGGTAAATCGGCTCCGTCTAGGCATCTGGCAAGGTGAACCTGTTGGGCAGTTACAATCTTTAAAAAAACATGATTGGAAAATTGGAAGCAAAGAAATTTGGGTAAAAGGTATGCGGATAGACCCCTCTGAAGTGCAAATGCTATGAAGATATTTATGTTCCATGTGAATGCTCCCCAAAGGGTAACTTCATAAAAGGAATACTTTAATACTCAAGTGAATAGGATGACCCCCTTCTGTGGATATCAGTCAGTATTTTTCCCCAGCCACCCTTGTCATCATCCAATGAGCTCATGAAAAAAGGGGCCATGGTAGCAGGGATGGAGGTCAGACATTGGCTTAGAAACATGGACTTCCACTTACCAAGGCTGACTTGGTTACAACCACAGCTGAGTACCCAGTCTGCCAGCAGCAGAGACTAACTCTAAGCCCCCTACATGGTACCATTCCACAAGGTAATCAGCCAGCTACCTGGCCGCCGGTTAATTACATTTTCCCCTCCCATCATGGAATGGGCAGGATTTTGTCCTCATCAGGATAAATATTTACTCCAGGTATGAATTTGTCCCCCTGCAGGAAATGCTTCTGCCAAAACTACCATCTATAGACTGACAGAATTCCTTAACTGCCATCTTGGTACTCCACACAGCATTGCTTCTGACCAAGAACTCACTTCACAGCCAAAAAAGTTTAACAATGGGCTCATGCTCATGGAATTCACTAATCTTTTCATCTTTTCCATTATCTGGAAGCAGTTGGCTTGACATAATGGTGAAATGTCCTTTTAAAGACACAGTTACAATGCTAGCTAGGTGACAATACTTTGCAGGACTGGAGCAAAGTTCTCCAGTAGGCTGTATATGCTATGAATTAGCATACAAAATATGGTGCTGTTTTTCCTATACCCAGGATTCACAGGTCCAGGAATCAACAAGTAGAAATGGGAGTGGCATCATTCACAATTTCCACTTGGAACCCAGTAGCAAAATGTTTCCTTCCTGTTCCCATGACTTTATGCACTACTTCCCTAGGGGTCTTAGTTCCAGAGAGACACACAAATAATTCCATTGAACAGGAAGTTAAGACTGCCACCCAGCCACCCTGGGATCCTCATTCCCTAAGTCAACAGGCTAAGAAAGAGTTACATTGTTGGTCAGGGTGATTGAGCCAGGAGACTGGGGGGAAATTGGACTACTACTCTACAATGAAGGTAAAAAAAATAGTATGTTTGGAATGCAGGAGATCCCTTAGGACATCTCTCAGTATTATCACTCCCTGTGATTAGGGTCAAAGAGAAATTACAACAACTTAATCCAGGCAGGACTACTAATTGCCCAGACCCTTCAGGAATGAAGGTTTGGGACATTCCACCAGGTAAAGAATCACTACAAGCTGAGGTGCTTTCTGAAGGCAAAAAAAAAAAAAAAAAAAAAAAAAATACAGAATGGGGAGAAGAAGGTAGTTACTATAAACCAAAAATAAAACTCTAAGCCCCTCAACTGACTGGATGGACCTCTCCTCTCAGCCAAGGGGATTTCAAAGAAACCTGATTAAACTAGTTCAGAGCATGATGGGAAGAGGGGTTCAGACATGCCTCATTCTCCCCTCTTCCCTTTGGAATTCATGTACAATTGACCAGCATTAACATAAAAACAGAGATCTTAAAACTGACAAAACAAACTATCTGGAGCAATAAGATACCAAATTCCAACCTGACTCTAGTATGGCATCACATGATAAACAGCAGGCCCTACAAGAAACCAAAGTATTTTACCCAAAAATATATTTCTTTGACATATTTTGAAATGGTCCTCCAAAGCTGTCTCTTGTGGGGAAAACCTACATTCTGTAAAGAATCCCCTCTCCTTTCCAAGTATTTTCCTGATGCAGGAGCGATTTAACTAAGAGTCTGGCACTTTTTAAGGTCTTATAAGAGATATTTGTCATCTTTTCTCTCTGAAGACTGCTACCTGGAGGCTTCATCTTCATAACAAGAACCTTGCCTTTCACAAACCCCCTTATCTTAACCCCAAGCATTTATTTTTGCTGACTTCAAGTTTTTAGGCAAAATCTAACTCTTTCAACCAACTGCCAATCAGGAAATCTTTGAGTCCACCTGTAACCCCTTTCAAGATGTCCCACCTTTCCAGACCAAAGTAAATCTTACATTTATTGATTTATGTTTTACCTGTAACTTCTGTCTCCCTAAAATGTATAAAATCAAGCTGTAACCCAACCACCTTAGGCACAAGTTCTCAGGGACTCAGGGACAAGTAGTGGAATTGTAATGGTTAATTTTAGGTATAAATTTGACTGGATTAAGAATGATGTGGAGAACTGGTAAAGCATCATTTCTGGGTATGTCTGTGAGGGTGTTTCCAGAGGAGATTGGCATGTGAATTGGTAGACTGAGGAAAAAAAAAAAAAAAACACCCTCAACATGTGTGGGCACCAACCAATCGGCTGCAGGCACAAATAGAACAAAGGCAGAGGAAAGGCAAATTTGCTTTTCCTTCTTTCCTGCAGATAGAACACCCTTCTTCTCCTTCATCTTACATCTAAGATATAAGCCTTCATCTTAGATGTTAGAACTCAGAAACTCCAGCCTTTGGACTCCAGAACTTAAACCAGAGGCCCCGGGTCTCAGGCTTTCAGCCTCGGATTGAGAATTACACTATCAGTTTCCTTTATTCTGAGGCTTTTGGATTTGGACTGGGACATACTACTGGTATCTCAGGGTCTCCAGCTTACAGACAAACTGTTATGGAACATCTCAGCCTCCATAATCACATGACCTAATTACCCTAGTAAATCTCCTCTTATATATCTACATACCTATACCTAGTTCTGTCTCTTAGGAGAACCGAGATCACTGAGAGAGATCTTTGGATACTGGAATGTCCCTGAATGTAAGGGAATGAATGAGAGATCAACTATCTCTACTATTGTTAAAAAAAAAAAAAGACACTAGTCTTCCAAGGATCATCATTAATCTCTACTCTCACTAAATCTTTTTTTTTTCCAGTTTCACACTGGAAGTCCTAAAAAGCTTCTAAGAACCATCAAGTTTAATCTCTTTTACTGCAACTTCTTTCAGTTAACTCTTCCACTCAATATTTTCTTAATTTCCCTATTCATTCTTCTTATGCCTATCAAGATTCTTTTTCTCTAAAGGAGCTCTTCTCATTAAACATCTTCCCTCTCCTTTCTCTAAGAACAAGCTTCTAGTTGCTACATTATTTTTAAACCATAAATCACTCAACCATTAGACATATGTCTTAAAATAATTTATTGATGTTTTAGTCTATGCAAGGTGCTCTTGTCAGATAAACACAGGAATAAAATAATCTTCCTGCCCAAAGAAGACAACCCAGTGGAAAGCATGATGTGATAAATGCCATTCTGTGCCATGAACGTTATACTTCGGAATCACAATATAAACATGCTGATACAATTGTCAAAATGGGCTCTTTTCTCCTTTTTAAATTTCTTGGCTATTATACTAAAGACTCAGCAAATCTCAGTTCTGAAAAGAAAACTTTTTTACAGCTCTTTTAAAATGTGAAAAGATAAAAACAATGTTTTCATATCCCTAACTGACAAACATGAATTTACTCAAAAGGAGGAAGGGAGGAAGGAAGGAAGTGGGGAAAGAAGGAATGAAGGAAGGAAAGAAGGAAGGATGAAAGGGAGGAACGGAGGAAGGAAGGGAGGGAGGAAGGGAGGAAGGGAGGAAGGGAGGAAGGGAGGAAGGGAGGGAGGAAGGGAGGGAGGGAGGAAGGGAGGAAGGGAGGAAGGGAGGAAGGGAGGAAGGGAGGAAGGAAGGGAGGGAGGAAGGGAGGAAGGGAGGAAGGGAGGGAGGGAGGGAGGAAGGGAGGAAGGGAGGAAGGGAGGAAGGGAGGAAGGGAGGAAGGGAGGAAGGGAGGAAGGGAGGAAGGGAGGAAGGGAGGGAGGAAACACTTCTAACCACCACGTCCCCAGGGATCTGTCATGTGTCACAATTGGCTTACATTCTGTAATGACTGGGGTAACCCTTTAATTGAGTGCTGACACTTATATGTCATCAAATGACATCTTCTGCAGCCACTTTTACAGCATTTTCATATACTTTCTGTACCCATCTGATGGCCAGAATTATTAAAATAGTCTTTTTACTGAGCAGACTTTTCTGTAATTTGAACATGTCAACTCCTTACAGCAGTGGCTAAAGGCTCACATATCACTTAGCATGCTGGAGATAAGGGCAAGAGCTTTTTCATACATTTACTTTTTTCATTTTATCTATGTACTATCTTTTTACAAATTGAAGACTAGAGTATAAATTTCTGATTCACATTCCGCTTTCAAAACTGAGAGGCTGATATGATGGTGGGTGAAAATATTTCCCTCAGGACTCCAAGCCACAGAGCCATGGCATATTCCCAGATAATGAGGTCTCTAGGTAAGTATAGCAGCAGACAAAATAAATGCATCTTACATAGCATGTCTGGAAGAAATAACTGAGCCCTTGAATTTTCCAAGTGTCTTCAGTAAAGTCCTTGAAAGTTAACCCATGGAGATAATTTCTCACTTAGCCCAAAATGTTAAAATGAGTCACAATGCTTTCATGGAAGCTAGGTTCATAAGTTGTCTGGTATGGAACTTTTGCCTATGACAAGAATAGAATAAATATTTACTGAGAAATTCAGCCATTGTTTCAGCAAAGTTTACAACTTTGATATTTTTGTCAGTGGTCTGGAGCTTAGAAAGTATTTTCCCATGGATGTTGTAGAAAGAGGAGACCGTAAAGAATATTACCTTAAAATAAAGATGTCTCCACTTTTAGAAAAATATAAAAGGACAACTCATTTTAAATTATGTTAAAAGAATATCAACATAACCTGTTGCATTATTTTGTCAAATATTTGGCTCTGATATATACACTGTTAAATTCCAATAAGGATTTAAGACAGCTTACACAGATATATTAAGTTTAACAAGAAATAAAAAAAAAAACACACTAGTCTCATTCTGGTAAAGGTATGGGGAAATGGAACATCTCATGCATTTTAAAAGGGAATATAAAATATTCAACATTTCTGGAGGGATATTTGTACCAACATTTAAAATGTGCATACCATTTGATCCCACAATTCCATTTCTCATCATTTATCTTAAAGAAATAAGAGTGTGGCTGGGTGCAGTGGCTCACACCTGTAATCCCAGCCCTTTGGGAAGCCAAGGCAGGTGGATCACAAGGTCAGGAGATCAAGACCATCCTGGCCAACACGGTGAAACCCCATCTCTACTAAAAATATAAAAAATTAGCCAGGCGTGGTGGCAGGTGCCTGTAGTCCCAGCTACTGGGGAGGCTGAGGCAGGAGAATGGTGTGAACCCAGGAGGCAGAGCTTGCAGTGAGCCCAGATCAAGCCACTGCACTCCAGCCTGGGTGACAGAGTGAGACTCTGTCTCAAAAAAAAAAAAAAAAAAAAGAAAAGAAAAGAAAGAAATAAGAGTGTGAGTAAACAAATATGATACATAAATACATTTGTCGAATGTTGCATAATAAAGAATATTGAAAATAATGAGAATGTCTAATAAAAGATTGAGTGAATAACGATGTATCCATATAACGAAATACTATTTAGCTTTTAAAGATACCAACAATATTTTGTTGAGTTAAAAAAGCAGATTATGGAATACAATGTGTGGTATAGCTACATTTATGTAAAATGCATTCATTATAGGTTTATACTTGCAGAAATGTCTTGAAAGATATCAAATGAAATTCCTAACAGCAATTATTTTTGAGGAGTGAAATGAGGGACTGTTTGTCACATATTACTTTAAAATAAAGATGTCTCCACTTTTAGAAAAATGTAACAGGGCAACTCATCTTAAATTACATTTAAAGAATATTTCATGACGTTGGAAAATGCTCACAATTTTTAAATTAGAAAAAGCAGGTTCCTAGCCAGTGTAGACAACATGACTGTGATTTTCTAAATGTAGTCATACATAGAAAAAGTTTGTGCCAAAACGTTAGCAGTGCCATTTTCACAGGGAAAATTGATCCAAGCTGCAGCTTGAGAGAATAGACTAGAAATTCACTTGCCTCCATGAAGGCCTGGTGGTGAGTTACAAGGGGTTTTCTTGTCTCACCTGTGTACAAGTCACAGCAGCAGGAATGAAATTGCTGCTGCTGCAAGAGCTGCCCAGAGAACAGAGAAGAGAGTCCCGTGCAGTCTTAGCGGTATCTAGAAAGGTAGAAAACCTGGGGGAAGAGCATTTGCAGTAAGCAGAGTAGTGAGGTTAATTTCAAGATCAGATTGACAAGAAAAGTCACACATATTGAGAGCTTACTTACATATTAGGCATTCTGCTAAGAGCTTCAGATA
Organism: Pan troglodytes; assembly: GCF_028858775.2. Lineage (NCBI taxonomy): Eukaryota > Metazoa > Chordata > Mammalia > Primates > Hominidae > Pan > Pan troglodytes. The sequence continues at coordinate 161,320,263 of NC_072401.2, read as the reverse complement.
TATTATCTGTTTTATCCTCAAAACAACCTCAGGAATAGAATATTCTTATATCCATTTTTGAGATAAAGAAGTCAATACTCAAGAAGCCAATACTAGTAAGTAACTAGTGGGTGGCAAAGCCCAGAACAGAATATACACCTGCCTGATTCCCAAGACCACAGTTTTTTGACCATTTTATGCATGTGACAGTGTAAATCGTGTAGGCATAGCCGCAATACCTTTTTATTTTGATTTTAAAATGTTAGGCAAATCAATGCAGTCTGCTGCTTTGTGTTGGCTCAGACCAATTTCACCTGGTTGCCATCTGGACACCTACACAGGGTGCTGTGAAAAAATATAACGCACTACATAAAACTCAAGGCATCTCTCTAAAGTGCGCAGTGCAGTTTTCAACCCAGAAATCAGAGAGAGAAAATGACTGTCCCCAAGATTGCTATTCTGAAAGAGATAATTGCTGTTCATCTCACTCTGCTCACAAAGTGCTTTGCTACAGTGACACTTACACCCTTGGAGGTCAACCCACATTTCAGTGACAGCTACCAGTTCAGCTGTGCCAATTCCACCTGACTCTGCTTGCTTGCAGGGTTTCCAGAGCACACAGCTTACCGAGCCATTATTATTTTGTGCCTGTGCCCAGAGAGCTCTACAAAGGGTGCATTTTAATCACCCTGGAAGAGATAAATAAATAAACAAATAGCTCATAGGTAATATGTAATGTACTAGAGAAAAAACAACCATGACTTGTTGCCCTCACAGTCCACACCCTCATGCCTCTGGTGATTACTTGCAGAATTCTATGGCGCAGAAAAGCTGGATTTTATTTTTAAGCTTATTCCTTAAAACTGTTAATTGATGGCTCTTTCCACATCTTACCTCAAATGTCCTTGCTCATCTCCACTCTAAGGTAAGCATATTTCACTGGGAAACTGCATCTATGCATGGATAACAATGCACTCAACACCTCCTAAATTCACACTCAGTCTATACAGGAAATCCAGTCAAGTGTTTAGGAATACCAAAGCATCTTTTCCTCTGTTTACTGCACAAAAAAAGGAAAAACTTAGAGATCTAGATATTATTCTCAGGTCACAGGGTTGATCTATTTTGTGACTTGCAGCTAGATCTGTGACGTTCTAATTTTGGTAATGTTTCTGGCAAAGTTGGTTGAAATGTTTCAGGAGAAAAGGGATCTTAAAGCATAGTTGTTGCTTGATGGCAAAACCAAAGTGCTTTGAAACACTCTGAACAGTTCACAGTCTGGGTTCCATGGACCCCCTTGCTTCAGAATATTCATGAATTCCTTAAACTATATGTAAAATTTTGCCCAAATGTGCATTTTCTACCACTTATGAAATTTTCAAAGTGTCTGCAAACCAAAACATTACTAGGAATCACTGAGTTATTTAGAAAGTCCGGGGGGAAATATCTGTAAAACTAGTGTTATTTACACAAATGTTTATCTCAAGAAAACACACTCATACTTATTTGATTATTGTTCATTCATTCATTCACATCAGGCCAATCTCTGTCCCATTATAAGCTCTACCCATTTCTACTTCTAACTTCTTTTGTTGATCTATCTCCCCGTTCATATGCTACGTTTCCTTGTAAGCTAAAGTACTTCCTTGGTAAGTCTTTCAGTGACTAGGCATTAACCCAGATTGATTTTTTTCTTTATCTCTGAATTGGTATTGTACTTAGAATCTGGGGAAATCACTTAGAGAGAGAGAGAGTTTTCCATAAATGTTTTACGTATGGACATGTCTTCAAATATATTATGACATATACCACATACCTTAGCCTTATCTATTTTTTATCGTCAAAGGGCCAATAGTTCATCAAAGCCAGGGATAAGTCCTACTTTTTTGTGTAGCCCTCACTGTGACTAAAACTATGTTGCATGGTAATCTGTCACTATGACTATCAGTAACCCATGGAAATGTCTGTAGTTTAAGCATTCATCACGGTAATTGAATTTTCTATAAAGGAAATTTTTTCCTGAAGTTAAAATGATACATCAGAGGGAACATGAATTAGAGATGAATAAAAATATAAAATATTCCTCCCAGTCAAATTATAAACTCCATATCTAATCCATACCATTTATTAGTAAATCCTATTAGCATTTCTGGCAAATACGTGCATATTTTCTTTCCAGAATCTGACCTGTTTTCACTGTTCCACTGATAGTATCCTGGTCTTGTGAGTATTGCAACAGCTTCCTGACTAGTCTTTGTATTTCTGCCTCTGCTCCCTAGAGTCTCTTTTTCATGAAGCAATAAGATTGAGTCTTTTAAAATGTGAGTCAGATCATGACTCTCCCCTTCTTCAAATTTGCCCACGACCTTCATCTCAAGAATAAAAACCAAAGTCTTTAAAATGGCTCCCAAGACCCTGGTTATTCAGCTACCCACACTCCACTTTGGTCACAACTGCTGTAATTTCAACTCTCCTCCTGGCTCACTCCATTTGAGCCAACACTTTCAATTCCTACACCAATTTCTAGCTGTTCTTTGAACCCATCAAACATATTCCTGTCTCAAAGTGTTTGCTATTCCCTCCACATAGTACATTCCCCTCAGACCTCTTCTCACTACCTCCTAATCATGAGGCCTTCCCAGACCACTCTCTGAAAACAACACACACAGAGACATAGGCACAAAGTACTCCTTTTCTCCTCACCCTGCATGTCTATTTTTCTCCGCTTAACACATTTATCTCCATTTAATACATTATATATTAGTTTATTATCTTTCTTCCCCAAGCAGAGGTCAAGTGTTTTTGCCTTGTTCATTACTATAACCTCACAGTGGCTAGGACACTGTCAAGTATATATAAAGGGCTCATTATATTTTTGTTGAATGATTGATTCATAGTAGTAAAGTTTCTTTGGAAGAACAATAACCATTTGAAAATACTTTTTAAAATAAAATTATTTAAAATTTATCTGCAAAAAAAAATTAGGAGGCTGCTATCATGTTAATATTTCCCCCAAAGTTCATGTGTTGGAAACTTAATCCCCAATGCAACAGTGTTGAGAGGTCTGACCTTTAAGAGATGGTTAAGTCATAAGGGCTCTGCCTTCATGAATGGATGAATATCATTATTTCAGGAGTGTGTTAGTTATCACAGAGTGGGCTTGTTATAAAAGTGAGTTTGGCCCTTTCTTGCTCTCTTGCTCTTTCACATTTTCTTGCCCTTTCACTTTCTTCCTTGGGATGAAGCAGCAGGAGACCCTCACCAGATGTGAGCCCCTCAACCTTGGACTTCATAGCCTCTAGAACTGTAAAAAATAAATGTCTTTTCTTTATAAACTTCCCAGTCTGTGGTATTCTGTTATAGCAACACAAAATGGGCTAAGACAGAGGAAAAACACCAAAATGTCCACAATATGATCAGTGATTGGTCATTTCCGAAATTTCTTTAATGGATACATTAAATAAAAACAAAGGAAGAGGGCTGGGCACGGTGGCTCACGCCTGTAATACCAACACTTTGGCAGGCCAAGGAGGGCAGATCACAAGGTCAAGAGATCGAGACCATCCTGGCTAACACGGTGAAACCCCGTCTCTACTGAAAATACAAAAACAAAATTAGCCAGGTGTGGTGGCAGGCACCTGTAGTCACAACTACTTGGGAGGCTGAGGTGGGAGAATGGAGTGAACCCGGGAGGCGGAGCTTGCAGTGAGCCGAGATTGTGCCACTGCACTCTATCCAGACTGGGCAACAGAGCGAGACTCTGTCTCAAAAGAAAAAAAGAAAAAGAAAAAAAAGGAGGAGGAGGACAAAAAAAGAAGAAGAAGAAAAGAGTTTAAGTAATAGTTAGAATGTTTGATATCTTGTCACAAAGAAAAAATAGTAGCTGTGAGACTTAAACAGTGAGACAAATCATCTGGTAATTTTAGGACAACTAAAATTTTCTCTGGAGACTAATCTCTTGGAGGCAGCAGGGTAATGGTATTATCTATGTTATCCAACATTATCAAAAAATATCATTACCTCTAATTATTGATTGTCTGCCATTATCATCTCTCTAGAAGACACCTTTGGTTCTCCTCCCCAGTCCTGTATACCTCCTTACATTTTCATTCACAATGGCTATGTCCACCAGCATGTTTTCACTTTCACCAGCCACTAACCATATATCTTTTTCAGAGGACTAACCTCAGGATCCCAATACTCTTTGCCTCGGCACACAAGGAGTGGCCTGGGAAATTATTTCCCAGCAGTGACAACTGTTGTCATCAATGACTCCATTTGAGTTGTATAAACACTCCAACTTACTGCCCATGGTCATGACAGCTATGAGGTGTGGCTACACTGTCTCTTGATCTTCCTTGCAGGAATGAGTCAAAGTTCTTCATCACAGGACTCACCCTTGCTTGGCTTCTTTTATTTCTTGCCTCACTTTTCCACTCCCTTACGGTCTTCTTGAGAATACTTCATTAATCACTTTTACACAAACCCTTAACTCAGAATTTGCTACTGGAGAACACAACCCAAGAAACTTAGTAGCAGAAATGATGCTGAAAGCTGATACTCAGTATAGGATTCAGTGTTTGGATGACTCACTGGCTAGAAGGCAACAGGAACCTCATTGTTGGTGGTAAGTAAAGTGACAAAACCCCAGGACCATTGCTTAAACTTTCATGAGTGGTGAATTGGGATGGAACACAAGAGGAAAAAGACATACTAGATTGTTTAATATCTAGTATTTGAGATATATGGTGATTATGGTAGCTATAAGATCTGTGGGATTTGTGGTCATTATTAAGTGCCATCAATGGACTGAAGAAATAGAATTCCAAGTTTACTTCAGCAAATTACCAATTCCGAACATAATGTGAAAGCTGTAAGTTCTCCATGGCAGGATTTAAAGAGAATATCTTCATCTGTAGCTGCATATAAGGTGGTCCTGAAGACCAGAACCAAAACTTGAGAGTGAGAGTAGCAAACCTGCAAAGAAGGCTGATTAATATTTTGGCAAGTTTCTTATGCTAAAGGTAGGATCCTGATAGAGAAGGAGTGGGATCCTGAGATGGAATGGAAATTCCTGGAATACACACAAAATTATTAAACTCCCAATGCCCCTAAAATCCTGAGCCTGAAAAAGTACCCCAGTTCTACCTGCAGAACATCAGCTTCCTCTTGCCTAAACACTGTGCAGAAACCTCAACTGTGATCAATGCTCTGCAAGAGTACACTCGCCTTTTAAGATGGTTCCACACCTCCCTTCCTATTATTCTTGCATGATCTGATTGGGAGAGTACTCCATCTGCTAAAGGAGAAAAGGAATTATTCATTGAGGGAGATCCAGGATCTGTCTCATAGGTGCTGGCAAGAACTGAAAGAACATGCCTAGAAGTGGATCCTGAAGGTGCTGAACTGGAAAAGGTGGACTATAAGCTGGATAAGGGAGAATTTTTTAATCTGGGGGCATGCTCCCATAACCCAACACGCTAGCAGGGAAATCCACAGTCAATCCTAATAAATTTTGCTTGGTTTATCCCTAGAAACTTGGAAAAAAACAATGAGTCATATTAATTGAGGTTAAAATGCCTGGGCAGAGTATTGAGAAAGAGATTAGCAGGCTCAGAGAGGTGAGCAAGATAGTTACATAAGACCTAAGAATCCACCAAATAACCATGTTCCCTGCATAGTCCTGGAAGACACTCCTTTCACTAACTGTTAGGGAATGCATTAGTGAGGAGGACACTGGAATCATCAAGAAGCTCATTTGTTACTGTTTCTAGTAGGCTGGGATTGATAGTAGGAGATGCTGTAATGGAACTGACTTTCTTGTATCAGCGGGGAAGGATCTGAAATAGCAGAGGCCAGATGGCAGCATTTAATCACAGGGAAAAGGTAGACAGAGTTACTTGCAGGCATCAAAGTTGCAGTTATCTATGGTGATAACTAATAAACCATGGTGTTTCTAAAACAAGGCACATAGGCAGACAACAAGGGCATTGCCTGATATAGATAACTGCATTTTTTAAATGAAAAGCAGATGCACAGAAGACTGATGTCAGCTGTACTAATGGATAAATCACTTTCCATTCCCTAATTTCCAAGCTTGAGCCATTTCTCAGGTATAGTGACCATTGTTTAAAGAAAAGCCAAATCTACCTGAGAAAGGATCCCATAGTGTCACAGAAAGGATATACAATATTAACTCTCCTGGTCTTCCTCAAATAAATCTATGGACATTTACCCAAGTAACTTTACACTGAGAAACAGGGGAAACCCACATTTTTCCTATACTTTTAGTGTAGAAGTTCAAGCTAACACTGATACCAGGAGTTTACAAAGTATCACCATCTTACCCTTAAAACGGTGGAGGCCTAAGGAGACCAGATAATAAATGGAGTCCTGACTCGAGTCTATCTCACAGTGTGTCCGTAGCCCTCCAGATCCAGCCAATCACATTTCCATGTTCCTTGTATACATACACAGGATAAGTATATAAAGCAGCTGACAGAACCCTTAACTGATTCTTTGACCTATGGTAATGACATTCATAGTAGAAAAAATCAAGTGCAAGACCTTGTAACTGTGTCCAACAACAATAAATCAGAAATGCCACCACAGTCCCGTTGGAATGGTAGAAATAAGCAATTCACTCAAAGACTTACAGTATGCAGAGGCAGTAATCATTATACCCTCTGGATTATATTGCTAGACAGCAGACTTCTGTGTGTACTTCTATCCATCCAATTGAATGAAACCTTCTGATCCTTCTTATTGATGACTGCTGAAAAAATTCATTGGTCTTGGAGAAAACACCATAACTGGTATAGCTAATGCAATTAGAACTACAACTTAGTTGTAGTCATCTGCCATAACTAATTGTATTATTCAGGGACCAGAGTAGTAAGGATCTGTATGAATGCCTGTGTAGTGTCAAAAAGCTTGGCTAATTGGTCAGAGACTTGGAAGCAGCAAGACTGGAAAACTAGTCTAAAATATTAGGGAGTGATATGGTTTGGATAGGGTTTGTTGGGACCCACCAAACAAAATTAAATTTGATCCCTAGTGCGAGATGTTTAGATCATGGGGGCTGCTGTCATGAATGGTTTGGTGTTGTCCTCACAGTAACGAGTGAGTTCTCGAACTGATTGTTTAAAAAAATCTGGAAACCTCCCTCTTCACTACCTTGCTCCCTTTCTTGCCATGTGACACAATGGCATCAATTCCCAATTGCCTTGCATCAGAAGTGGAAGAAGCCTGAGGTCCTTGCCAGATGCAGATGCCCGTGCCATGTTTCTTGTACAGCCTCCAGAACCACAAGCCAAATAAATCTATTTATACATTACCCAACCTCAGATATTTCTTTGTAGTGACACAAAAGACACTACAAAAGACACAAGTGACACAAAATACGATTTTGGTCTTTGTGATACTCTATCTCTATTAAATACAGTAAATTATGAGGAAGTAGTTGAGCTAGGAACTGCAGCTAGGTAGGGCCAAGGTGAATGAGCATACGATTAAGGAAGTTAGGGAAGAAGCCTGTAGATAGATGTGTGAGCATGGACACACAGTCTGTGAACATTGGCACTGCAGGTTAATGTCTGCTAGACAGCATCCGTGCAGACATGTGATGGACAGCCTGTGGATAGGATGTCTTATCCTGTAGATGTCAGGCAGACTCTGTCCTTGACCACCCCAGTACTAGCACAGTAGATCCACGTGCCATTGCAGCAGAGATGGAGGCTATTCATGGGCCCAACAGCATGAGCTCTCTCTCAACAAGGCTGATATAACTACTGATACTGTTGAACATCCAACCAGTTGGCAGCAGAGACAGAAGCTGAGTTTTCACTACGGAATCATCTCTCACAGAGACCAATCAGCCACTTGGTGTCAGGTTTTTTACATCAGACTCCTTCCACACTGAGAAAGGCAGCAATTCATTCTGAAAGGAACACATTCTATGTGTGAATTTGCCTGCCCAGCCCATGTGGAGTCAATTTGATGTGTGGTATGAATGGCTCTGAGTGGTATATTGAGTAGTCTGAAGAGGGCACTGTCAGTATTCTACTCATATCTGTTTTTCATCACTTTACCATGTTCATGCTCACAGGCTTCCAGGTGTGCTTTTATTCCCAACATCAAGCACCTGTGCCTTTTTAGGCTTCTGGAACCCACTCTGCCTGCCTGAATGAGAGAGCTGGAAGTGCCTTGGAATTCACATTCTTCCAGAAACAGGTCTGTTGCTCCAAGGTCAAGACAATTTCCAGGTGTGACCCCTATTGGGAAGCTCTCTGGAGTTCCCAGAGCTCCCCTAGGGAATTGATCCAAAGTTATCCTCTGTGAGACTTTGATTGATGCTATCTACTTGCTGGTCCTTCTCCTCCTCATCCAACATTCCCTGTCCCTTATGAGTATTCCCAGGAATACTCCCTAATTAATCACTTCATATTAATCTTTTTTTTTTTTACTGTCTCCTTATAGCTGTGGCCCCATTCCAGCACAGTCCTGGAACATGATAAACACTCAGTAAACATTTGTTGAGAAATACGTGGTCATTTAGATGTAGCAACTGTGCTCAACAGAACCATGCATCCACTTGCAATGAATGGTTTCACAAAAGGTGTGATTTCTGGGCACTAGCGTTATCCGCCAAAAAATAATAAACTACTATGTCACCATCAACACAAACATTTACTTCTGGTAGCTTTTTTGCAGGTCAAATATGATTTCAGTCATTGTGGTACCCTATTAAATACAGTAAATTATGAGGAAGTAGTTGAGCTGGGAACTGTAGCTAGGTAGGGCCAAGATGAATGTGCATATGATAGAGCATATGCTTGAAAAAAAGCATCCAGAGAGACAAGAATTCCCTGAATGTGAAAGTAGATCAAAGGCGCTTCTCACTTTCTTTAAAATTTATCTCAGAATCCAACTTTATTTGCAAATGATTATTCCTTCAACTAGAAACCTCTTGTAGCTTAAAGGATCCTCCAGAAGACTTATAAGAGGAATCTGAACTTCTAAACCACACCGGAACTAGAAAATGTTAGCTTGTACTATCCCGAACATTGACTCTTGAAACAAGCCTGGCTCTTGCAATTGTTAACAGGTGGCTCTTTAGAACTATTCATGTCTTCTCGACATACCCTGGTATCCTGAACTCCACAGGATAGGCTGTAATCATAAAAGGTAATTTCAGTTACTGTTTCACACTTGGTCCTAGGGTCACATAACTGTAAGTTTTGCTGCTTTAGATTCCCAAGTATTGGCTAGAGAAGCTCAAGACTGCTCTCTGTGTAAATGACAGGAGACAGGATGCAGGGAAATTCTGGGCAGAAGAGGGTGGGTCCCCAGCAAGGGCCCCACCCTCAAACCTGGAACCACAGCCCAAAATGAAAACTTTCATTCCTGTTTTCCCACTGCAACGTTGCCTTTTCCAAAACCACCCATGGCCCGTCCCAAGCCCCCATACTGCACCCAGAAAAACCCCAGGCTCAGCTGGCAGAGACAAGAGAAGCAGCTGGATGTGGTAGAGAGAGGTGGCTTGACTTCAGAGGGATGGCTTGACAATGTAGCTTCAAAGAGGAATACAGCCAGGGATAGCCAGACTTCAGGAGAAAATTACCTTCCTGTTCTGTCCCCTTTTCGGCTCCCCCTCCTGCTGAGAGCCGCTTTTATCAGCAATAAAATACCCCCCACATTTACCATCTTCAATTTGTTCATGTGGCCTCGTTCCTCCTGGCTGCTGGACAAGAACTCAGGTGCCATGAGTGCGGGTACAAAAGGCTGTCACACTGACCCTCCACTGAGCTGTTAGCACTTAAGCCGTCTGTGGCAGCAAAGCTAAAAGAGCACTGTAACACTCCTGAGGCTTCAGGGGTCACGGGCGTCCCCCCAGATGCTGTCATGGGGTCCGCATGGAGTTTTGCTCCTGCCAGCGGCCAAAAGCACTAGCCCCAGCTCCTGCACCCCCTCACCTACATGCTCCCCATCCCATGAGGGATGAAGTGCTGCAGGTCCAAGCGAGTGGAATTCACCCCCTGCCAGTGCCAAAGCAGTCGGCTAGTTCTAGCACCTCGGCACTCTAGTTCCCACCCATGAAGGGGTCAGGGAGATATCCTGCTTCACAAACAGCTCACCCTCAAGGAAAAAAGAGCACTAACGTATATTGTTCAAGTTAAAGAACAGCAAATCTTGTCAGTTCTACCTTCAAATAGAAATCCAGAATTTGACCTCTAATTGCTTCCTTCACCAACACAATTCAGATAAAAGTTACCATAATTTCTCTCCTGGATTTTGGTAATATGTTCTATCTCCATGTTTCTGCCCTTGACACATATAGTCTAATCTCAACACAGCAGCCAGTGTGTCCTTGTAAAATATGTCTGATGATGTCATTTCCTCACCTGAAAATCACCCAACTGATTATCAGCTCCTTTAGAGTAAAATCCAAAGTACAAACAATGGTTTCAAAGCTCTACACCACCTGCTTCCCATCCCCTTTCTCTCAGTCCTCAATATATCTTTCTCTCCCACACTCTCCTCTTCTCTCACCTTCCCTAAGCCACATTGCCCTCCTTACTGTTCCTTAAATACACCAAGCTCTACCTGCCTCTGAGCCTCTGAACTTGCTGTTCCTCTCCAGGCATGCTCTACCCACTCCCTCCCGTAGCTGCAGGGCTCAATTCAATTTCTGACTTCCCTCATGTCTTTCCTGCCCTCCCTAGACAAAATAGCAACATCCTCCTAGTCAGTACCCCCGAGTTTTTCACCCAGCCCTCCCTATTTCCCTCACCTTTCTTTTTCTCTATAACCTTTATCACTATCTGCCATTAGATATTTACTTTATTCGTTTACCATTTGTCCCACTACCCTATAAGTTCCTTTAGGGCAGAGACTTGATAAGTTTTCTTTACTTCTGTATCTCTAAGTCCTTGATGCCAGATACATTGTAGTCATTCAATAATTATTTGTTGGATGAATTTTTAAAATCTCTAGAAAAATACCATTGGCTTTCATTTCAACATTATTGAAACATATCCTCCACTTCCAAATTATTCCCACTGCTTTATAAGTGATCCCAGTGGCAGCAACTCATCCTAGATGTCCCTTCATCCTCAAATCTTCCATTTTCCTCATGCTTCAACATTTTTTCTGCCTCCATAACCATCAAATATTAACAATCCTTCAAGTCCTCTGGGAACCACCTTTCTCCTCATCTGACTACACTGCCTTGCACATAAAAGGAGATCAGTTACTAGATGTTAAATGACTGAAGGTGGCAGTTTGCCAGCCTGTGATAATGAAACAGCCCTCCTGTCCCTCCAAGGCAGCATGCACACTTCAACAAGAGCCTCCAGGAGACCTTGCACCAATGCTTTAAAACAAAAGTTATTGTTAAAAAAGAGGATGCCAAGATAAAGCAGGATGAGTTTAGACCCAGGGCAGGTAGTTCGGAAGGAGGACCTTGTAGTCTCCCTAAGGAAATTTATGAATACAACTGTCTGAATCACTTATTTAACAAAAAATATGCTATTTGGCTTTTCATTTATCATGCTAAAGGAGATCCTATTTGTAAGAAACACTAATGAATAAATTCTGCAAAATAATGTAAAGCTGAAAACATTTGCCCTCTTGTCCTTAAGTGCACAAAAGCTCACTCTGACCCAGAGAAGTAATTCCAAGGACAGAGGTATGCAAACATTTGCATGGAAAGAAAGCACACCATGTTTGGTTAACTTTTAGAGAAGTGCACACTTCTGCTTACAAGCTTTATATTTGATGTATGCAGAAGTTGTTACAAAAATAAATATGTCATAATAAGGAGGATCCTGGAGAAGAGTTCAGAATCATCTTTAAATGCAAAAGTATCCACTATATTAAATCCTAGAGATCCACTGTGAAAGATTGTTTCTATAGTGAATAATACTGTATTGTACACTTAAAATTTTGTTAAAAGGGTAAATCTCATGTTAAGTGTTCTGACACAATATTTTCTAAAAGGACACGGTATTGTGGGTCCACAATGTATGTTGTTGTGTTGATGTAATGGTGATTTATGTTGATTAGAAATTCTACAAAAACAAAATATTAAGTACTATTGTTACTGCTAAAAGCAACTTTACCAGGGAATAAAAGTAGATTCTCAACAAACTCTGTGCTTGGTGTTGCACTGGGAACTATAAATTCCAGGCTGGAAAAGTATCTAATACACAGAAAATGGGAAGAATGGGATGAGAATGACCAGTAACTGCTGAAGACGGATCTTAAAACTGCTTTGACCTGAAAACCATTTCAGAAACAAGACTAGTGATTTACAAACTGAAACACAGATATAAAAATATATTTGGGTCATCTATTTTCCTAGATCTTTCTGACAACACTGCCATCTGGAGACTTGGTTTGACCAAGGACACGAGATCTTAAGGAAACTTAGACACCGACACTGAAAAGGTTGCTGATGAAGTCCTATTTCTCTCGTTACTCTTATGCTGTTTATCACTAGAGCAAAGAGACAACAAAACACTTGAAAACTGATTTAAAAAAAATTCTAGCTCTGCAAAGTTTCAAGAGTCAAAATAAAGAAAGTCTGTAATATTCTAACACAAAATATGGAGCAGTTAGCTGAAGTTTGTGCATTCAGAGGATGTTATTATCTTAGGAGAATTAAGAAAATAATCATAATATACTAAAATCATTTGTAAGAATGCTGGTATTCCTACAAGTGTTCTTTCATTTATAAATTTTATATTCAAGTAAACTGATTTGCTTCCAATCAGCAATATGGTGATTCAAGTAGGATTAAAAGACCTGAGAATTAAAGCATTATGCAATAAACCCATGTTACAAACTTGCACATGAACTCCCTGAATTCAAAACATTTTTAAAAGACTTGAGAAATAGAGAGCAAATATAACTCATTTCCCCAGGCCTTCCACCACCTGCTCACGTAGAACATCAACAATCTCTGAGTTCTTTCCCCAAGTATCCTTGCCAGGCCCCAAGAGGGTTTCAGGAGTGTTTGCAGAGAATCTGATGAGCACTCCTACGTAACAATGCTACATCTGCTTGACGCCCCACTCCCACTGGGCTTGATGCTGCTACCACTGTGAATAGTTTTTAAATGACACCTCTTTCCTTGCTAGTCTGCCCTGCAATTTCTGATCTGTCTGCCAGGCATAGCTGCCATTTCTCAGTAGGTCATGCTGGGCATCACCACCACCTAGAGCATAAGCTTCCCAAAGACAAAACTTAAGTGGCGGTCAGTAGTGAAGATCTTCAACCTTGTTTTGTGGTATAGTCACTGAGACAGATGTCAAAGTAGAACTGTTTCTTCACTGACCTTATGAAAAAGTCCTGTCCCCAAAAGTTCTTCAGTCTCTTATTCAAACAGACCCTGTAGTCTCCAAGCTGTCTGTAATCTTGCTCAAGTAAAAACTTGGTTAAGAGTTTGGGGGCTGATCCAGGAAGAATGCCAAGTAATAAATCACACTGATATCAGAGCACTGAGTTATCTGAAGGTCACCATAGATTTCAGCAATGCTGAATTTCATGCTGAAACTGAAAGACTGACACTCCTGTGCTTTTGTGTTCTAGTCTTAAGTACCAAAAACATGCTGTTTTGCTCACCAAATGTCTTAGAGAGATTTTACTTAAAATAGCTTTTTCTGATTTAATTGCTTTTGTTTAACTTTTATTTAACCCCTGTCTCCCTTGTATTTTGTCACTGGCTCCTGTGGCATGGCTAGAGAATAAGTATCAGTGAAAGCACCCAGGCTATTCTCATCACTTTCTAGTCCTTCCCTATTGAGATATTCTTATTGGGCCAGCTTCTGTGTTTTACTCCCTCTTTGTTCACTAACAGAGACTCTTTTCATTTCCAAAATGCTCCAGATGATTTTGCTTAAATGTCCTCCTGGCAGTTTCCTTCACCAGACCTCCAGGTACCCCCAGTAACGTATGCAGGTCAGATTCAAGCTGGGGCCTCAGTGAAACATGACTGAGGTATTGTGTGGGCCACCAAATCTATTAAGACAAAAAGATGCAATAGAAATTCAAAACAGGGTTTAAAGTTTGACGACTCTGGGTACTTAGGGAGTTATTTGAGGATATAAAGGCTTAGTGCTTTATAATCACCAATTAGATCTATCAAGGGTTTTATCTGACAAAATCTATCAGAAATTTTTATAGCCTATCCAAAGAGCAACAAATAGGAAAAGCAGAGGTAAAAGAAAGTTAATGTTAGGAGACCTGGGTTCTGTTTCCACCGATGGCACTAAGAAATCTGAACTCAGGCATGTCACTTAAACACTTTGGTCCCTATTTATCACACAAAAGAACTAGGCTGAGTGACTGTCCAGGACCCTTTCAGTTGTAATAGTTTATTTCAGTAATAATATAATGGTTCTCTAAGTAACCTGGAAAAGGTGGCTGGTCATAAATAAAAGAAAGAAACAGAGCTATGCCTGGGTTAGTAAGAGGATTGTACAAAGCAGGGGATGTAGGCAAAAAGTGGTTTACACAGCTGACAGTAAGAAGTGAGAGGATAGCATCCAGCAGGAAGGCACAGGAGCTGCCGTTTCACTGCAAAATTTATATGAAAATGTGAAAACTGGCACACTCTCCAAACAGCAGTATTTCACTCAATGTAATAAATTCAAATCAGATAAAAATCACTTTCTCAGAAATCTAAAATACCATATAGATGTTAAAATTAGCTTCATGGATAACATTACAAGTGTGTTTTTTGAGATTAAAGTGCAACTTACAGGGACTCTAGCTAATTTTAAGAAAGAATAAATCGATTTCATGTGGTTCCTTATTTGGTTTAGGATATCCTTTTTTAAAATGTCATCTTTTAGGCAATGGATTTTTCACTTAATCCCAGTGAATGCCAACCATATCAGCAGCTGCCAAAGACAACTCTACCCAGCCTTTTATGTGTGAGAAACCAGCAAGTTAAGCACAGGAGAATCCGCACTTAGAAAGTAGTAATACTTTGGAAGTTTTGTGGAGAAAAAATAAATTCCTTGGGTTTTTTTGAAGGGAAAGATACACACACACGTGCACACACACACACACACACATGCACACACACCCTCTCCCCTGGCTTGCTTATGAGAGAAATTCTTGCAATCTCTCATTAGAGAGAGACCGGGGATCTTCCCTGTCCCTGAAAGAGAAAAAGGACACTCCCTGTGCCTTCTTCCTCGACTTGCTTCAGTGATAACAGCAGACCAGAAGCCTCACCCTGCATGGAAGACGTAAAAATTCCTCTTGCTTGAACAAAAGAGTGAGCACCCCTAGACCTTCTTCCCTGGCTTGCTCCAGAGATAGATTTTTGCAGTCTCTTATTAGAGGAGGCCTGGGAACCTTCTTGTTCCTGCAAGAGAAAGGCAGCACTCTCTTTCCTTGGCTTGATTTAGGGATAACTCCAGATCAGAAGGCTCTTCCTGCAAAGAGGGTGTGAAACTCCTGCTTACTTGAAGATACTCCCCATGACTTCTTCTCTGGCTTTCTCCTAGAATAAATTTCTGCAATCTTTCAGTAGAGAGAGGATAGGGAACATCTCCATTCCTTAAAGGGAAAGGGAACACTCCCTACATCTTCACTTTTTGTTATTTTATTTTAGATTCAGAGAGTACATGTGCAGGTTTACACATGGATGTGTCGTGTAACAATGAGGTTTGGGCTTTTAGTGAACATGTCACCCAAATAGTGAACATTGTATCCAATAAGTAATTTTTCAACCCTCACTCCTTCCCAACCTCCCTTCTTTTGGAGTCCCCAGTGTCTGTTATTTCCATCTTTATGTCTATGTGTACTCATTATTTAGCTCCCATTTATTAAATGAGAACATGAGGTATTTGATTTTCTGTTTCTGAGTTATATCACTTAGGATAATGGCCTCCAAGCTGCATCCATGTTGCTGCAAAGGACATGATTTCATTTTTTATAGCTGCATAGTATTCCATGGTGTATATGTACCACGTTTTCTTTCTCCAATCAACCAATGATGAATACTTAAGTTGATTCCATGAATTTGCTATTAAGAATAGTGCTGCAATAAATATATGAGCTCCCTACACCTTCTTCTGGGCTTGCTCCAGCAATAATTCCAGCCCTACATTCTCTCTGTGGAAAGAGGTTGGAGGCCTCTTCCAGCAAGTATGAAAGAGAAAGCACATTCCCCTCCCCACTTCCACTGGCCCTGTACCTTCTTTCCTGGCTTACTCCAGAGATAAATTCCTGAATCTCTCATTAGAGGGAGACAGGAGGACTACTCCATGCCTGAAAGAGAAAGTGGGCACTCCTTGTGCCTTTCTCCCTGACTTGCTTCAGTGTTAACTCCAGACCAGAAGATTCCCCCTGCTGGGAGATTATGAGACTTTGCTTTCTCAAACAGGAGAGTGGGACTTCCTGTACCCTCTTCCCTGGCTTGTTCTGGTGATACATCCAGATCCAAAGAATCTCCTTGGAAATAGTTTCTGCATGCTCAACTCTTACAGCTTTCATCCAAAGGACTAGCTCCTAAATCACCTAGCTGTAGTTGTTGACAGAGTTCTGCACTCCTGAGTCTCTTAGGCCACAGAGAACAAAAAGGTGACTTTTAAACTTGCAAATATTTAATAGCTATCTCCCCAGGCCCAAAATGAGTAGTCTGATCAAGAGCATAGGTATGTACCTCAGAACTTCTTTGTGTAGGGCAGAACAAGTAGGAGATAAACTCTGGCACTCAGCTTCTCTGCAAAGAAAGAGGGAACTAGAACACATATCTAACATTCCAAATGTCTCCATCTGAATCCCAAAGGACTGGTTTCTATTCCATCTCTCTCAAGACAATAGAACAGCTTGACACTCTTTAATTTCCTAGAGGCCACTATGAACAAAGACAGCAGGTAGGGCAAGTACAAAGAGTTTAGAGGCATCTAGAATCCCTAGTTAGGCTGATTGAAGAGTAATGTCTCCTGAATGAGACCAGTCTAAGAAGAATGGTAAAGGTGGTTCTTTTATCCAATGTACAGAAACCATCATGAAGAGCCAAGCAAAACAAGAAAACAGAGACATATGTTCCAAATAAAAGAACAAAATATATCTCCAGAAGCCAGCTCTAAAGAAATGAAGATATGTTATTTACTTGACAGAGAATTCAAAACGACATTTATAAAGATACTCAGGTAAGGAAAGCAATGCATAAACAAATTAAGCACATCAACAAAGAGATTAAAAAATATTTTAAAGTACCAAACATCAAGCAGAAGAACCTAATAATTAACCTCAAGAATTCAATAGAGCCAGTCAATAGCATACTAGATCAAGTAGAAGAAGGAATTAGTAAACTTGAAGACAGGTCATTAAAAATTATCCAATCTGAGCAGTAAGAAGAAAAAGAACAAAAAATTGAGTGGCAATAACCTAAGGGACCTATGTGACACTATCAAGTGGAATAACATATGCATTATTGGTGTACCAGAAGAAGAAGAGAGAAAGGGACATAAAAATGTATTCAAAGAAATAATGGCAGAAAACTTCCCAAGTCTGGGAAAAAAAACAAAAATCCAGATCCAGGAAGCTCAACAGCCATCTAATCAGATAAATACAAACATACCCATACTGAAATGTGGTATAATCAAATTGTCAAAAGTTAAATACAAAGAAAGAAAATTGGAAAGCTTCAAGGGAAAAGCAACTTGTTACATACAAGGGGACTCCTATAAATCATCAGTGGGTATTCCAGCAGAAACCCTGCAGGACAGAAGGAATAGGGTGATATATTCAAAAGGCTGGAAGAAAAACTTCCAGCCAAGAATACTATACCCCTCAATCCTGTCCTTAAAAAATGAAGAGAAGAGCAAAACTTTCTTAAACTAAAGCTGAGGGAATTTATCACCACTAGACTGCTCTTACAACAAATGATAAAAGGAGTCCATCAAGCTAAATAGCAACATAAAAATATGTGAAAATATAAAACTCACTGGTAAAAGTAAGAATATAGTCAAACTCAGAATACTCATTTACTGTAATGGTGGTATAAAAATCAATTATATACTTCTAGTAGGAAGGTAAAGAAAAAAACTTAAAAACAACTATAGCTACAAAAATTTCAGGGATAAAAACAATAAAAGATTTTTTTAAAGTGTCAACAGAAACAAACTGAAGGCAAGTAAAATTGTAGCGTTTGCATAAGTGATAAAATTACATCATTATCAGCTTAGAAAGCAAAAATTCTTAGTGGATACACAAAAGATTGAAAGAAAGGATTCAAGGCATACTACCACAGAAAATCATCAAATCACAATAGAAGACAGCAAGAGAGGAAGAGATGAACAAAGGGTCTACAAATTAACCAGAAGACAATTAACAAAATGGCAATAGTAAGATCTAAGTTATCAATAATTACTGGATGGATTAAATTTTTCAATCCAAAGACAGCAAGTGGCTAAATGGAATAAAACCTAAATATATCCTAACTATATACTGCCTATGAGAGACTCGGTTCACCTCTAAGCACACACATAGACTAAAAATGAAAGGAAGAACAAAGATATTCTTTGCAAATGGAAACTAAAAGAGAATGAGGAGAGCTATACTTAGAAAAGATAGACTTGAAGTTGAAAACTATAAAAAGAGACAAAAAGGTCATTATATAATGATAAAGGGGTCAATATACCAAGCAGACATAAGAATTGTAAGCATACATTCACTAACATTGGAACACCTAAATATATAAAGCAAATATTAATAGATATGAAAGGAGAGAAAGACTGCAATCAGTAATAGGAGGAGACTTCAATACCCCACTTTCAACAATGGACAGAGCATCCAGACAGAAAATCAATAAGGAAACACTGTATTTCAACAACACTTTAGACCAAATGAACCTAACAGATATTTACAGAACATTTCATCCAACGGCAGCCAAATACACATTCCTCTCAAGTCCACAGAAAATATTCTCCAGGATAGATAATATGTTAGTCCACAAAACAAGTCTCAACAAATTTAAGAAGAATTAAACAGAAAGACAGCCCAAAAAAAAATCCATATATTTATGGTCAGTCAAATTTTGGCAAAGGCATCAAGATCACACAATGAGGAAAGGAAAAAGTCTCTAATAAATAGTATTAGGAACACTGAATATCCACATGAAGAAGAATGAAATTGAACCCTCATCTTATAACATATACAAAATCAGCTCAAAATGAACAAAATACTTAAATGTAAGATCTGAAACTGTAAAGTTTCCTGGAAGAAAACATACGGCAACATCTCCATGTTGTAAGACTGGGCAATAATTACTTGGATAGGACTCTAAAAGCACAGGCAACAAAAGCAGAAAAAGACACATGGGACTATATCAAACTAAAAAGCTTCTGCACAGCAAAGGAAACAATTAACAGAATGAAGAGGCAATTCATGGGTTGGGGGAAAATATTTGTAAACCATACATCTGATAAGGGGCTAATATTCAAAATACATAAGGAACTCAAACAACTCAATAGCAATAAAACAAATAACCAAATTTAAAAATAGGCATAGGATAGGAACAGATCCAGTCTACAGCTCCCAGCATGTGCGATACAGAAGACGGGTGATTTCTGCATTTCCAAATGAGGTAACAGATTCACCTCACTGGGACTTGTGGGAGAGTGGTTGCAGCCCACAGGGTGTGAGCCAAAGCAGGGTGGGGCATCGCCTCACCTGGGAAGTGCAAGAGGTTGGGGAATTCCCCTTCCTAGCCAAAGGAAGCTGTGACAGGTGGTACCTGGAAAATTGGGACACTTCCACCCTAATACTGTGCTTTTCCAATGTTCTTAGCAAACAGCACACCAGGAGATCATATCCCGTGCCTGGCTCGGAGGGTTCCACGCCCACGGAACCTTGCTCACTGCTAGCACAGCAGTCCCAGATCAAACTGCAAGGTGGCAGCAAGGCTGGGGAAGGGGCATCTGCCATTGCTGAGGCTTGAGTAGGTAAACAAAGTGGCCGGGAAGCTCGAACTGGGCAGAGCCCACCGCAGCTCAAGGAGGCCTGCCTGCCTCTGTAGACTCCACCTCTGGGGGCAGGGCATAGCTGAACAAAAGGAAGCAGGAACTTAAACATCTCTGTCTGACAACTTTGAAGAGAGTAGTGGTTCTCCCAGCACAGAGTTTGAGATCTGAGAACAGACAGACTGCCTCCTCAAGTGGGTCCCTGACTCCCAAGTAGCCTAACTGGGAGACATCTCACAGTAGGGGCTGACTGCCACCTCATACAGCCAGGTGCCCCTCTGAGACGAAGCTTCCAAAGGATCAGGCAACAACATTTGCTGTTCTGCAATATTTGCTGTTCTGCAGCCTCTGCGGGTGATACCCAGGCAAACAGGGTCTGGAGTGGACCTCCAGCAAACTCCAGCAGACCTGCAGCTGAGGGTCCTGAATGTTAGAAGGAAAAATAATAAACAGAAAGGAATAGCATCAACATCAACAAAAAGACATCCACACCAAAAGCCCATCTGTAGGTCACCATCATCAAAGCCCAAAGGTAGATAAAACCACAAAGATGGGGAGAAACCGAGCAGAAAAGTAGAAAATTCTAAAAATCAAAGTGCCTCTTCTCCTCCAAAGGAACGCAGCTCCTCGCCAGCAACAGAACAAAGCTGGATGGAGAATGACTTTGACAAGTTGACAGATGTAGGCTTCAGAAGATCAGTAATAACCAACTTCTCTGAGCTAAAGGAGGATGTTCGAACCCATCGCAAAGAAGCTAAAAACCTTGAAAAAAAATTAGACAAATGGCTAACTAGAATAAACAGCATAGAGAAGACCTTAAGTGACCTGATGGAGCTGAAAACCATGGCACAAGAACTACGTGACGCATGCACAAGCTTCAGTAGCCGATTCGATCAAATGGAAGAAAGGGTATCAGTGACTGAAGATCAAATGAATGAAATGAAGCGAGAAGAGAAGTTTAGAGAAAAAAGAGTAAAAAGAAACGAACAAAGCCTCCAAGAAATACGGGACTATGTTAAAAGACCAAATCTACATCTGATTGGTGCACCTGAAAGTGACAGGGAGAATGGAAGCAACTTGGAAAACACTCTTAAGGATATTATCAAGGAGAACTTCCCCAACCTAGCAAGGCAGGCCAACATTCAAATTCAGGAAATACAGAGAATGCCACAAAGATACTCCTCAAGAAAAGCAACCCCAAGACACATAACTGTCAGATATACGAAGGTTGAAACAAAAGAAAAAATGTTAAGGGCAGCCAGAGAGAAAGGTCGGGCTACCCACAAAGGGAAGCCCATCAGACTAACAGCAAATCTCTCAGCAGAAACTCTACAAGCCAGAAGAGAGTGGGGGCTAACATTCAACATTCTTAAAGAAAAGAATTGTTAACCCAGAATTTCCTATCCAGCCAAACTAAGCTTTATAAGTGAAGAAGAAATAAAATCCTTTACAGACAAGCAAATGTTGAGAGATTTTGTCACCATCAGGCCTGCCTTACAAGAGCTCCTAAAGGAAGCACTAAACATGGAAAGGAACAACCGGTACCAGCCACTGCAAAAACCTGCCAAATTGTAAAGACCATCAAGGCTAGGAAGAAACTGCATCAACTAATGAGCAAAATAACCAGCTAACATCATAATGACAGGATCGAATTCACACATAACAATATTAACCTTAAATGTAAATGGTCTAAATGCCACAATTAAAAGACACAGACTGGCAAATTGGCTAAAGAGTCAAGACCCATCAGTGTGCTGTATTCAGGAGACCCATCTCACATGCAGAGATATACATAGGCTCAAAATAAAGGGATGGAGGAAGATATACCAAGCAAATGGAAAACAAAAAAAAGCAGGGGTTGCAGTCCTAGTCTCTGATAAAACAGACTTTAAATCAACAAAGATCAAAAGAGACAAAGAAGGCCATTACATAATGGAAAAGGGATCAATTCAACAAGAAGAGCTAACTTTCCTAAATATATATGCACCCAATACAGAAGCAGCCAGATTCATAAAGCAAGTCCTTAGAGACCTACAAAGAGACTTAGACTCCCACACAATAATAATGGGAGACTTTAACACCCCACTGTCAACATTAGACAGATCAATGAGACAGATGGTTAACAAGGATATCCAGGACTTGAACTCAGCTCTGCACCAAGCAGACCTAATAGACATCTACAGAACTCTCCACCCCAAATCAACAGAATATACATTCGTCTCAGCACCACATCACATTTATTCCAAAACTGACCACATAGTTGGAAGTAAAGCGCTCCACAGCAAATGTAAAAGAACAGAAAATATAACAGTCTCTCAGATCACAGTGCAATCAAATTAGATCTCAGGATTAAGAAACTCACTCAAAATCACACAACTACATGGAAACTGAACAATATGCTCCTGAATAACTACTGGGTAAATAGCGAAATGAAGGCAGAAATAAAGATGTTCTTTGAAACCAATGAGAACAAAGACACAACGTAAAAGAATCTCTGAGACACATTTAAAGCAGTGGGTAGAGGGAAATTTATCACACTAAATGCCCACCAGAGAAAGCAGGAAAGATCTAAATTCGACACTCTAACATCACAATTAAAAGAACTAGAGAAGCAAGAGCAAATGCATTCAAAAGCTAGCAGAAGGCAAGAAATAACTAAGATCAGAACAGAAAGGATTCCCTATTTAATAAATGGTGCTGGCAAAACTGGCTAGCCATATGGAGAAAGCTGAAACTGGATCCCTTCCTTACACCTTATACAAAAATTAATTCAAGATGGATTAAAGACTTAAATGGTAGGCCTAAAACCATAAAAACTCTAGAAGAAAACCTAGGCAATACCATTCAGGACATAAGCATGGGCAAGGACTTCATGACTAAAACACCAAAAGCAATGGCAACAAAAGACAAAATTGACAAATGGGATCTAATTAAACTAAAAAGCTTCTGCACATCAAAAGAAACTACCATCAGAGTGAACAGGCATCCTACAGAATGGGAGAAAATTTTTGCAATCTACTCATCTGACAAAGGGCTAATATCCAGAATCTACAATGAACTCAAACAAATTTACAAGAAAAAATCGAACAACCCCATCAAAAAGTGGGCAAAGGATATGAACAGATACTTCTCAAAAGAAGACATTTATGCAGCCAAAAGACACATGAAAAAATGCTCATCATCACCGGCCATCAAACAAATGCAAATCAAAACCACAATGAGATACCATCTCACACCAGTTAGAATGGCAATCATTGAAAAGTCAGGAAACAACAGGTGCTGGAGAGGATGTGGAGAAATAGGAACACTTTTATACTGTTGGTGGGACTGTAAACTAGTTCAACCATTGTGGAAGACAGGGTGGCAATTCCTCAAGGATCTAGAACTAGAAATACCATTTGACCCAGCCATCCCATTACTGGGTATATACCCAAAGGATTATAAATCATGCTGCTATAAAGACACATGCACACGTATGTTTATTGCGGCACTATTCACAATAGCAAAGACTTGGAACAAACCCAAATGTCCATCAGTGATAGACTGGATTAAGAAAATGTGGCACATATACACCACGGAATACTACACAGCCATAAAAAATGATGAGTTCATGTCCTTTGCAGGGACATGGATGAAGCTGGAAACCATCATTCTGAGCAAACTATCGCGAGGACAGAAAACCAAACACTGCATGTTCTCACCCATAGGTGAGAAGTGAACAATGAGAACATGTGGACATAGGTTGGGGAACATCACACACCGGGGCCTGTTGTGGGGTGGGGGGAGGGGGGAGGGATAGCATTAGGAGAAATGCCTAATGTAAATGATGAGTTAATGGGTGCAGCACACCAACAAGGCACATGTATACATATGTAACAAACCTGCACGTTGTGCACATGTACCCTAGAACTTAAAGTATAATAAAAAAAAATGGGCAAAGGATCTAAATAGACATTTCTTAAGAAATACTAATGGCCAACAGATATATATGAAAAAAAACCCAACATTTCTAAACATCAGAGAAATGTTAATTAAAACCACAATGAGATATAATCTCACACCTGTTAGAATTACTATTATCAAAGAATAATAGCAAGTGTTGGCAAGGATATGGATGAAAGGGAATCCTTATAAACTATTGGTGGAAGTGTAAATTAGTACAGCCTTTTTGGAAAATAGTATAGAGGTTCCTCAAAAAACTAAAAATATATACACATTTCTGGGTATATATTTAAAGGAACTGAAATCAATATGTCAAAGAGATATCTGCACTCCCTTGTTTATTTTAGCATCATTCACAATAGGCAAAATATGGAAGCAACCTAATTGCTCATCAACAGATGAATGGATAAAGAAAATGTGGTACATATATACACAATGGAATACTATTCAGCCTTTAAAAAAGGAGATTCTGTCACTCACAACAACATAGATGGAACTGGAGAACATTATGCTAAGTGATGTAAGTCAGACATAGAAAGACAAATATTATGATCCCACTCTTATGTGGAATCTAAAAAAGTTGATCTCATAGAAACAGAGATTAGAAAGGTGGTTACCAGACACTAGGAAGAGGAAAAGGATAGGGAAAGGGAAAATGTTGATCAAAGGGTACAAAGCTTTAGTTAGACTGGAGAAATAAGTTTTAGTGATCTATTGAACTGCATGGTGACCACAGTTAATAATAATGTATCATATATTATAAAACTGCTAAAAGAATTTTTAATGTTCCCACCACAAAAAAGGGTAAATTGGTGAGCTGATGGATATATTAATTAACTTGATTGAATCTTTCTGTAATGCATTCATAGATCAAAACATCATATTGTACCTCCATAAATAACAATTATGTGTCAATTAAAAATAAAATTTAAAAAAATTTTAAAGATACACACACACACACACACACACACACTCTCTCTCTCTCTCTCTCTCTCTCTCAACATATTCAGTCTTCCTGACAAATGTTTTGCTCATCTTCAAGGAATCCAGAGAGATTTTCGAGGCCTCAACTAGAAGTATTGAAACCAGAAGAAAACAAAATTAGTCAAAATATTGGCAGGGCTGATAATTAGCTGTATATAGAATCATAATCCTTAAAAGAGTACAGTAAGAGAGGTGTTTTGATTTATAGTAACATGTACATGACCATTAAAATTGGGAAGCCCAGACACAACGGTAACTTATGTGGTTAGATTTGTTTTTACTATTCAGCACATTTTATGGTTTAAGAAAGGAAATTGGAATTCAAATGTGAATTTCAGTTTTGTGGCACCTTATTAAAATTATAATGAAAAATTCAATTCCTCTGCTTGAAACATCAGCATATAATGACCTGCACAAAAGGAAAGAAAAAGTACAAAAGAGAAAAAATCCATTTCACCATAATAAAGTAGAA
This sequence comes from Pan troglodytes, assembly GCF_028858775.2. Classification (NCBI taxonomy): domain Eukaryota; kingdom Metazoa; phylum Chordata; class Mammalia; order Primates; family Hominidae; genus Pan; species Pan troglodytes. Next base: position 161,294,898 of record NC_072401.2, on the reverse strand, counting down.
AGAATACAAGATTGAAAGTCAGAAGACCTGGATTCTGTTCCTGACTCTGCTACTAACTGGCTGTCTTAGTTGGGCAAATCATTTTCTCTGCGCCTCCATTTTCTCACTTGTAAAATGTGGGAACTGGTTCAGGTGAATACAGTTCTGTGATCACCAGTGTCAGATCTCACAGCACTTTCTGTACCAATAGAGTCAATATTAAATTACCAAATACTCTTGCATAACAGGAAACAGCATTTCATTAAATCCACCACCTCCCACGGAGTCTGAGGTGGACAGACGAGCCCACATACTCGGTGTATTATGCTTCCTGTTGATCACAAGTCATTCATTCATTCATTTATTTTGAGACAGAGTCTCACTCAGTCGCCCAGGCTGAAGTACAGTGGCACCATCTCGGCTCACTGTAACCTCTGCCTCCCGGGTTCAAGTGATTCTCCTGCCTCAGCCTCCCGAGCAGCTGGGATTACAGGCGCCTGCTACCACACCCAGCTAATTTTTTTGTATTTTTAGTAGAGACAGGGTTTCACCGTGTTAGCGGGGATAGTCTTGATCTCCTGACCTCGTGATCCGCCTGCCTCGGCCTCCCAAAGTGCTGGGATTACAGGTGTGAGCCACTGCGCCCGGCTCTGAACATCTACTCTACTCTTGTTCAGAGTCTAAGGGTAGACGAAAAGGAACAACACTGTTAATATTTCAAGAAATTATATTGTCAGAAATTATATTGTCACTATTAGTAATCTATCTAATGCTATGCTCACATCTTCTTTACCTTTCTATGTATGTCCTGATATGCAATTTTATTACATTGAAATATTTATGTGCAATATTCAATAGTTTTCCTATTCAGATGGTAAGATGCAGCATAATTATGATAAACATCATCTAGCATGCCACCTGCCTGGAATCCTGGAATATTACAAATGGAAAAGGCAGACATGCAATTAGACATTTGGCTACACTAAGTGAATACTGAAAAAATGTACATGTTTACTTGTAGGGGTTTTGTATTCCTATTTTGAGAAAAATAATTGTTTAGCCTCTTTACCCAGGTTCCCATTTGTTTCACCCAGGTCTGTGATAATCATCTTCCATTTTAGAAATACAGAGAATCCAATGTCATGTATTCTATTAACTCACAACTAGCAAAATAAATTAGACACATAATTCTTTCAATTAATATGTACGTTTATTTTTCTTATCTGTTGCCGAATATTTTATTTGATAATAAAAAAATTGTACAAGTCATTTTGCATTTTCATATTGCAAATGTGATACAAGGTCACTAGTATTTTTTTTTTTTTTTTGAGATGGAATTTCGCTCGTCAGCCAGGCTGGAGTGATCTCGGCTCACTGCAACCTCCACCTCCTGGGTTCAAGTAATTCTCCCGCCTCAGCCTCCCGAGTAGCTGGGATTACGGGTAACCGCCACCACGCCCAGCTAGTTTTTGTATTTTTAATAGAGACGGGGTTTTTCCATGTTGGCCAGGCTGCTCTCGAACTCCTGACCTCAGGTGATCCACCTGCCTTGGCCTCCCAAAGTGCTGGGATTACAGGCATGAGCCACCGTGAAACTTAAATCCCACTTTCTTACTCCTGACCTTCATCCCCATTCTCATTTCATAAAAAAGTAAGTGAAAAACAACTGATAGTATATTTCTATCTAGTCTCTAAGAAGAAATTATTGAAATAACAAGTTACTTGATGTACATACAGATAAACTTCAACTGTCATTATTTAAATGCTAAGAATTAAAATTTTTTCATATTTGCTTTAAACTTTTCACAAAACACCAAATAAAAATATTTAATACATCAAAAAAATTTTACAAGAAACAGACTCAATGTGGGCTGGGGAAGGGTAGGCTGAAATAGCAGATTTTTTTTCCAACAGATTAAAATTGCAGCCAGGTGTGACAGCTCACGCCTGTAACTTGGGAGGTCAAGGCAGAAGGAGAGCTTCAGGCCAGGACAAAAGAGCAAGAGTTTGTCTCTGCTAAACATTTAAAAATTTAAAAATTAGCCAGGCATAGTGGTGCATGTCTGTAGTCCCAGCTACTCCGGAGGCTGAGGCAGGAGGCTCACTTGAGCCCAGGAGTTCAAGGCTGCAGTGAGCTATGATCACATCACTACACTCCAACCTGGGTGACAGTGTGACCCTGTGTCTAAAAAATAAAAAATAAATAAATAAATAGGTAAAACAATAAAATAAATAAAACTGTATTACATTCCTGCTATAGTACTATTTTTCAAATTAGTGAGCATTCTCATTTAAATATATGTTTAGTTAGTTACTAATATTAATAAATGTTGTAAATACACACAATTTTGAACTCAGAGGATATTTCGCAGTAATACATCCACATGGTTGAGAATCAAGAAGCTAAGCCGACAACATAATTTAAAACTTAAGGACCAATGACTTTGGAACAAGACCTCTTGAATTTTTATCCGGCTCCACCGCTTACCAGCATAGTGATTTGGGCAAGTTTAGGAAAAACCTCTCTCTATCTCTGCTAACTCATCGGCAAAACAGAGATAAAAGTGCCTCATAATAATGACTGAAGTGTGAGTGGTCAATGAGTTAACACATGCAAAATTATTAGAAAAGAGCCAAGAACATAGCAAGTGATTAATAATGGTTGGCTAATATCATTTATGACTGTAACAAAATTGGACCGCTTAAGGATTCAGCAGTTCCAACTCACCCCAGCCTGCAATCAACCCATGTGGCTCAAGAATGTCAGGAAAGGTGGAAGCACAACTGGCATGAGATCTGGTAACTCACATTGCTGGTTAATCTAACTACTGCCACCATATTAAGCTTAGTTTTAGAGGATCCGAGTAGCCCTGGGTCTGCCACTGGCCTAAAATGTGGAAATTATTTTCTAACCCAAGTTTGCACAATGCTAATATCTGGATGAAAGATTTTTTTAAAAATTGATTTAAACCACCAATCTTACAATCTCTAGGTCTGTTTTTTAATGGGAAATGTAGATACATTTTTATTTACCCCAATGCTTATCATTATGTAGCTTTACAGTGTAAACATCTATATCCATCAAATTAAGAAAAAGCAGTATGTGGATTAAAACTTAACTACTAGGGATAGTGATGCATTCCACAAAGTATTCTAAACTCCTGGGATGCAAAGCAATGTGGAATGGCACATGTCAGAATTATTGGCCAAAAAGATACATTTCTTTATTAACCGGTTTTCATCTTAATATTAGAATTATTTAATTTTTGCATCAAACGCTAAAATTATTTGACAATAACCAACTATTTTATTTGGAATATAGATTCACCTTCAAAAATCACAAGGCCTTTAAAGGTGAGTCACAGTGATAGAGTTTGTAATGAAAAAAAAATACTGAACCCTGATGAGTTTATTTATTTTTTGGCCATAAGTTCCTTTACTAGTTTTCCTGTATTTTTACTTTCTCTCCAAACAAGGTATTAAACTCAGTTAAAAGGAACAGAATAATGATTCCCATGTCTCCTGCAAACCTTACCGTTACTCAGTTTTATTAACCTATATTCTCTATTTGAGCCTTTAGGGGAAACGTGATTCAAAACAGTATATGAATGACCTCCGAGTTCAGAACTATTGTGAGGAAACCAGTTCCGCTCCTTATCTCAGGAAGTCTGACCTCTAAAACTTCCACCGCAATATATATCTCTGGAGGGTGGCCTTTGACAATCCCAAAGGCCCTTCCCATCCCACCAACCAATATCAACAAGAAACGTTGACCTTTTCAGCTCAGTGTTATTCAACTTTTCTTCACAGCTGTCAACAACCCTGTACTGCAATTCTGACAGTTTTTAAGTAACCTGTTTTTCTCGCCTTGCTGAATCAAATTGTGAGTGTAATTGTATTGAAGTTTGATATGTTCCTGTTACCCACATGTCATTTAAACTCTACTCTGTGTGATTCATATATTGTGTATGAATGTTTATTGAAAACATTTGGAGAAATATTTTCCATTTTTAGAACTATGGAACTATTTTATTTTTAATGAAACCAAGAGTGTGAAGAGTCTACTCTTCTTTCACAATTCTCCTCAACTGTCTTAGAAATAAAAGTTCTGAAGATAAAATATAAACAAGTAGAAAGCAGTCATTTACTTATTTTAATAAACAGCTAAATCAAATTTTGTTTACTAACTAAACCAAATTATCTCGGTGGATAAGGCACGCTGCAGTAGGTTGTGTGTGTGAGAAGGTGAAATTAATTTTTTCATGTGACCATGTGCAATTTGCTTCAATGAGGCAGAAGTTCCATAAGTAATACCGTAATGACCTGAAATAGCTGTACAGACTTCTGAAACTCAAAGGGAATAAAATGCCCGTTGCGTTCCTCCTCTATGAACACTAAGGGCGCAACACTCAACAAGGAAAGTTCCACTAACACAGAGCTTACACTCCTGTAGAGGGGACTGTCCTAGAAACAAAAATTATAAGGCAGTAAAAACTAAATATGAGGTAAAATGATAGCTAATATTGATTCAATGTAATGTCAAGCACTGTATAATATTTTGTTAATACAATGTTTTGCCTGTATTAACAGGTTTAACTTTCAAAACCCAATAAGTATATACTATTATAAGAACCATTTTACAGCTGAGAAATAGACAAAAGAAAGATTAAATAACTTGCCGGAAGTTACATCCAGCAAGGGTGAGAGACAGAATTTGAGCTCAATTTATTGAATGCCAAAGTGCTGCTCTTTACCACTGTGCTATTTTGGAGTCACCAGTGCTGCTCAACAAATAATAAAGTTAATGAGATTGGCCACATGTCTTTCTTTGGCCAATAATACATGAGTAGCAGTGATGTGTAATTTACAATGAATACTTCAGGAGTCAGGACACAATTCACCACTGAGGTGATCATGGAAGTGTATCTCAAGTGAAGCTGCCATTGCCAGGGTTCCTGAGTAACTGCAATGAGCAGAAACCTCCAGCAAACCAGCACTGGATATGTAGAATAGGCTGAAATTAAAGATTTGTTACGTTAAATCTAATGAGAATTTGTGATTATTTATTACTAATAGAAAACTAGCCTATCTTGACAAAGATATGCTACCTACATATTATGAGGGTTCATTCATGGTCAATCCAGTTTTGGAAGGGATTCAGGATAAGTATGATTTATCCAGGTAAAGATAGGAAATAGGGAGAGCAAAAAGCATAACTAAAGGCCCAAAAGCAAAGACAGCATGAAGTTTTTGAGAACTTCAAGTGGATGAGAGGACTAAATGTATTCACATTAGGAGATATCCATAAAATGCATAATATTCACATAAAATTTGATTTGTTTGGGGATTGACTTTTTTCTACAATCAATTTCTTCAAAGTCCTGGTAAATAAAGAGTTCTAAGTTAGTTATTAGTTTACTTAGGGACATCAAATAACCAATTTCATTAAGACAAATGTTGGGAGCTAAAATTCCGTTTAATTTTTGTCACAGAATTACATGACAAAATTTTTGAAATCAGAACAGTTCTGAAGAGCCACACGGTTTGCTGGTGGCTGAGGTCAACTAGCAACTCCTGATTTCCAGCATTTCTTGCATCTTTCTCATTTACTTTTTTTTTTTTTTTTTTGAGACAGAGATTCGCTCTGTTGCCCAGGCTGGAGTGCAGTGTCATGATCTTGGCTCACTGCAACCTCTGCCGTCTGGGTTCAAGCGATTCTCCTGCCTCAGCCTCCTGAGTAGCTGGGATTACAGGTGCACACAACCAGGCCTGGCTAATTTTTGTATTTTTAGTAGAGACAGGGTTTCACCATGTTGGTCAGGCTGGTCTAGAACTCGTGACCTCAGGTGATCCACCTGCCTCGGCCCCCCAAATTGCTGGGATTACCGGTGTGAGCCACCACATCCGGACTTCACTTTTTATTTTTATTTTAAATTCGTAAATAGCCAGGGGTAATTTGATAGCATATTAGCTGAAAGACGGGTTTACATATTGCTATAATGTTCATTGAACGTGTAAGTATAGATGGTCCCAAATTCTCAATACCCCATCACCAGTAGGCTTAGAATTCCAAGTTGTAATAGAATTCCCATTAGGAAAGCCTTTTTAAATTATTTGTCACCTTATGTGACAGCTAATGGCATTTTGAGAATTGCACTAATTTATTTCCAAATTTTGATTACAGACTGTAACCCTTAATGAATACCCTTTTTGTCTAGTTTAAGATAGACATTGGCTACTTACTTTTTATGCACTGAGACCAATATTTCTTTCTCAGTAGAAATCATCTATGAATTATTTAGAAAACTTTGCCAAGGCAAACTGTCTTTGCTAAACAAATATTGCTTTGAAATGGGGTCACTCATTGCAAATTGCATTGGAAAGATATGATAGACATGTGTGTTTACATCAAAAGGGCAGATGTAGTATAATGCAATGAAAGGCAGCAAGATCTACTTATTCAGCAATGAACTCAGAAGCAGGAAGTTTTGTTGAAATATAAATTTGGATCAGAATCTGAGTCTATCTCTGACTCTGTTATGTGCAAATGCAGCCCTGTAATTGCCTATACTCTGCCATTGCCTTTCTGGAGAATTGGGGAATTGATAAGATATTGATGCAAGTTCTACGCAATGAAAGAAACAGTAAAAAAAAAAAAAAAAAAAAAAAAAAAAAAGTGGTAAAAGTTCTATGAATATAGAAATTCTCTCACCATTGGTTTTTAAAGAGTGTCACAATCCTCCTAAATAATGGGAAACTGTTAGTATTCTTACACTCTCTGTTTGTGTGTGGCCTTCAGTATTACTAATCCCCATTTGCTTTTCACCCTTCCCCCAGACACACACATATATACACCACCTTTTGCATTTTGCACATCATAAAATAATTTTCTTCAGTCACATCTCCCTTACAGAAGCTTCTTCAAACAATTCCTAATTTACCCATCTGGTCATGTAGTGTGTCTGAAGCCTATACAGTTCATTTTTCATCACTTTGACAGATTCTCTTTGGTTTCAGCTCAGTTTCTTCAGTCAGCATTTCTCCTCACCCATGCAGGAACACTGGCCAGGCACAGGAGCTGTGACTACAGCCTCCTATTCTTTCTTGGGAGTGGGCTTGATATAAGCAAGTTTCAAATGCTTGTGTCTTTTAGTACACAGTATGAAATGATCCATTTCTGGTCATTCTACTTTCTGATTCAGTGATTCAGTCTCTAAAGGCACATTGCCATGAAAAACAAAGTAAGCTCATAAATAATGTGTGCCTCATTTCCTTGTGTCTCAGCAGAGAGAAAAAAAGATTGAATAAAACTTTTTCAGTTGTAAGAGAAGAATAAGTCAGCTATCCCTAAGCACAAATTCTGAAAGTTGAAAATGTTTATCTATGGAAGAACCCTTCCTCATCCATTCTTTTGTCCTTTTCCACCCTCCTCCTTCCCATGAGACTGATCAATATAGGACTGACCAATATGTCACCCTGGACAGCTAGCTCTTGCTAGCTGGCTTCTGATTAGACTCAACCAATGGGATTTATTAGCAAAAGATTGGAGGGCAGGAGGAAAAAGAGGTTGCGGTATTTTGTTCCCATGCCTGCCCACTCTGGGCCACTTTTATGGCAATAGCTGCATCTTTTCATGGGTTCAGCTACTGTCCATGGTTCCTTCTCTGTAGCTGCAGCTCTCAGTAGGTTCTGTTAACACTATTTCCTCCCCTTGCCCATTGACAACTAAAGATGCTAACTGCTTCCTGCTGTTGCTAATGTCTGGGTATCTCAACACTCCTTATTAATTTCCTTAACCCCCAGTACACCCTAAAACACATACCTCTGTATTATTCTCTTGATCAAAATATCTTGCATCACTTGAGTTGAATTTTGCTTTCTACTGAAACCCTAGCTAATATAATCAGCTTTCTTGGTTATTTTGTAAATTACAAGTGTTGTTCCAGTAGCAGCTATTTCCAAGCAATCAACCTAAAGTAATGAAGCAAAAGCTGCCTGTTTCTCAAAGAGCTATTTGTATACCCATGTTCATAGCAGCATTATTCACAATAGCTGAAATGTGAAAGCAATCCAAATGGCCATCAACAGACGAATGGATACGCAAAATGTAGTATCTACATACAATGGAATATTATTCAGCCTTAAAAAGGAAGGAAATTCTGACATATGTGACAACATGGATGAACCCTTGAGGACATTATGCCAAGTGAAATAAGCCAGTTGAAAAGACACAATATTTATGATTTCACTGATAGGAGGTACTTAAATAGTCCAAAATCATAAAGACGAAAAGTAGAATGTTTGTTGCCAGAGGCTGGAGGAAGAGGAAATTGCAGGTTATTGTTTCATGGGTAGAAAGTTTCAATTTTGCAAGATGAAAAGAGTTCTGAAGATGGATGTTGTGATAGCTGAACAACAATGTAAATGTACTTAATACCCCTGAACTTTACACTTAAAAATGCTTACGATGGTGATTTTTATGTTATGTGTATTTTATCACAATTTTTAAAATGGAAAAAAAAAAAGCCTCCTGTGATGTTGCAGAGAAAGTATTTTCTGTCCTTACATTCAAGAAAGCATGTTTCATTTGTCAAAAATACCAGGAAAATCAAGGAAGTATATTCCAAAAAGTATAATAAAAAGTACAAAATGTATAAATCAAAGGTCTTTTATAATTAAACAACCTGGAATCTGTATTTTCCCATCAAAGTTTGGAAATATAGCAATGAATGAAAAAGGTCGCATTGGTTTTATCTGACTCCTAAACATCCAAAAGTTTTTTTTTAGTAGAAACTCCTCAGAAAGTTGAATTTTCAATCTCCCACTAATAGAACATTGAGAAATTGAGTCTACCTCTAATTTAATGCTTGATGAGCATTAGGCAATACATACAACTGCCCTTAATCTAAAATGTAAGATCAGACTTCTCTTCCCAAAGGTCAATCATATGTCATGCAAGAAATAGCAATGTTGGGTATTGAGCGTAAATGGTATCTCAAAATTGATCCCCAAGTGAGTACATACTGACAAAATCCCAAAATCTTCCCCTGCACTCTGACTAGTTAGAGCTTCTTGGAGAAAGACACTAAACACAAATATTAGTTTTTTAATTTAATTCATAAGTACATACATTTCCAGTTAATTCTTTTTTTTTTTTTTTTTTTTTTGCTTGACTGTGGCACTTTGTTCTGAGTTTCATCTCTTTGAATTTAAAATAAAATAAACGACAAAAACATCAAAAGCAACTGCAACAAAAGCAAAAATTGACAAATGGGATCTAATTAAACTAAAGAACTTCTACACAGCAAAAGAAACTATCATCAAAGTGAACAGACAACCTACAGAATGGGAGAAAAATTTTGCAATCTTCCCATCTGACAAAGGTCTAATATCCAGAGTCTACAAGAAACTTAAACAAATTTAAAAGGAAAAAAAAAAAAATTAAAAAGTGGGCAGGCCAGGCGCAGTGGCTCAAGCCTGTAATCCCAGCACTTTAGGAGGCCAAGGCAGGTGGATCACAAGGTCAGGAGATCGAGACCATCCTGGCTAACACGGTGAAACCCCATCTCTACTAAAAATACAAAAACTTAGCCGGATGTGGTGGTGGGCGCCTATAGTCCCAGCTACTCGGGAGGCTGAGGTAAGAGAACAGCATGAACCTGGGAGGCGGAGCTTACAGTGAGCCGAGATCATGCCACTGCACTCCAGCCTGGGCGACAGTGTGAGACTTCATCTCAAAAAAAAAAAAAAAAGTGGGCAAAGAAAATGAACAGACACTTCTCAAAAGAAGACATTCATGCAGCCAACAAACATGAAAAAAAGCTAAACATCACTGATCATTAAAGAAATGCAACTCAAAACCACAATGAGAAACCATCTCTGATAGTTAATATTGAGTGTCAACTTAATTGATTGAAGGATGGAAAATATTGTTCCTGGGTGTGTCTGTAAAGGTGTTGCCAAAGGAGATTATCAATTGAGTCAGTGGACTGGGAGAGGCAGACCCACCCTCAGTCTGGGTGGATACCATCTAATCAGCTGCTGGAGTGGCTAGGATAAAACAGGTAGAGGAACGTGGAAGGACCAGGCTGGCTGAGTCCTCCAGCCTTCATCTTTCTCCCATGATGAATGCTTCCTGCCCTCAAACATTGGACTCCAGTTTCTTCAGATTTTGGACTCTTGGACTTACACCAGAGACTGAAGGCTATACTGCTGGCTTCCCTACTTTTGAGGTTTTGGGGCTCAGACTGGCTTTCTTGCTCTTCAGCTTGCAGACAGCCTATTGTGGGACTTCACCTTGTGATAGCATTAGTCAGCACTCCTTAATAAATCCCCTTTCATATATACATCTATCCTATTAATCCTGTCCCTCTAGAGAACCCTGACTAATACACCGTCTCACACCAGTCAGAATGGCTATTCTTAAAAAGTCAAGAAACCACAGATGCTGGCAAGGTTGTACAAAAAAAGGAATGCTTTTACATGGTTGGTGAGAGTGTAAATTAGTTCAACCATTGTGGAAGACAGTGTGCGATTCCTCAAAGATCTAGAAGCAGAAATACCATTTGACCCAGCAATCTCATTACCAGCTATATACCCAAAGGAATATAAATCATTGTGTTATAAAGATACATGCACGTGTATGTTCACTGCAGCACTATTCACAATAGCAAAGACATAGAACCAATCCAAATGCCCATCAGTGATAGACTGGATAAAGAAAATGTGGTACATATACACCATGGAATACTATGCAGTCATAAAAAGGAATGAGATCATGTCCTTTTCAGGGACATGGATGAAGCTAGAAGCCATTAATCCCAGCAAACTAATGCAGGAACAGAAAACAAAACACCACATGTTCTCACTTATAAGTGGGAGCTGAATGATAAGAACACATGGACACATTGGGGTAACAACACACACTGGGGCCTGTCAGGAATGGCAGAGGGAGGAAGAGCATCAAGAAGAATAGCTAATGGATGCTGGGCTTAATACCTAGGTGATAGGTTGATCCGTGCAGCAAATCACCATGACACACGTTTACCTAACAGACAGTATTTGGGTAACAAACCCACACATCCTGCACGTGTACCCCCGAACTTAAAATAAGCTGAAGAAAAATAAATTAAATAAAAATAATTATAAGGTATGAGTATAAAGATAGTACACGTCAAAGATACATACATATAAGAAAATGCATTTTTAACCTCAAAAGATGACTATAAGGAACATTTCTCATTCTTTTGACTGACCAATATCTAAATCCCACCCCTGTGTGGGGAAATTCTCAATCTTTTAGGTCTTAGAAAACTCAGAATCCTACTCAAGAAAGTAAAGATTTAAGTACTTCCCCAGCTTCCCTAGTAGGTAGGTCAATGAAGCCTGGGCTTTATCAAACAGACCCATTAGCTTAGACTTTGAATAGGAAACTGGTGACACAAGGAATAAGGAGATAAGGGAAGAATCTACAAAACAGACAGTATTTGGAACACAGTCAAAATCCCAGATAGGAAGAGAAAACTACTCAAATGTAAACACATGGTATTTTTTATGAAAAAGAAAGGAGACAAAGAGCTGAAACCAAGAGCCCAGAGAGCAGGACCAAATGTTATGAACAATAGTTCAGGCCTCGAGATCTAATTAATCTTTAAACATTTGTTTTGCTGGAGTTTACAATTCCCAACAAGCAATGACTGTCTTATGTTCCCGATTTTCCCTTTTTTTCAAAAGAAATGTTTGTAACAGGTAGCCAGCCTACATCTCTTCCACCATTTTACAAGGGGTGTGGAAACTAGAGGAAATTTGCCTCTTTCACAGGTCTACAAATTGAAAGGATATGGGCTGTACTTAAGGAATGGTACCTGGTGAATCCCATCCACACTTGGACCTGACTTAAGACTCTGGAATTTGAGCTGATGCTATGAGATGAAACTTTGGGAGATATTGGTTGAGAATGGATGTATTTGCATGTGGGATGGACATGAATTACTGGGATCCAGAGGATGAACTATGGAAGGCAGCTTCTAGATTGCTCCCGATAATGTCCGCCTTCTGGAATTCAAGCCCTTGTTTAATCCTCTTGATTTGAGTGTGGGCTGGACTTACTGACTGTGACAGAATATGGCAGATGGTATGGAACAATATTAGGTTAGAAAAAGACTGAAGACGGCCAGGCACAGTGGCTCATGCCTGCAATCCCAACACTTTGGGAGGCCGAGGCCGGCAGATCACCTGAAGTCAGGAGTTCGAGACCAGACTGGCCAACATGGTGAAACCCCATCTCTACAATAATAAAAAAAAAATTAGGTGGGCTTGGTGGTGCATGCCTGTAATGCCAGCTACTCAGGAGGCTGAGGCAGAAGAATTGCTTGGACCTGGGAGGCAGAGGTTGCACTGAACTGAGATCACACCACTGTGCTCCAGCCTGGGCAACAAGAGTGAAACTCTGTCTCAAAAAAAAAAGAAAAGAAAAGAAAAAGAAAAAGATTGAGAACTGGGGCTTCAACTTTTCTGCTCTCTCTTGCTCTCACTGTTGCTCATTCTGAGAAAAACCAGTGCTATGTCATAAGCTGCCTTATGGAGAGACTTGCATGGTAAGGAATGGAGGAAGGCCTCCACAGCCAAAACCCAGCAAGGACATAAAACCCTCAACCCAACAGCCTGTAAGGAACCTGCTTTTTCCAAGTGTGAGCTTGAAAGTGTTTCTTCTCTTAGATGAGTCTTCAGATGAAATCACAGCTCCAGTCAATGCTTGACTGCAATTTCATGGGACATCTTGAGCTAGAGATACTCAGCTAAGTTACACTCACATTTCTGACCTGGAGAAACTATGACAAAATAAATGGTTGTTGTATCAAACCTCTACGTTTTGGAATAATTTGCTACAGCATAAAAGATAATAATCTGCATCTCTAAGAAGTCAATACAGTCCATTTCATTAGATGATGTTTAAAAATAAAAATAATATTATTTACTTATTTAGAAATATGCAGTTAAAACAGTTGAAAAGAGTTGCATCTGTATCTCAAAACTAGGGGTATGAAGGGATAGGACAAAGACTGCTGCCTTTTCATTAAACTCTTTGACTTTCAAAAGTTTGCCTCACACTTTCAAAATCCTCTTCCACAAAAGCCCTTCTCTTGGGCTTCTGAAGAGCCAAAGCTTCATTTTAAGATCTCAAAATTGCCTAGCATTATATAATATTAGCATTTCCAAACGCATTACCTCTGTAATTCTCTCATTTCCTTTGATAGAAGGTGAGAACAGTGCAGATTTTCACATTGTTCTGAAAGCAGCAGAAAAGGACCTGCCAAGAAAAAGACTTCATAACTTTTTTGGTGAGAAGTCAAATCATAAGAAGTCAAATATTTAAAATGTAAATTATTTTAGTAGTCTGACATTTAATGAATTTGCAAAGGAAAAATAGAGAAAGTGCGAAAATTTCAGAAATTGACATTCATAAAGTAAAACTTTAAAAAATCTATTTAATTTAATGCTGAGCTGATGGGGTCTTGCTTGATTTAACTTCTTTCATTAAAAAGTCATATTGATTTCTTTGCTTTTTTCCCTTTGAACTATAGCTTACATCTATAACCATGTCAAAAACACAGAAATCAGGAAAAACAGCAAGGCCCAAAGGACAAGGTAAAATTCCAGGATTTGAAGGAATTGAATTTATGCACCAACACTGACCTTCTTAAGGTTGCATGAACTCGCCTAGGCTAATTAAAAAACATCTATGGAGTAAAAATAAGAATAAACATGCACTTCATAAGGCTGTGTTGGGACTAACAAATAAAATGGATCATAAAGCACTTAACCAAATAGAACCAAAAGGCTTAGAACTATATACTATGCTAACAATATTTTGGTGTCCTCATTTAACCCCTAGAAATTGAAAAACATTGACTACAGACCTAAGAGCATAGAGATGGAAATAACTGGCTGAGAGTTTCCAAAGCAAATCTTTCTCCTTGAAAGAAGTGTCAGAGGTTTACTACTGAAATATCATTAAAATGAAAAAAAGTTTCCCAGACTGAAGGATGGCAAGTAATGAAAATAAAAACTACAGTCACCCACGACCCCTGTGATTTGCTGGGGGCTTACTATATGCCAGGCATTGTGCTCAGCACATTACTTCCACTATTTATTTACTTATCACAACACTCCGACTAATTGGGTGTATATATACACTGATTTCATAAAAGGGCTCTTAAATAAATCATACAATAAGTACTTGATCTGATATCCAAACAAAATTTTTCAATCCAAAAATCTGATAGTCCAGAAAGCACAGCAGTAGAAATATAAATGTCCTAGAAAAAAAAAAAGTTTGCTGTTTTCATGAAGAGAATGTTTTCCAGTTCTTTGTTGATAAATATACTAAACAGTCTTCACAGAGTTCCCCATGTCTGGGGGCTCTACTAAGGGACCTCAGGCAAACAGTTCATGTCTAAGGATGACTCCACCCAGGCCTCACTGACAGGACCAACAGTATCTGTGTATCCTGAAAGCAGCCATCCATTAGCTGGTATTGTCCAATGGAAAAATGTGGAGGGATTCATCTACACAGAAGGATGGTTATCAGCTGAACCAATCAGATTCTATCTCTACACCATTTGATCTGGGAGCATGTGAAGCATTTGGAAGGTAGACAGGAGCAGGCTCAAACAGCACAGCTAATTCATATTAATGGTAAATCCCTGAAATGAAGATCAAGCTCTTCTGAAAAGGAGGCTCCACATGGCCGAGCTCTTCCATGATTCCCTGGCTTCCTGAATCTGGAGAGTTCAGCATTCCCTTAGCGTGCACTCTTTAAATAATCTTAGATCAGGGTCAGCTTCCCGGGAAAATGAGTTATGTAGCAGAGACTTGTGTATAAGAAATTTATTGGAGAGTGTGTTGGGAAACAACACCTCTAAAGATGTGGGAAAGCAAGATTGGGCAGAGCAAGAAGTCAAACTGCAATATAGCTATTTATCAGAAGCCTCTGGCATCCTATGAGAAGCTCTGGAGCTGGGATAGCCCTTCAGGGTTGGCCTGCAACGGAAGCAACAGAGCCTAGGCCTTTATGTGCCCTACATGGGCCAGCATTAGGCAAAAGTTTCCCCAGACAGGGGAAGTGGCTTGGATTAGAGAGCTTCTACTGGCAAGGAAAATTCCCAGAGAGAGGCTCATCTATGAACCATCACCAGCCAATAGTCCTTGCAGCTGGGGAATAAGTGCTTCTGTCCTGAAAGGTACAGCTGGGAAGCTCACCACAGCATCCACTAAAGCCCATCCTTTGTACCATTTAGATCTGCTTGCATCATATAGTACGTGCACCACACACTCCCCTCATCTACCAGCCTACACAGGAAGAACTCCTTCAGATTTTTAGTTGGTCATCTTTTCTGGAGAAACTTACAAAAGAACAAATTCCAGCAAACATTGCAGCTAGTGTTGAGACTCTAACTGGTATTCCCCTTCTTCCTCATCTGCTACACACCTCACAACTATGTGGCCAAAATAGCTTACCTCTTGAGGCAACCCAGACCCTCATCCCTGAGGAATCTGAGCCCTTACACACCAGGTGCTTTTCAGTAGGTGGTTGCTGTACTTGGACATTTATCATTAAAACTGACCAGGGAAGTACCAAGAGATGCCACAGTGGATCATCTGAATGTTAAATAGGTTCTTCCCTACCGCTATCATGTAGCTGCCACTCTACCTCATCTTAGTGATCAAGGTTAACTTTCTTGCCAATATCACTACTCCTCTCCTTGTCTACTGGTCTGTTAACACAGGAAATCCAAAGTGACTAGGTGGTATCCATAGCTGAAAGTTTAAAGGAGTTCTTTCTGTATTTCCTGATGGAAATGTTCAGTACCTAAAATTGCAGGAACAGGAAGTACAAACTATCCAAGCAGATCACTGAAAGTTATTACAAACAGGGCCATTTCTACTTCACAAATCACTCACTGTCTTATGGTATATAATATGTACTGGGCCTTCTCCTCAAAGGGTTTCATCTTCAAGCTGGCACCTGAGATGAGCTTCAAAGTCGATTCCATCACTCTATTGGGCAGGATATTCTATGTGGCATGGTATGTTAAAGGACAATTGTGTCCTGTGGTCATGTGCCCACTGTCTTCCTCCTTTACCATAAAGTGGGTCCTTAGGTCTCAAGTGATATGATACAGAGCACCATGTTGGTAGATCAAACATTGTATAAGCTCTCAGGCAGTGAGGCCCTGCAAACAAGAAAAGGAAAAAAGCAAATCCATATTTAGAATACGTGTCATCTCAAAAAAAAAAATTAAAAAAGAACGTGTGTCATCTCATAATTTCCAGTTAAGATGAACAGTTGTCTCTTACATGTTGGAAAGAGTTCGATGTAATCGAGCTGCCAACAAGTGGTTTATTGTTCTCCTAAAGAGAGGTGGCTGGGCACAATGGCTCACACCTGTAATCCCAGAACTTTGGGAGGCCGAGGCGGGCAGATCACTTGAGGTCAAGAGTTTGAGAGCAGCCTGGCCAACATGGTGAAACCCCGTCTCTACTAAAAACACAAAAATTAGCTAGGTGTGGTGGCATGTGCCTGTAATCCCAGATACTCTGGAGGCTGAGGCAGGAGAATCGCTTCAACCCTGGAGGCAGAGGTTGCAGTGAACCAAGATCACGCCATTGCACTGCAGCCTGGGGAACAGGAGTAAAACTCCATCTCAAAAAAAAAAAAAGAGAGAGAGAGAGGGAGAGAGCGAGCTATACTAGGGGCTCAGTGTTTATTTCTGTGGCTGACATATTGGACATTGAGCAGCAACAGTAGCTAGATCAACCTCTGAATGGCAGCCCATGCTTTGGGGCCCAAGCATAGCCTTCACCCATGTAACAATGGCTATTCTATTGTGCCTTCTGTGGAGTAAAGAATGACAGAGGCTAGCTGACATCGACTGGCAGGCCATTCTCTCTACTTGGTTGTTACTGTCTCTCATAGTGGATGTTCTCTAGTGGACATTAACAGAGACACAAAGATCTTTATACTTTGTGCCTGCATCCACATGCTCAGATCTCCTTTCTTCCTGATTTTCTTCTTTGCAGCACCTGCTTAAATCACAAGCCATTCACCACTACCCAGGAATCTAGATATATCTTTACTGGAGGTGTCACACAAGTGTTGACCACTGTGGACATTAACTTTTATTGCTATTGTGGGAGCCTCACCTGAGTGGTGTGGTAGTAAAGCAGCAGGCTACTCTCAGCTTGCATCCATGTACTAAGCCAGTTTATCCATAAACTAAGTTAGGCCTTTTTCTTCTTCAATTAGTTGGTCATAAAAGATCCTCCACAGGCCAGAAGAGTGAGCTGAGGAATTCATGCCAGTGCAAGAGTGGTGATGCTGACATAGGGCTCTAGGTTTACTTGTGCCTTCTGGACCAGCTCATGACATATCTAAAATGTACTGCTTCCATCTTTTGACAAATTGTTGTTGATCTTGTCCATCAATGACTTGGTGACCAAACCCAGCCCATAATGGGTGGCCCTGACACAGGTTCAGAAACTCCATCTCTACCAAGGCCCAGTAGAATGCCAGGAGTTATTATGGAATAATGCATGGTTCTCTGCTACAGATATCCCCTCAGAGTTGTCCCGGATAGAGGCAAAGTAGCCAGACATTTTTACCTCCATATCAAACAGCTAAGAGATAGAGGGAGGAGATGCAATCTTGAATGATGCAGCTCCCTTCTGCTGAGGGCAGTTCCTGTGGAGGGACTCAGCTTGAATCATGGGCAGCCAACACTCCCAGCAGCTAGGGGAACATGACTCTCAGTCCAACACAGGGATGTGTGTGGCACATCCCAGTATCCACCACAAGTAGCTTGAGTCAGACTACTTTCTTGCTACAAAACTAGCCTAAAACCACAATGTAGAATTTACTGTTTGCATTTGAGATGTGCATCAAAAAAACAACAGACTCGTGATTACGCCCAAACAAAAGTTCGCCAGTTCAGAGGGAAAAGGAGTAGACTTTGAAATCCAGTGTTTAATGAACCACTCAACAATGCTGAATTTCTCTAGCGTAAGGTACATACAGAGAATTAAAGCAGTAGTAAGATAGCCTGAATTTGGTATTGTGAGCTTTTTGAGTTAATGGTAGAAACAGTATTATTTTTATAACTACAGTTACACTTCTTTCTATAGGCCTATTCTTGAAATTTATCCTAACAGCTAGGAATTCATACTTAAAATGTTTTCATACAGACAATTCCAACTTAAAGCAAATTCTATTTCCAAGTTTCATTTGAAACTCAAAACTCTATAGAGGCAATGCTATGGCTAGTGATCAGGGCCCTGAGGCCAGTTCACTAAAGCCTAATACTAAAAAAGAATTACAAAACAATAAGCCACCATCTACAATGAAATTCTTGTAACAAAAAGTGTCTTAAAAGGAATGATGGAAGGGCCTGGAAGCAGTAAGAAACAGACACATTTTCTGAGTTGTAAGAAAGAAAGGTGGGGTGTAGTATAGGCAAAATTATCTTCTTCTCTCCCATCTCATTCTGTCCCCAATTTTAGGCATAACTATTTTATTTGACTGTTCTTGGCATTCCCTTGAGCACTTTATACAGCCTTCTACTGGCATTTACCTCAATATTTTAATACCTTATTTAAATGTCTGCCTTTTTATGCACTCAGTACCCAGCATCTTTCTAAAGCATTTTATGTATTAAATATACCCCTGATAAAAGAATGAGTGAATAAATGAAGACATCAATAAAAAGAGCTCATTACCCTGGAGGAACTACCCTGGTCCTCTTGGCACTTCAGAAATGGCACCTAGAATTTCATCAATGTCTTCCTTAGAATGAAAAATTGAACGCTGATGAGACACATTTTTTTCAGACCACTTACTAACTTCAATTTTCTACAGGGCTATTTTGCTTCTTCTCTGAGTTTATATCAGACATATAAGGATGGCAGCCCAAGGACCAGTGAGAATCCCACCTCTGTCCCTCCTGCTGCCAAGACAGTGGCAGTGTAGAAACAGAGCAATTCTAGAAATCTGAGAGCTGAGATTTTTCACAATGAACCATTTTCCTGGTACAAGTGCACATTTTTAAGCTTTACCAGCTCCCGGCCCCATTCTGATGATACATACAGGGTGCATGCCATTGCAGCTACAATGACTTTAGGTTCAAGGTGAAACCTTTAAAGGACGATCTAAAAATTTCTCCATGTTACCACATTTATACTGTTTCAACATATATATGGTTCTTATTCTTCTATCCCAAAACTCAGCTGGAGTTGCCTCTCTTTTAAAATTCAAACAAGTGTAGTCTAAACTCCTACACCATTCCCTTCCCTACTCCCAGAGAAAATTTTCTGCCCCTCTCAATTTCACTTGAAATTCTTTAGAAGGAGGGAGAAGAGCACTTCTATTTACAAATATTATATTCTCTTACTTGGTTCTGGCTTCAAGTTATTTTGATCTCCATTAGCTGGGTTGAGAGATCCTTTCATTGTATACTTCACATGAGTCCAACCACCACTTCCTTCCCTACATGAAATACCAACAAACCGAAGACTGGGTATAGGTCAGACTTTTACTACATTCTGGGAAGGGACAGGACTATGTTGCAGTGTCCAGGAAGCTAAATTAAAAACTGGATATAAGATGCCTATACCAAGACTCTCCTTTCAGGGATCATTTCTATAGTGCATTCCTAGAGAGTTTCTCTGAAAGTGTAGAGCAGCAGTCCCCAGTCCCTGGGCAGCTGACCAGTACAGGTCCGTGGCTTGTTAGGAATCGGGCCACACAGCACGAGGTGAACAGCAGGTGAGCCAGCATTACCGCCTGAGCTCTGCCTCCTGTCAGATCAGCTGTGCCATTAGATTCTCAGAAGGGCGTGAAGTGTATTGTGAATGGTGCATGCCAGGGATCTAGGTTGCACGTTCCTTATGAGAATCGAATGCCTCATGATCTGAGGTGGAACAGTTTCATCCTGAAACCAGCCCCCCAACCCAACCTGTAGAAAAATTGTCTTCCACAAAAGTAGTCCCTGGTGCCAAAAAGGTTGGGGACTGCTGAAGAGCACCGGAAACCAGGAGGAGGAGCGAGGAGGAGGCACAGGGTTCTCCCCTGAGAGCCAGGCCAGCTCTTGGTGCTGCTTCGCTGCAGGTGCCATTTGGCATTGAGGATTGTTTTTCTCTTCCTCCGGGAAAGTAAGAGGGAGAGGACAGATTCTGAGTGGTTCCCGTTTTAACATTGAAAAAAAAACAGTTTGAATGTTTTTAAAAGATGCTCATACTGTAAATACCCCTCACTATGCCCACTTCCTCAGCTTACTGCACTCGCCATGTACATTCTTGGCTTTCTTGCTACAGCTGAGCTTCTTTTCCCAGTCCAGTCCCCAGCAACCTCCAAATTCTTGTTTTATTGATAAAGTCAGTTTAGATTTTTTTTTCTCATTCCTACACTTTCCAAGTCTTTCCCTGGTGTTTATCTTTCATTCACAGTCAAACAACTCATCTATTCCAAAGAGGAATTCTGAGACTTCCTTAGGATTCAGAAGTGGCTACAGGCTGCTGTGATTTCAAATAGCAAATTGTTTTTCCTGCACATAAAGACTAGCTGAGTACAACAGACAACTCTTAAGGGGTTCCCCTGTCACCAGGCTTCCACCCTGCTAGGAATTTCTGTACACCTGGGAGCACTGGGCAGCCATGTGATTCTCCCCCGACCCCACCCACCGCTCATAGGCCCTCAAGAGAACACCTAATCGAAGCCGGAGGAACCCAATTTTCTCTCCCAGGAATTGGTATCAGGAATTAAACACCGGGACCTGAAATCAGAGACAAAGTCACATTAAGGAAAGCACTGGGAGAGAAGGGCAGCCCACTCCCACTGCCAAGCTCCTGAGGGTCCTGGCTCCTGTCCTCCTCAGGGTGACGTTGACCTGCTCTTTTCAGCACCCAGGGGATACTCCAAAGTGCCTTCACTGCTTCAACTAGGTAGTTTTATTACTTTTCCCGAAAAGAACTTTGAAGAATAGAGACCTTCAGACAACCCCACAAAGAAAACCATACAGGCTCTCAGGGAAAGAGTGTCAGCAAAATTTTTTTAGAACATTCAGGTTAGCCTGTGTCATCTGATCAAGGAGGTAGTCAGCCGTTATTGCCAGAAAATGAAATGACCATGAATTCTCTTATAGCTAGATGCATTCATTTTACAAAACAACCCAAGACACCTTGTTACATATAACAGTGAAATGACCAAATTCAGAGGCTTTCACTTACTTCTAGAGGAGTCAGTCATTCATTCCACGAAAGGTGTGGAATTAAAATTGTCATGACAGAACAGCGAAACAAGACCTAGGAATGCCTATCCCCCATCACGACATTCCCTAAGAGATTTGGAGTGGGGGTGGGGGATTGTCTAAAAGTTTTCTTTTTTTAAATCTTAGTAGTTCCCTAGAATCTGTCATTTCCAGGAAGAGACTGAAATGCTGCTCTTCAGTCTGTGACCTATTACAAAGATTAAACCAGCTGTGTATATAAGGCTGTTTTCTCTGTTAATCAAGTTGTCGTTCCTTCCATGCCCTTGAATCTCAAAGAGAAACTTATAAATAATCTGATCTTAACATTTAAAATATGCACTCTCCTTCTGCCCGCCAGAAGGTAATGAGCAGTCTAAAGTCACTCAGCCTGGATTTCCTCTCCCTAATTGCCCTAAAAATTAAATAAAAAGCTTCCTGCATCCCTTCTGCTGCTCAATGAAAACAGGATAAAATACAGCAAATTCTAATAAGCCAGCATACGTGAAGTTTTCTTCCTTGCTCCTTAACACCACATTTACATTCCCTTCCAAACAGCACTAACTTCTCTGCCTCTTTATCTCCATAGAAATCAAATCGCTATAGTTCAAATTTATGTTGCAGAGAGAATTTTCCTCTATTAGAAAAAGATTGTCTTCCATTTTGCAGTAAGGAGCTTTTTGTTTTATTTCTCTGATGCAAGATTGGAGAAGGGAAAGAAGGGAGGCTTGAATTACAGGACTATTTAAGCCATAATATTTAATTTCAAACTTTGTCCTTTACAGCCGATTACCTCAGCTGCCATCTCTCTCCTGCTCCCTCATTTTCTGCTGAAATTGATCTCATTGTTCTTGTCTGAATAAACAGGCCCAGGCTCGGGGCATTTCAATTGGCTTCAGCTCAAGAATAAAAGATCGCTTTAAAAGTGAAAATCATGTTTTTTTGCCAATTCAAATCACATTACTCATTTCCCTCCCAGGTCAGTCAGGACACTCCGGGCTGCACTCTTCAGGATCTGTACACACTGCTGAGAGGTTGGGCAATTTGCCACTTTACTGCCAATCTCCCTGTCTGCGTGACCCAAGGGTTGATGGGGAGACCTCGGAAACCTGCTCAGAGGGGTCTTCAATTGGCAATATCAGGAGAAGCACTACACATTTCCATGTAATGTCCCAAAGGGGCAACTTTTGCACTTGACTTTATTTTCTGCATCACTATTAGCCACCTAAATAGAAATACTGTTATTTATCACCAGTCTATAAGAGAAAATGGATATATGAGCTTATTTGGAAAGTAAGGCCTTCAGAGCACCTCAGAAAAAACTAATGTCACTGGAGCACTGTTTCTGGAGTCCCTGTTGGAGAAATATAGTGTGCCTGCGACAGTGCTGCTACAAAGCTTCCTGTGTTTCCTCTAACAATAATCCCCTCTCTTCCTCCTCTCCCTTTAATCATAATCCCATCTTTTCCTCCATCCTCCCCTCATAAGCATCCAAACAGGTCTTTCCTGTTTTGATTTACATGCTCTAAACAGGTAGTGAACTAGCAAGAATTCGGAGAATGAGAAATGGTCATTTCAATTAGCATCAGGTAAAGCAAATTAAAAGGATAACAATTGGGAAACCAGGATGAATCTCCTCCCGTGGGGGAGCTTGTTGTTCTATTGATGTAAATTCTCTGTAAGTGTGAGATTATTTCAAAATAAAATATTATAAAAATAGTACCATATTCACAGCATATAATACAACTTTGTGCTCACCAAAAATCTAATAAAGTCAATATCTGTAGAGGTCAATTGAACAATAGAGTGTCTCAGGAAGAGAAAAATATTCAGGATTGAAGTAAGGGGGAAAAAAAATCACCCCTGAGTTAAAACATGTAAACAGATTAACGGTTTCACTATAGACATTTATTCCCGGCTTCAGTTTATGAGTCTGTTTCAAGGCAACAGCCACAGGGAGGCTGCCACCGAGTTCTGTTCGTGAGTCTCAAGGCTTATCCTAAAGGAGTATTTATAGATTTCCAAACGCTTTTTTGTGTCAGTCACAAAATGCCCCAAGAGAGTCCTCAATCTTTATATTAGCATCAGGCAAACACAATCCTGGGACAAATTAAAACATGGTAAGCATAAAACTTGGCCCTGAGACAGATTAAAATGAGCAAGGTATTCGCCGACATCAAACTGAGATGGCAAAGTTTAATCAATAATGATAATGAGTCCCGTATCAACAAAGAATTATTCACAAAGATGGAGGGGACAGAAAGGCAGCCACCAGTGAAAGGAAGCAACATTCTGTTTCTGGGTGATGTTACGTTACACATTACCCAGGCTAAGTGTATAGTGTTACCTTTGAGACACAAAGGGACAAACAGATTAGCATCACAATTGTTCAATTAAGCGGCAAACAGGCTTGTTGTTTCTATGCATTCCATGGTGCCGAGCTGGCATAAGTGCAACCTTCTCTTTTCAATATTCAAAATTCTTTCAGTTCGTGAAGGCTCAGTTCAAATCGCCAATCCTTTTTGAAGTTTTCTCTGACTGAATAAATCTACTAAGCACAGCACAGGTGCAAGAGAGAGAGGCCGACTATTTTTTAAACTGCAAGTAGCCCCTTTGGGACCTGAGAGGATTTGCTGTTTCACACAGAAGCTTTCAGGGCAGCATCTTTTGGGGAAATGTTACCTAATAGAAAATATTTGAGGCAATTTGGGAGTTCATTTTTAGCCTGCCCCTTGAGTAAATATCACTTAAAACTCAAAACTGTGGGCTCAAACTACCATGTATGTAGAAGAAATCTAAAGCTGTGACAATTCTCCTCTTAGCTGTACCTAAGACACTATTGGTACAGTAATGGATAATTTTTGTTCTCATAATAAATTCATTCAACAGATAAAATAACCAATGTACAAAAAGAAAAAGAAATGCCCCCAAAAGAACTAATAGATCATGTTGGAACAAACTCGTGGCTTTGATGGAGGATCAGTATAACACAGCAAAGTCCAGAGACCAATCCCTGGGCTTGAATCCTGCCTCTGCCGCCCACTGGCTCTGTAACCTCGGACAAGACAGTTAACAGCTATGTACCTCAGTTTCCTCATATTTAAAAAGCAATAACAATACTATATAGCTCATTGGGTTATTGTAAGATTAAAGAGTCTAAATTATGTAAAGTCCTTGGAATCATGCCCAGCACACAGTAAGTGCTCTATAATTAATACCCATTATTAGTAGAATTTTATATTAAACCCTAATTTAAATGATCAGGTAACAAATGGGATTGAAACCCTTCAAATTTAACTAATTTCAGAACTATGAAGAATTGACTTCAGGTCTTTCTTCCTTCATTGCTCCTGTGTGTTCTGAAACAATTCACTCACTTCCTTCCAAGTTTCATCATCTAGGAAGCACAAATAAATAATAAACATCATAAATTACATTTAGTGTTATGCAGAGAATAAACTGTAGGAGGCAAGACTGGTGCAGGAATATCATTTAGAAGGCTATTGCAGTATAGTCCAAATGAGACATATTCATGGTTTGAACCATGCTGGTGGCAGTTTAGATGGTGAAAAATGTTGAGATTCAGAATGTATTTTGGAGGACTTGTCGATGAATTAAACAATGAAGATAAAAGGAAAGAGAACAATCCAGGATTATCCTTGTGTTTGGCAGGAACAGCCAGATGGATGGTATTGTTGTCAGGAAAATAGGAGAGCCAGGTGTGGTGGTACACACCTGTAGTCCCAGCTATTCTGGGGGCTGAGGTGGGAGGATTGCTAGAGGCCAGGGTTTCAGGGCTGTAGCGCATGATGATTGCACCTGTGACTAGCCCCTGCACTTCAGCCTAGGCAATATAGAAAAATTCTATTTTAAAAAAGGAAATATCTTGCCTCAGAAAAAGGAGCCAAAAAAAAGGTGAATAAATAAATAATTAAAATGGAAGATGAAGATAAGAGAGACTGGGAAAGAAGGGGCTTTGGGCAAGGAGAAATAAAAAGTTCATTTCAGGATATGTTAATTTGAAAGTTTTGATTTAATATCCAAGTAGAGAATCAGGTAGATAGTTGCATACATAAATCTGAAAAAAATCAAAGCAGAGGTCAGTGGTCAAAATATAAATATAGAGTTATCAATATTTAATGATCTTCCCATATTTAATGGAAGCACATTCAAAAAGATTAGATGGTCAAGGACCAGGCACTGAATGGATCAATCCAAAATTTGGAGGTCCAGCAGAGAAGCCTGCAAAAAGAAACTGACAAGAAATAGGAAGTTGACAAAAGACCAGGAGAGTGTGGTGTCATGGAAACCAGCACAAGACAGTTTTCACAAGCAGCAACACCCGGCTTTGGAGATCAGACCGAGGGGTCCAATCTTTCAAGCAAAAACAATATCTCTCCCCATCCTAAGTTTGAAACAGTAAAACTATGCATCTTATAGGTAAATGCAATGGTTAACCCTATCTTAAAAGATAACTATGCATGTCAAATGAAGGTAGGCAGGAAGAGAGAAAGGAAGGAACATTTTGCTTATAACCAGATTACTATTTGTGTATTGAAGATTGATGTAACAGAATCCCATTAGAGTAGGCATTTTCACTAAAAATTCAGAAGTGCAAACCTTGTTGCCCAAAGCCATTGTGAGGTATGACTAGTGTGAGGAAGAGCCAGCAACGTGAACCCCAAATTCCCCTGCAGCAAACATGGCTGTTTCCCTTCTGCTGCCTATTACAACAATTTCCAGCAGCTTTCAAAACGATTTAGGAGCCCAGGGTAGCCGGCAGCATCACAGATCACTGCCAACAGTTGAACAATTCTGTTTCAACCAAGCACAGAGGAAGATTGGGCAAAAGCATCCACTATCTTTATTCTGCACTTCCAGCACAATTTTCTTTTGGAAATATGCAAAACTTATATTCTAAAGTTCAGAATCAAGTTTTGTTTGGAAAGACAAAGGCAAGTGAGGATTTGCAATCTGAAGTGACTTTCAAACAGAAAGGCACTGAGGCATCATGTAATACGTGCTAGACTCCATAGCCCAAGAGAGTGAGTTAGTGATAGATTTTCAGCCTTATCTCTTTCAATTTGTCTGCCCTTCTTGGAGTTACACCCCCTAACGTGATCTGGTTTGTGGCTTAAATTGTGTTTCTGCAAGAACATCCTATCCTGAGGCCCTGGGTTTGTGTCACTGAAGAGAGATTTAGCAGCCTGGATAGGCACACCACTGTCCACGGGAGGATTAATGTCATTTACTTAGCGTTTATGTGGCACTTATATTCATGTTTACTGGCCATTCCTCATAGGGTCCCTGGGAGGTAGGTGATCACTGTTATCTTCAGAGTTCAGTGAAGTAGAACAACTTGCTTGGGGTTGCACAATAAGAGGCAAAATCAGAGCTCCCGTGTGCTGTTTAGCCCAGGAGACAGACTTTCATTACAAGCAATTCATCAGAGGGAGCCCCAGCAGCTGAGTGGGAGTCAGGGAGTCCAAACCCAAACCAAAAGTAAGAATCCTGCCACCCTCCTGTTCCCAGTATATTTCCCAAAGTAATCTCTTTCCAAATACAAGGCCAGGGAGAGAATGCACTTGGCAGTGCCCACCAAGCAGCAGGAGGTATGTGGGATGGTCACTCTCCCCGTTCCCACTGCCCATCCTCAGTGCTACCCCCTATACATCAGAGAGAAAGCCCACAAGGGCAGCAGTACCTGCTTTTTTCTCTTATCTATCAAGAGCCTGTGTTACTTACTCTCCCTCCTTCTCCCAGCACACAAACACACATGCATGCTCTGTGGCCAATACTACATCACATTTCCAATTTAGAGATTGTTTATATCCCTATGTCTTTGGAAGCTCTCATCAATTTGGGTTCTTCTCACTTAATTTTTCCTCCTCTGCACATATGGCAAGCCGTGTTTTTTGAAGCATACTTTTCCCTGGGACACTTTTTATTCTCTAAGCTCTTGAATAATGTCAATAGAATTTATTATCAAACAAGTGCATCTTGGACTCATTCAAGTAGGAGTAGGGGAAGGCGATCTCCCCTACTTTAGGGGAAGGCAATCTCACAATGCAACCCTCTTTTAATAGAAAGATGATGGATTTAGGAGTTGAAGAGATATGAGTTCAAATCTTTGCCCCAGTACTAGCTGGTTGTGGGATCTTGATGAATTGCTGAATCTTTGAGTCACAGTTGCCTCATTTATAGATCTGGATGATAACAATATGCCTTGCATTGTGACCTTGAGGAAATAATAATGAATGGTATGTAGAGAGCTTAACAAATATGAGGTGCTCAATAAATGAAAGTAATTGCTGTTTTTAACAAATTTCTTGGGTTCTGTGAATTTCAGTCTCTTAATAAAGCCAAATTCATTGTGAAGATTAAATGAGTTCATAAGTATAAAATATCACACGCAGTCATAACACATAGTAGGCAAGAAACTTTTTCCCCTACCAAGGGAAGAATTATAGGAATACTGTGCCCATCCTAATTTTGTTTTACAGTTAGAAAATGAAGGCTTAGTCCCAATTATCCAAGGTGGCAAAGTTGCTATAATCAATTCTCAAATCAGTCTCCCTTCATATCCAACAAAGTTCATGGCTCTTTATTAAAGAAATACCTCTGAATTATAAGCACAGTTAGATCCACGGCTAAGATGTTAAATGAATAATAAAATAATAATAGCTAACTTATAATTAGTATATACTATGTACCTGGCATGGTGCTGAAGATTTACATATATCAAGTCCTTTCATGAAAAGAAAAAAAATCTTTCTATTGTTTTAAAACCTGAGTAGATATGATATCAGTCTTGAGCCCTGTCCTTGCCCTTTGTCTCGTGGCATTGCAGCAGCTATGTTGCTTCATGTTGGTAAAACAAAGTCCATAAACAAGGTGGTTGTCACAGTCGCCCCAGCATGCAGCACAATATGTGTTTTTTTGCTAGAGACAGTTTTGGACAAATGCCCTGGCACAAGTCAGCAGCCTAAATGTCCCTAGCCCTGCTTGATCTGCCTCAAGCACCTTATCCAAAAGGCACCATACATTCCCAGGAAATATGGTCTATGTTAAAAGCCAAAGGAAAGTGGATTTTCCATGCTGGTGCAATTGAGAGGAGTCAGGCCTGCCCGAGGCCATAGCAGGAAGAGGCTCTGCATTGTGATTGCTTTCCTATGCACATCCATCTTGGCCTGCCACACTTGCATTGCTATAACCCCAAGCCCACTTCAGCCAAAAATCAATCATGCATGCCTACTTGCACTTGTACACCTAAACACACACACACACACACACACACACACACACAGAAAGGCATGCTCTGATGCCTCTTGGCACACATTTTGGATCAGCTTCATTAGGGTAACCATCTGGGTCATTTCAATTCTGTTTCCAGTCCTGAAATAATTATGGCATCTGATTCAGCCACTCCCCCTCCCCCACTTCTCCCCACTCCCTACCTCCCCTGCCCCATCTACCAGCTGCATAAGTGTAAAACTTTGTAAAGAGAATATAATTAATGTTTTGGAAACATTGGAGAATTTTTTAATCCACATAGGCTCATATGGTCAGAGGCCCAGAGCTAATCTCTTTGCTGGTCAGAGCAAAAGCAAGCCCATAGCACCATGGATTAATTCCTTAGAACTGTGTATCCTCTCCCTACCTCCTTTTCTGATCTCTCTGAACTCTCCAATGTGGCTAAGCTCATAATTGGGACGGCAGCCAACAAATAAAATATGACTCTGTAATTTCATCTGCATCCATCCAAATTGTACTAAAACGGCTGCTAGGGCCTTTGGCCTCTACTAACTGCTTGACTTTATTTATGCCAAAAAAAAATGATTATAGTTTGGGTTAATATAATCACATACCGGCCCAAAAAATCCCCAAGCTTGCAAACGGTAAGTGGCTAATGTATATAAAAATACAGTCATTGGAAGACACTGTCTATTAAAGTATTTCAATCACTGAATTTTTAAACTATGGAATTTTAAAGGCTGCAGAAGATAAGAAATTTATATAAATCAGACTGGTCATGACAAATTCACCAGCCAATTACTTTATCTCCCCATGGCCACATGAATGTTGTCTTTAAAGATGTAAGCATGTAGCTGCCTATGAGATAAAGAACATCATAAGTAAAGAACATTTATTTTATTGTTTTTGTTTGCTTGACTGATTTCTTAAATACTTTTGCTTCTTCTTACTGCCTAATTTATTCATTGATCAGCCAATATTTATTAATGTATTAATATTTATTAACCCTCTGCTAAAAGATAAATCTGTGAATAAGCTGGGCACAATCCCTTTCCTCACAGAGCTTATAGTCAAGTAGAAGATACAGAAAGTAAGATTTTATGATACAGCACAATAACCATATGAAACCACATGAAAAGTGAAGTACAAAGTATTATGGAGACACTTGGGAAGAGCAACCAACCAAGACTCAGGGAAACAGCCTATTAGAAAAGACCTGAGGGCTGGACAGAAATGTGCCAAATAGACATGGTTGGGAAATACATATTTCAGGCAGGAAGAAACAAAATTAGCAAAAATCAGGAGAATGGAGAGCTCAAGGCTCATTGCAGAAAAAACCAATTTTATGTGGCTGAATTTTAATGTATGAAGGAGAATTGGGAAAGAAGTTTCATCAGTAAAAAGGGGATAAGGAGACTAGAATTTATGCTGAGATCAAAGATCTCCATTTTTAAAATAGAGAAACTCCACAATTCGATTTTTGTTTTGTTTTGTTTTTGTTTTGAGAAAGGGTCTTCCTCTGTTGCCCAGGCTGGAGTGCAGTGGTGCAATCTCAGCCCACTGCAGCTTCAACCTCTGGGACTCAAGTGATCCTCCCACCTCAGCCTCCCAAGCAGCTGGGACTACAGGTACACACCACCATGCCTGGCTAACATAATTAGATTTTGGTGGTTAAAACATTTTTCTGTTAGCCTTGTGGAAAAGGAGTTGGATGGAAGCAAATTGAAAGGAGTGAATTGGCACACACAAGGACTAAGTTTGAGAACTGCTGAAACTGAGGACTCTAACACATACAGATTACTCTTTATTCTAAGCTCAAAGGATCTATCTTCAACCAAGGTCATCTGAGGACATTAGACTGTGGGATGTTCAGTGAGTGTCCCATTTCTTCACTGGAAATGCTCCTGGTTGATGGCAATGGTTGTTGTCTACCTGTGCACAGTAAGGTCCTGCCAGACTTTGGGTATATGAAGTAGGAGGTTACCAAACTTCATATTTCTCAATTGCAACAATGTTACACTTTAGCATAGTTAACTTTTATGCTGGCAAAAACCACCATTAGCAAACTCTGTTATCTGGATACTTTGGGTTCCCAGTATCATTTCTGAAAAAGCCACCAGCACATCCTGACAGATTATCCACAAATTACATCGTTACAATCAGGCATCACACAGGTGTAATCTCTTTGCAGCTCTGAAGTTATGACCAATCTGTGGGCATGTTCAATAGTTCATCTCCTGCTTTACAAGGCATGGGAGGGATTGAGCAGGACAGGCCTGATGAGAGCCCACCACAAATATGGAGCTCGGTTCAGAGGCTGGCAAAATGAGGGTGATCTCAACTCAGGTAGTGACAGTGAGAATAAGACTGCAGAAAGCAATTCAAGAAATAATTACAAGATAGGTCTTGGCTAATGACTGGATGGAGGGGAAGAATCTAAGAAGTATATTTTTAAATAAAGACTCTAAGACTTGGCCATCAATATAGCTGGAATCTCATCATCTATTTTGTGGTTTTTGAAAGAATTTAATGCATTCCACAGGCTGTCAACACTATCAGTAGTACGATGTTTTCCCAGCAAAGACTTCCAGCCCAATATGCCAGATGAAGAAGAAAATAGTGACCCAAAGGATGTTGCTTTCCTGGCCTTCTCTGTCCTCTTTTAGTTTCTCCTCTCTCTTCTGGGGCTTCCCACCCTCCAGCCACTTAGGGCCCTGACACTGAGTCCTGGCTTCCACAAGCTACTCTCCAGCCTTCCTGTCTTGAAAAATTCCAGTCTTTTCTGTTCTACTCACACACCATCAAAAGCTGTCACTTCTCTAGCCCTTTGCCAGGTGGGAAGGAGATCTAGCACCAATTCCATAGCTGATAAATGTTTTGGACTTTTCTCTGAGTCACTTTTTATTTTAGTCACTTTTATCTGAGCCTCTGTTTGCTTACCTGCAAAAATTAAGTCAATTGGCATAGATTGGAGGTCAGAAATTCACATACTTAACAGAGGCTAAGTGTATAACAAGGATGAGTGAAGCAAACTGATGTGTAAGATAGTAAAGAGGGGAGGCCTTCTGAGTGACTTAGAGAGCTCCTGCCCCATCTAAAGGGTATTCAGCTTCAATATCAAACTGCCATCATGCAGGCTCAATGTTGCCAGATCTTCCAAATTTTTAAAGATAATTTTGAAATAGTGCTTTCAATGTAATTGTCCAATACCAAATAATGGCACCATAACTAATGCAAACTTTTTAAATTTTTGAGCCAGCACTGGGTACGCCAAATAAAACACATCTCCTGGCCAAATTTGGCCTTCTGATTAAACAACCTCTGAGGCTTCTTCTGGCCTTTTACAGAGGGAAAAATCTAAGATGCCTTAACTTTCAGTAATTAATCTGTAAAATTGTGGAATTCTGGGCTGCAGAGCACAGGTGTGTACCAACAGATTAGTCAGCATTGTCTTCAAATTTCAGCAAATAAATACTTCATCAGTCTATTAAGATACATGATTAGATCTCTTGTTGATCTTATAGCACAAGGTTTGAAGCTGGCCAATAATAGTGAAAGATTAAAGTGGTAATTTCTCAGAACCAACTAATCTTTGCTTTCATCTTGACACTAATTTAAATGGCATTTAACCATATTAAAAATTAATGTCATCAGGGTAGTGTTACATTAAAACAATGTATAAATAGATATTTTCCAGTTATAAAATTTAAAAATAGTGAAAAAAAACAAGTTTTGTCTTTTAAAAAGTAACCTTTATTTTTTCTCACCATTCTCTGGGTTAGCTGGACAGTTTTAGTATGAATCAGCACAGATAATTTCTGTGGTCAACTGATGCTGATGCTGAGGCTGAGGCTGAGGCTGGATGCTCCAAGGTAGGCTCAGTCTTCTCACTTTTTTTTTTTTTTTTTAAAGAGACAAGGTATCACACCATTGTCCAGGCTGGACTCAAACTTCTAAACGTAAGTGACCCTCCTGCCTCAGCCTCCAAAGTAGCTGGGACTAAAGGTATGGACCACTGTGCCTGGATCATGATGGCCTCACTAGTATGCCTTGTGTGAGCAGGCTGTTTGGTCTAAGTCTCAGCTGGAGAATTTGCCTCCGTTCCATGCAATCTCTCATCCTCCAGTAGGCTTGCCCAGGCTTCTTCACATAATAATCTCAGTGTTCCAAAAAGAAAAAGAGAAGACAAGCCCATTGCTCATTCATGTTACATACTCAGCCCTCGTATTTGAATTTGTGACTTCTGATCTACTCCAATATGAGAGTCTCTAATTAGATAGTATTTGATAATATCCCATTGGCCTGGACTTTGGACTTATTCCCTCTTCCCCGCATATCTGCCCCCACCACTCAGGTTTACCAATAACAAGAATGACCTTCCCTTGCCATCCTAGGAAGTACACAATTCTGTGAGCACTGCATTCCATCACTGCCCAAGCACAGCATATCTTCATTTTTTTCTCTTCTAAAACTATTCATGTTGATATGAGGCATTTGGTAAGTGTCTTAGCCTGTTTTTGTTGCTATAACAGAATATGGTAAGTCCTCATTTAACATCATCTATAGGTTCTTGGAAACTGCAACTTTAAGTGAGACTATGTACAACAGGTCCTCAAATAACATCATCTTGTTCAAAATTGTTTTATTATAACAATGATGAGTTACAAATTGGTTTTGTTGTACATCATTTAGCTGAAAATCACAATTTCTAAGAGCCTGTCAATGACCCTAAGTGAGGACTTCTTGTAGCACAGACTGGGTAATTTATAATGAAGAAAAACTTATTGGCTTATGAGTCTAGAGGCTGGGAAGTCCAAAAATTGATGGGCTGGCATCTGGCAAGGGCCTGCCTGCTGTATCATCCCACGATGGAAAGGCAAAGAGAAGAGAAGAGAGAGCAAGAAATCAAACTAGTAGCCTCAAGACCTTTTATAATCAGCAGAAATCCATTCACACAGCTCTCATGACCTAAACAACACCCATTAGGACCCACCCTGGTCCCCCAAATTTATATCCTTCTCACACAAAAAAGACATTCACTCATCCCAGTAGCCTCAAAAGTCTTAATTTGTTCCAGCATCAACTTAAAAGCCCAAAGTTCACGGTCTCATCTAAATGAGATATGGGTGAGACTCAAGGTACTGTTCATCTTCAGGCAAACTCCTCCCCAGATATGAGCCCATGAAATCAAACAAGTTCTCTTCTTCCAAAATACAATGGTAGGTTAGGCAAAGTATAGAATGTTTCCATTACAAAAGGGAGAAATCAACAAGAAGAAAGGTGTAACTCATCCCAAGTAAGTCTAGAACCCAACAGGACAAAAAACATTAAATCTTAAGGCTCCAGAATAATCTTCCCTGACTCCATGCCCTGCCTTCCAGGGGTGGGAAGTGGGTCTCCAAGGCCTCAGGCAACCCCACCCCTATGGCTTTGCTGGTCTCAGCCCATACAGCAGCTCTCACAAGTTGGAGTTATGTGTCTGCAGCTCCCCAAGGCTGGTGTTGCACACTGGAAGCTCTACAGTTCTAGAGTCTTCGGGTGGCCCCACCCCCATAGCTCCACCAGGCACTCATCTGCTTGGGATTTTCTGCAGTGGCCTCACTCCTACATCTCCACTAGGTATTATCCTAGTGGGGACCTACTGCTATGGCTCCAACCCTGTGACAAGTCTATGTGTAGACCCTCAGGTTGCACAAAACCCTTTGAAATCTAAGTGGAGGAAGGCATGCCCCACAACTCTTGCATTCTTCATACCTGCAGAATTAGCACCAAGTGGATGCCACAAAGGCTTATCACTTGTACTCTCCAGAGCAGCACCCCAAGCTGCACCTGGAACTGCTTGAGCCACAGCTTGGGCAGCTGAATACCACTGCACTGGAATGCAAGGAACAGAGTCCTGAGGCAGTCCTGGAAACGGCCTGTGGAGGGACCCTGGGTCCCCAGCACCATTCTGCTTTCCAAGAGCTCTGGACCTGGGATGGGAAGGGCAGGCTTGAGGATACTGAAATGTTTTAGAGGTCATTCTCCAATTGTCTTGATGAATAACAGTGGGCCTCCTTCTAGCTATGCTAATTCCTTTATCAAAAGGTCACTTGTCACCTCCTACATGCTTTTTCATTTTTTACATGGCCAGGCTGCCAATTTTCCAAACTGTTATGTTCTACTTTCCTTTTAATTATACATTCTGTTAGTAAATTATTTCTCTCCTCTCATTTTACTGTATGCAGTCAAAAGTACCTACACCATCCCTTCAATATTTTGCTTAGAAACTCCTTCCATCAGATATCCTAGTTCATCACTTTTAAACTCTGCCTTTCATAAAGTCTTTGGGCATGGACACTGATAGTTTGGATGTTTGTCCCATCCAAATTTTATATCTAAATGTAATCACCAATGTTGGAGGTGTGACCAGTTGGGAGCTCCAGTACCACATTTTCCCTTAGCAGTGTCCTAGTAGAGGTTCTGTGTGGGGGTTTTGCCCCATGACAGGCTTCTGTCCTGACACTCAGGCTTTGAAAATCTAGGTGGAAGCTGCCAGCCTTCTTCACTCTTGCATCCCACACACCCATACACTTAACACCATGTGGAAGCCACGAAGACTTACTGCAGTTTGCACTCTCAAAAGTGGTGGCTTAAGCAGAATCTGGAGCTCTTTGGGCTAAGGCTGGAGCCTGAGCAGCCAGGATGTGGGGATCATTGTCCCAAGGCTGAACAGGGCAGCAGCATCCTGGGCCTGACCCATGAAACCATTCTTTCCTCCTAGGCCTCTTGTCCTCTGATGGGAGGGGCTGCCTCAAAGATATCTGAAATGCCTTTTAGGACTTTTTCCCATTGTCTTGGATATTAGCACTTGGCTTCCTCTGAGTCATGCTAATCTCTCTAGCAAGTAGTTACTCCACAGCCTGCTTGTAGTCCTCTCCTGAAGATGCTTTTATTTCTCTGACACATGGCTAGCCTGCAAATTTTCCAAAATTTTACACTCTGCTTCCCTTTTACACTTTAAGACATTTATTTGCTCCTACATCTGATTGTAGGCTCTAAGGAGCATCCAGGCCACATCTTAAATGTTTTGCTGCTTAGAAATTTTTTCCACCATGTACCCTAAGTCATCACTCTTAAATTCAAATTTCCAAAGATCCCTAGGGCATAGACACAATGCAGTCAAGCTCTTGGCTAAGGCATAACAAGGGTGAACTTTGCTCCAGTTCCCAATAAGTTTCTCAGTTCCATGTGAGACCTCATCAGTTTGGCCTTCACTGTTCATATTTCTACCAGCATTTTGGTCACAACCACTTCACAAGTCTCTAAGAAGTTCCAAACTTTACCTTTTTTTCCTGTCTTCTTCTGAGGCTTCCAGACTCTTCCAAGCTCTGCCCATTATCTGATTCAAAGCCACTTCCACATTTTCAAGTATTTCTTTATAGCAGTGTAAAAAAAAAAAAAAAAAAAAAAAAAAAACCAGGCTAACACAGACACATTTCAGCCAATTTACTTGCCACTTGTAATAGAAAAGGTCATTTCTCCACTTTTAAATAAGGCATTACACATTTCCATCAGAGACCTCATTAGAATGGCCTTTACTATCCATGTTTCTACCAACATTCTGATCATGACCACTTAAGTAACCTTGAAGAAGTTTCACACTTTTCCTACAGTTCTTCTCTTCTTCCAAGCCCTCAAACACCCTTAACACACCAGGTATGGAAACAAAGGCTTATTCTAGCCTACTTCTCCAACACTTCCAGCTTTTCTCCATAACCCAATTTCAAAACTGCTTCCACATTTTCACATTTTCAGGTATTTGTCATAGCAACAGCTCCACTTTTTGGTACCAATTTTTTATCTTAATTGGTCTTGTGCTGCTATAACAGGATACCACAAACTGGGTAATTTACAATGAACAGAAGTTTATTGGATCATGGTTCTGGAGACTGAGAAGTCCAAGATAGAAGGGCTGGCATCTTGTGAGGGCCTTCTTGCTGCATCATCTCATAGCAAAAGGGCAAAGAAAGGACAATGACATAAAACAAGAGATCAAACCAGTGCCTCAAGTTCTTTTATAATCTGCATTAATTTATTCGTGAGGGTGGGGCCCTCATGACCTAAACACTTCCTATTAGACCCCACCTCCCAATACTTTTGCATTTAGGATTAAGTTCCTAGCACATGCTTTCGGGGGGACACATTAAAACTATAGCAGTAAGAGTGCCTATTCTTTGGATTTCAGGTGAGTACAGGTATCTATTTTGTTTGGATGCCCTTTCAATTTATCTGAGGTGTTAGCCTTTTCATAGCCAGTCTCATTTGAGACCCGAAGAGCTATGGCACCAAATCCCTTTTGAGATATGCAGGCACCACCAATGCCAACTTCCATCCCTCTTAATCTTTCTCTTTTACATTCTTATGGCTCCTCTCCCTTTATGGGCAGAAAAATGTTTCTTAACTCATGTTCTCTATTTTCTTCTACTCTGGGGCTTAAACTCTATAATCACTCCTCTAAGTATTTGCTCAGTATCTTTCAAGTCAAGTCCTGAAGAAGGTCTAATTTGCCTTGGGTCAGCAGAAGGTCTAAAAGTCAAGCTGAGATCTTAAATTTTATGACTATTTAAGAGGTCAGAAAGGCTGTCTCTTTGTTAGAGGCTATCCAGTAATGGGAAAGATTAAAGTGGTAATTTTCAAAATAAGTTAATCATTGCTTCTATCTTGGCATATATTCAAATGGAGTTTAACCACATTAAAAATTTATGTCATCTGGGTGCAACTATGTGCAAATAGATTTTTGTCCACTTACGAAATTTGAGAATGATAATGCAAGGTGCTTTTTAATGTCTATAAAATAACTTGAATAACTTTGATTTGACATCTTATGCAACCTTAGCTCAGATTGTTTGCATATAATATTCTAAGAGTCCCATAGAAAGAAAATAGAAACATTAACTAAGCCACCCACTTTGCATGATATCCTGTTTAATTCTGTTTTCCAACTTGTTCAAAACACTCTCCTGGGAGAGCTGAGTAGTTTTTTAAATTATACTTGTTAACTGTTCATAAGAAGGCAATGGTTGTAGCATATTATTTCTACAATCGATACATCTAAAGTTATTTAAACAAGAGTTTTCATAAAAGTACAGTGATAACTGGCTAGGAATTTAGTGCTAAAATCCTAAACTAGGGATGAACACAAAAATGACTATCATTTCAACCCAGCAAAATGTGTTCACCATGATTTGTAAAGCACCATTGGCACATGATGTTATAAGGAAAGTCAATTAATGTTTTGAGAGGTTGAATCCTGCCATTATCTACCACTGAAACTAATGTTTACAAAAATGTCTTTGCCTTTTGTTAGCTGTCACTAAATTAATTTTCATTATATAGTTGTGCATTTTTTATCTAAGAACCCAGCAAAAAAAATATCATTTCTGGGAAATGAGAAGAAAATACACAAGTAGAAAAAAAATAAGAAATTTGTGTGTTTCTTAGAAAACAGGCATCAATCAAAGCATAATATCTTGAAAAAAAGAGATGACAGACCCCTCGGCACACTAGCCTCACCCTGCTCTGGGAACCACATGTTCGGAAGAACATGAACCAATGTAATTCATTCAGATGTAGGAAAGATTGAAAATGATATCATGCTTAAACAATGTAATAAAGATCTCTGGGAGATCTTAGTGCATTTAATAAAGAGAAAACCTGAGAGATTCAGAGTAACTCCCTTCAAATGTATGAAGGACTACCCTGAAGGGAAATCAGTCTTCTTGCGTTGACCCAGTAGGAGGAGAATATGCTCCAGTCAGTAAAAAGACTAGTTATTAGATGCTTTCTTCCATCTGACTATAAGGCAGAGCTCTCTTACAGCCAGAGCTGTTCAAATGAAGAAGACTTATGAGTCCCCATCTCAGCAATGTATAACTATAACAACATATGACCAGCTAACAGAGATGCCATAGAAAGTGTTCGAGCATCAGGCAGGTAGTCGAAATGGTTGAATTTTAATGTTTCTTTGTCCTCTTTGACCTGAGATTTACAGTCAAACAGCAGGGGAATTAGGAATTTGCATCAGCCTGTGAACCTCCATTTCGCCATCCTTGAAATGGTGTCAACGTCGGCCAAGCACTGTGGCTCACACCTGTAATCCTAGCACTTTGGGAGGCCAAGGCAGGTGGATCACCTGAGGTCAGGAATTCGAGACCTTCCTGGCCAACACGGTGAAACCCTGTCTCTACTAAAAATACAAAAAATTAGCCGGGCGTGGTGGCAGGCGCCTGTAATCCCAGCTACTTAGGAGGCTGAGGCAGGAGAATTGCTTGAACCCGGGAGGTGGAGGTTGCAGTGAGCCAAGATCTCACCACTGCACTCCAGCCTGGGCAACGAGAGCAAAACTCCGTCTCAAAAAAAAAAAAAAAAAAAAGGTGTCGACATCATAAGGCCCTTTTGAAAGTTATCAGACATACACGTGTTCACTGATAGCTTAGGGCAGAGCATGACACCATCCTCTCTCAAGAATGTTAGCTGCTACTTTTATTACTGATCCTTCCCTCTGAAGGTCCTTTCAGGGAATGTATTCAGGAATCCAAAGACAAAGAATCGATAGGGCACACGTTTCTTTATAGCAGACATTGAAGAGAAAAGGAAGCACAGAGTAGCTGTAAGAAGAATGGAAGAATCATTGTGGGGAAAACCTGGTAATCTGAACTTTTCTGATGTTTTAAAAATGCATTTTACAAAAATGTTTGAAATATAAGGGGCCAGGAACAGGTTTTAATGTTCTGTACTTGAAGACGGCAAAGGAAGCCTGACTGGAGGCTGGCCTCTCTGTTCTGGGTCTCTGAAGTTAGATCAAGAGCATCTGAACTCAACAGGGAGTTTCTCCCCCTTAAGTATCTTCCACTCTCCTCTATTTATGTCATCGGGTACAACCTCCACTCCCAACTGAGTCCATTATTCTTCACTCCCATACATGTAGCAGAGCTCCAGAGTTGGCCCTGAGGTTTTCTCCCTTTACCCAGTGAAGAACATCATTTCTGGGAAGTGAATTGCTGTGTTTTGGTTTTGAGTTAGGATTATGAGTGAGTTCTGTGTGTGTCTCCGCAGGGCAGCCTGAGACCTCGCACCGGAGTGTTTCTCCTGCGTTTCAGTGCTGAGAACCGACAAGCCTCATATCTGTTTTCTGGTTATTGGGTGACCCCTGCTGGTCAGTAGGAGCTGTTACTGCCTTCTCTAACTTGGATTTCTGCGTTTAATTCCAGTTATCAAATTGTGACTGCCACTTTCCACGATTCATCTCACCTTGATTTAGTTGTGATAACTTCCACTAATATCTGTTGTGCATTAAATGTCATCTTTATTGCATTAAATGCAGAGTTTTTTGAAAACACCTACCCATAAAATGGTTAAATCCATAGCAAAGGAAAACATCTTTTTGTTACAGTCTGTGCTGGTGAGTCTTAATGATTCAGAGGTCTCATGCTGACAGAGAAGATGACAATTTTTATATTTTCTTGAAAAATACTAGTCGGCAATAAACACAGGGACTGCCATATTTTGAAGCCCAGCTGGCAGCACAAAACAACATTTGCTTAACTTCTCAGCCCAGCGCTCTCATTGATGGAACATACATAGATACCCAAGCATAGCACACCATGATCTATGGCTTACACAGCCAGAAAGGATTTTAAATAAGGTTAAAAACATCCTCCCATTTCAAAACTCAACACCCTATCCTCCCTAGACCACTCTATCTGTAAAACCACTAGCATTTGTCTATTGAATACCTTTTTATTTGGTGCACCTATGATGTAAAAGGCTTGGATTTCGTGTAGGGAAGAGAATGACAAGGTAATAGGTACAAAAGGGAGAAAACAGTCATATTTCTGCAGCAACGATATTTAATCCACATATTTTGAGCCTCTTACCTGTTCATTTGTGTTAAATAATTTATTTCAGTGGATCTCAAGTTTCTTTTACTTTCTCATCTTTCTCACAGCTAAAGTAAAATGATAGCATATATAGAATTCCCTTAGTATTGTAATGACTAGCAATATCTCACTCCCCACCCTGCCCCACTCAATAATCCCCTGTGAGCAAAAGTGAACCTTTAAAGCAATTGTATTGGACACCCCTATGAATAATAACAACAGCTCACTTTAGCTGGAGCTGAGATGGGCAAGCTCAAGTTCAGCCAATCAAATGTGTGGTCCTTACATCTCTTTAGAGAAATTTATAGGGAAGCTACAAATGTACAGTAGACTCAGAGGTCTTCAATAAAAGAAAATGCAGGGAAAGGGAAGGAAGATTGGACACTTATTGGCTATATGGATGTGTATATGTACGTGTGTATGGGTTTATAAATGTCCTATGTAAAAAACAAATATTGATAAATAAATGTC
This sequence comes from Pan troglodytes, assembly GCF_028858775.2. Classification (NCBI taxonomy): domain Eukaryota; kingdom Metazoa; phylum Chordata; class Mammalia; order Primates; family Hominidae; genus Pan; species Pan troglodytes. The sequence continues at coordinate 161,253,977 of NC_072401.2, read as the reverse complement.
TGTAACCTAAAGTGAAAGGTAGAGTCACACCATTGACTAAATAAGTTCACAGGATTTAAATGAGAATATCTGTTACCTCGTAATTTCACACTGTCAAATTTTAGGCGCATACAACAGGAAGGTGATAACCTTCCTCTCTTTAGACTTTGCAAGTGAAGCTATTATTTATTCTTTTTATTCATACTTTCTCTTGAAAAGTCAATTCTCCATAGACCCTGAAATACTTTTGGTGTGTGTGTGTGTGTGTGTGTGTGTGTGTGTGTGTGTGTGTGTGTGTTTTAAACTCTGAATTCCCATCTCTGTTTGCCTTCATTTTCCTGGCAGTGAAATGCCTCAAACTGAATACAATATTCAGGGCTTTTTAAGAAGGTCCTCATGACTTTCTAATAGTAAAGACCTTGCCTAGGCTTTGAAAGTCAGCCTGTTCAGAGAACAGTAAGTTCACAGCCTTATCCATTTAAAGTCTTATCACAACTCTGCTTTTTATTTATTGGTATGCCTCTTCTTCTCTCAAAGGTCTTTCTAGTTGATGCGGTTCTTATAACATCTTGACCCTTTCAGTAAACTTTAATTTAATTAAGTTTTCTGCTTCTGTGTATCCTCTCTTAAAGTTTTCACTTTTTCTTGATGCTTTTTCTTTTATCTGCTCCCTTTTCCCATTTTCCAATACTTCAGTGACCCTTAGACCTTTAGAAAATATTTGCAAATCTATACTGACTTCTTATTTATTCATGGCTCTTTTCAGCAATGTTCTTTTCTTTGTAAAGAGCTCAAAACAACTAACAAAGCTAAGGTCATACTTAAAACACACATCTTATAACAACTGAAGAATAAAAGGAAAAGAAAATGAAAAAATATTTTAAGAGTCCTAAAGATACTCAGAATTTATTTAAGTTATATGTTACAAGGTACATCATTCTTTTTTCAGTGAAATAGTGCTGTTCTTTGAGCTGTATCTCTTTTTCCATTCAACTTGAGATTTTAAATTTTTACAATTTTATGAGAACTAAATTCTCCAGATATTGTGAAATTTATCTTACTCTTTTTGAAAAATCCCTGCTCAGTTGCATTATTTCACAATTTCTTCCCTGAGGGTATCAGTGAAAGTTTGCTTAACAACCTGTATCTCAACTACACACTCAGCTTAGCTTGGAGAGTTGCTAAGCCGCCCTGCTATTTTTAAATCTTTGGCTTTTTCTTTCTTCTGATTAAAGTATAGATATTTCCTAATCTTAACGTTAGCCAGGCTTTACACAGTCTGGGTCATAAAGTTTTCATTTGTGATGGAAAAATATCTCATAGTTGATGAGAGCTTATCTGTTCCTTTTTATCTAGCAAGATACCTATGTAGATAGGAACTCCTGAATCCAAGATTACCCACATACCATCCCATACTTCCAAATACTGGGAGAATGGAAATACATTTGAATCATCAACACCTATTCCTAAAGATGATTCATTATGGTTGCTGATTGTCATTTCCATAATATTCTTTGTAATTTTACCACCAATTCCAAACACCATGACCTAGAATCATAGATCGTACAACTAGAAAGGAGTTTAGTCCACCCCCTTTACTTTATAGATGAAAGACTGAGCATGTAGCTACAGAAGTTGGCTGATGACATAGCCAGAATAGCATCAAGTATTTGCGTATATGCATATGTCTGTGTGTAACACATGCTTATACAGCACTTATCAGACACCAGAGCCAGTCTGAGCCATTTACAAACCTTGACTTTTGTCAAGATGAGGAAACTGAGACACAAAGAGATTAAATAACTTGCCCAGGATCACATACCTTGTAGGTGGCAGAGCAGGGATTGAAGCCAGGCAGCCTGACTCCCAAGTCGGTGCTTTTAACCACTATGCGCTCTCTTTCACGGATGTCAAAGGATCAGTCACATGTCATCAAAAAAAATAATCCTGTTCTAACAGCTGGATAAACTGCCTCAGTACTGGCTAAGCATACTCTCCATCATCAATCAACATATCTTGGGTTCCGAAGTCATTCTCACACTGGACACACAAGCATTCTCTCCAGATATTCACTCATAGAGTCAAGGGATGCTTTATCTGGATGTGAACTTCTAAATAAGGAAAAATACAAAATCTCACTCCGTTGCCCTCAGGGAAACAAAAACTGAACCAGAAGGTTACAGCAGATTTTTGAAAATCATGACACTCTGTCTGCTCCACTCACAATATGTTTCCATAAGCTCCCTTCTGTCCCCCTAGTGGGATGTGAGCATTTCTGAGGCTGGGATGCTGAGTAAACACCTTTGCGTTTAACATATTGGTTCTGTTTCCCCTGTTTGCCTGTGGCTGCCTTTTACTTTTCAAGAGCTTCTGGGATTGAGACATCATGCCAGGCACCTGAGGCAAGGCAGGCAATAAATGTAAATTGTAGTCCTCTATCTTTTGGGGCCTGCCCTTGCCTAGATCTTCTCAAACCTGTCACATAATGGCTTCCCACAAACAGCTCTCTACAGCCACTGGGACCCTGAGAAGAATGACCCTATTATCAGCTAGTAAGAACACAAGAAAACTCAATGAGTTCACAGTGCCAGTGCCAGTGTGAGAGGCCCTTAGCACCTGCAATATAAACACCATCATCTACTTAGATTTTCATTATACCAGCAACTACAGCATCAGAGATATTTATTTCCAGTAACATGACAACAAAAGCACACTGGAGAAATATGTTTCTATGACTTGCCTCTTGCCTTAGTGAATTTTTGCTTGTAAAGGTGTAAAGAAAAAGACATTAATATTGTCTTCCCCTAAGACACAGTCCAACCGATTTGACAGGAACAACTATTTATGCTGTGGGAGCATTTACCAGCCCTGAAAAGTCTGACGTGGTTTGAGGTGATTTTGACGTGGTTTGAGTTTTGAGAGACATAGGGCAAAGACCCTGGAGGGTATTAAAGGAAGCAGATGTCGGGTATGGAATCGTCTGTTTCTGCTCACCCACCCAAGAAGTCAGAAAAGACTCTGATGTTTTATTTCCAAGAATCTATTTCCCATTTATTTTCAAGAGAACAGGGCCCATTTAAAAGTTGAAAAATCACCCAGCGCTTATGGCGTAAGATTTAAAGTACTGAGAAAAATCTGAAACAAGTTAAAGGTGAATTTATAAAATAATGTAAAGGTGCTATAGACAGAAGGTTTGCACGCCTCCCCCAAAATTCACAGGTTGAAATTCTAACCCTCCAATGTGGTAGAACAGGCCAAGCCACCCAAATCTGAAAATCTGAAATCTGAAATGCTCCAAAATCTGCAATTTTTGAGTGCTAACATGATGCCCAAAGGAAATGCTCATTGGAGCACTTCAAGATTTCTGATTTTCAAATTTGGGGTACTCAATGGGTAAATATGTATAATGCAAATATTCCAAAATCAGAAACATTTCTGGTCCCAAGCATTTGGGTAAGGGATACTGTAATAGGAGGTGGGGCCTTTGGTAGCAATTAGACTGTGCCCTCATGACTGAAAAGACCTCTGAGAGCTCCCTCACCCCACCCCCTTGTGGGGTTACAGTGAGAAGGCACCATCTATGAACCAGGAAGGGGGCCTCACTAGACACCAAATCGGCCAGCATCTTGCTCTTAGACTCAGCATCCAAAAGAGTGAAAAATGAATTTACGTTGTTCATATGCCCCCTAGTCTGCAGTATTTCATTAGGGAAGCCCAAATTGAGTAATACAAGGAGTCTCGCAGAGAAGCAAAAAGAGTAAAACATTTTTTAACAAGTATATCAAATGCCTTCCTTGTTATATTACAGGTTTGGATCTTCCTTAAAGCCTGTGGGTTGTCTGTAGATATGATTCAGGGTTTTATTTTCTTTTCCTTTTAAATTATTATTCATATTTTTTCCTTTTTATGTTTTTTTTTTTTTTTTTTTTTAATGAGGTCTCACCATATTGCCCAGGCTTGTCTCAAACTCCTAGGCTCAAGCAATCCTCTTGCCTCAGCCTCCTGAGTAGCTACGAGTACAGGCATGAGCCTACACCCCGGCTTATCATTCATGTTTAAATTGGTCATTTCAGCCACAGCACTGTTCACGTGTACAATGATCCCTTGCTTACTCAAGAAAGCTGCCCCAGGCTCTTCTTCGCACAGGGATGAACACCAAATGGGGGATTGACACAAGCAAGGACCAGCTGGCCCAGCCCACAAAACTCTGTCCAATCAGAGGGTCGTGATTAGCAAAGCCAGTCAGACTGGCTCCCTTCAGATTTTGGACTGGGGAACCTGAGTGGTCTGGCCAGTGATGGCCACTGGAGTGACCTGGTTCCTTGACTTTACTCTCTTCGTTCAGTACATGTATATCCTTAAAATAAGACTTTTTAAATGTAGTTTACATTTCCACTCCCTATAACCAAAAGCAAAGGAACACAACATTAAATAAAATCAATGGCATATCCATTAATTGGGACAGTCCTGGATTTTATATTCTGACTGTTCCGATAACATCTCTACCCTGTCCTTCATTTACATATTTCATCTTCTATCACTTTCCACTCCTTATCTACATCTTTTTCTCCACTTTCCTCCTCTGTCTCTCACATATCCTTTCTCTCTCCTCTCTTTTATACCTATTCTAATTCTACTTTCTAGGGGCGATGTCATGGTAAGGGCTATTCCATCCTCTTTTTCTTCTTCCAATTTTATCTCATTTTCCTAACTAGGCCCCACAAAGTCAATACTTCATCCTCACCTCATGTACACTTCAGGCAAGCATGCCCATTAAGGATTAAAATTTAATAAATGTATACCTTAGACAAATACTGGATAGTTCTAAAACCTGGCTCTTTCAAGAAAGCCATATTGGCTCAATGCTACAACAAAATACTAAATGTGGTTTTCCATAGTCAACACAATTCTGCAAATATTTATATCAAGATGATACCCATACGTTCACCAGGAAGCACCAAACTGGATGAGACAGGGCCCCAACCACTAGTTTGCCTACAATCTGGGAGGAAGAAGGAACATAGAGTAATGATTACCATGCCAGACAGAATATGATACATTGCTAAGATGAGGAGGCACATAAGGACACAAGGTTCAGCCAGGACTTTCACTGCGTCAGAGTGACAACTCCAGCGTGTGGACACACTTCACATACTGTGCCCCAGGTATCACAGCTGAAGTGAACTCTTCCTCATACACACATGGTAAGGCAAGCATCAGAGTTGACACATTTGAGAATATGCCAAAAAGGGCACCAAGAAGAATCTCAGCAGCATTCTAAATATAACCATGACAGGGCCCCATTACAAATTTCAGAATAGGAGATGATGATCTTTAGCTTCAAACATTTTTTCTTTCTTTTCTCCCCTGTACTTCAATGGTTGCATTTTTTTTAAATCTGTTCTCTTCTCCTATTCTCTTTTTACATGTCTTTTGGAATAAAGTCCCTGAGTTCTCAGTTCCCTTCATGTTCAACTTGCTGTCTGGGTCCCCGAATCAACTGCAAGGCCCTTCCCAGGCACCCATCCCCCCTTGCCTGTTCCGAGCCTGTCTTCCCCAGGAGTCCCATTCCACCATATTTTAGCCACATGTTGGGCAAAGTCATTATCTGTTCAAATTATCTGCAGTGAGGTGCAAATGACTGATGAATTTTACCCTCCCAAATGTATTTGCTTTTTTAATGACAACTCACTTAAGTCAGAAAATTTCAAATTGATAGGAATATTTTAGATAAAAACCTTCAAAATCATACCTGATTTCTGCCTCACTTCAGTTCTCCCAAGTTTACCAGCACTGCCTCCAACTCCACTGGCACTCATACACTCACACAAATCTCTGTGCCAGAGCGCTACCAGGAGAATCTCTACCCTCATTTGAGGAAACTGGTCTCCAACCCTAAAAACAGGTCGCCAAAAAACCTAATTAAACGTAACTAATGTTAGGTAAGCTCCCATGTCACTTCTAAGTAAAAATTCAAATTCAGCATAACTAGAATTTTGTGACCTCCTGTTATTACATAAGAAGTTACCTTGGGCTGGGTGTGGTGGCTCACACCTGTAATCCCAACCTCTGGGAGGCTAAGGCAGGAGGATAGCTTGCACCCAGGAGTTCAAGACCAGCCTGGGCAACATAAGGAGACCCACATCACTACAAAAAGACACTATAAGGAAATTTTAAAAATTAGTCGGATGTGGTGGCGTATGTCTGTAGTCCCAGCTACTCAGGAGGTGAGGTGGGAGGATCACTTGAGCTCAGGAGGGGCAGGCTGCAGTGAGCCAAGATCAGGTCACTGCACTCCAGCCTGGGTGACAGAGCAAGATCCTGTCTCAAACACACACACGCACACACACGCACGCACGCACACACAAAATTACCTCAAAACTTGGTTGTTGAAAACAGTAATAAGCCTTTATAATCTCACAGTTTTGTGGGTCAGGAATTTGAGAGTATCTGAGCTGGGTGGTTCTAGCCCAAGGTCTCTCCTGAGGTTTTAGTCAGCTCACCAGCCAGGACCGCAGTCATCCAAAGTCCTCTGAAGATGTGAATTGACGCAGGCCCATTCACATGGCTAGTCGGTTGGAGCCAGCTGTCACAGGAGGCTTCAGCTCCTCACTCACCGACCTCCCTGTAGGGTTTCTTCAGTGTCCTGATGCCATAGCGGCCGGCTTCCCTCAGGGGAGGGAATCCAAGCAAGAGCAGGCAGAGGCAGCAATGTCTCTTAGGACCTGGACTCACAAATGGCTTGTGATTTCTGCCACATTTTCTTATTTAGAAGTGAGTCACAAAGTCCATTCACATTCAGGGAGGCAGGTGTTATCTTTTGAGGCTGGGTGAGGTGGCTCACACCTGTAATCCCAGCACTTTGGGAAGCCAAGGCAGGCGGATCATCTGAGGTCAGGAGTTGGAAACCAGCCTGGCCAACACAGTGAAACCCGCCTGGCCAACACAGTGAAACCCTGCCTCTACTACAAATACAAAAAAATTAGCTGGCCTTGGTGGTGCGCACCTGTAGTCCCAACTACTCGGGAGGCTGAGGTGGGAAAATCACTTGAACCTGGGAGGCAGAGGCTGCAGTGAGCCGAAATTGCACCACTGCTCTCCAGCCTAGCGGACTTTATCTTTTGATAAGCAAGACTATCACATAATTTTTGGATATATTTTTAAACCACTATAGCTCCCATACCTCTTCTTTGGTCTCTGTCTCTATCCATGTTCATTAAGTCATATACCATACTGAGTAAATACTCTATTGAGTAAATATTTTTAAAACATTAAATTCCTAAATTTTAAATATCCCCATAAGCAACATATGGTTTTCAATTCTTTGTCACTGATCCCTTTCTCCAATTTTCCATAAACTTTCTCCATTCCAAATTACACAGTATTGTTCCAAAATAAATCTCCTGAGTAATTTGAGGTTCTATTATATAGCATTTCTGCTCCTGAATTGGCATCCATAAAATCAATTTTAATTCATTTGTATGTAGCTAAGTAAAATATTTTATGAGACATTGGATCAAACATCTGTTCTATTTCTTTTCACTATGACTTCAGTAATTGAATTATTTTTGGAAAAAAACATCAAATTAGTTTCTCATAATTATAGACAGTTTGTTGTTCATATTTCATGTCCGTTACAACACTTAAATGAGAGTGGGGTTTTTTTTTCTACAAAGCACTTGTTCGATTATTTTACTAGAAGCTAAAGCAATCTTATTTACCCAAGTGACCTGCTTCATAATTGAAGTCTGTTTCTTTGGAACAGTGACAAACAAAGAGTGTTTATCTTATTGTTCCAAAACTCAGGGTATATTTCTTTCTAGTTTATTGATTTCTGCTGCTAAGAAACCATGTCCGGCATTCACAAGAAATAGTTTAAGTGAGGCAAGAGTCTACCAAGCAAAAACTATGCAGGCAAACATAGAAATCACCATTTGCCCTCTGCAAGCCTGTAAACTGAGTCACCAGGATAGCAAAAGTCAGTCAATTCATCTAATTAGGTCAAACCACCTTCTATTTCTGTGAAAAAGTAATTAGACAAGTTGCTTAATTCATTTACCCATTCAATAAACATTTATTGTATACCTGCAGTGTACCCACAGCTAGATTAAGATTTTAAATGCCCTAAACTCTGAAAGAATCATGATTACCATACTTTTATCAAAATAAAACTAGTACTCATACCCAATACAGCTAAGTAAGCTCCTATTGAGTCAGGACTGTTTCCTGCCTATAGGTTGATGGTCTCCCTAACTTCGAAGAATGAAGCTGGGGACCTTCGTGGGGCGTGTTACAGCTCAAAAAGAGTCCATGGATCACAAGGTCAGAAGATTGAGACCATCCTAGTTAACACGGTGAAACCCTGTCTCTACTAAAAAACACACACACACAAAAATTAGCCAGGCGTGGTGGTGGGCACCTGTAGTCCCAGCTACTCGGGAGGCTGAGGCAGGAGAATGGCGTGAACCCGGGAGGCGGAGCTTGCAGTGAGCCGAGATTGCGCCACTGCACTCCAGCCTGGGCGACAGAGTCCACGGACCAGGAAAGTGAGGAGTGAGCAGCCGCACAGTTTATTGAACAAAGCGAAAGGAAAGCTTCCATGTGGTGGAAGGGGACCCGGAAGGGTTACCGTTGCTGGCTCGATTGGCTAGGGCTTATATCCCTGTGTTACCCCCTCCCCTTTCTTTCTTTTTGTCCACCGAGAGTGGTTCTTTTTTCAATCCTCCCTTGGCGTGGTTAATTTTGAATCCTTCACTCAGTTGGTTAAGAACTCAAAACCCTGAGTCTCAGGGGTCTTTTGCAAAAGTCCCTGAACCGTCCCAGGAAGTCCCGCCAACTCCACCCCTCTCTATGAAGCCTGATCTTCCTGCAGATATCAGCTATTAACTGTGAGCAAAATAAAGACCTGAAGGCACTGGAGAGTGTAAATAAGCAGGCAAATTCTGGAGGGAAGACAAAAAATTGGAAGAAAAAACCAGCACCAGACAGGACGTGTTTACAATTTTTATGACTTCTAATGAGACCAGCATAAAGGTGATGCCAGGTGAAGTGACTAAAACTTTGACATAAAAAGACACACATTTCTGACATATTTCTGGCCAGACAAAAAACAATACAGAATTCATAACAATCATAGGTACTACAAAGAGAGGGGTCACATCTCAGGAAGAGAATGAGAGAGTGACAGCACCATGTTATATACTGAATCTCTGCAAACTCTCAGCTGCCTGATGAATGCAGGCAGGAAACAGATTCACAGCAGGGCAACTACGCTAAAACAATTGAAATATGATTTGAACTACTACCAAAAAAAGAGTTTTGAGTCCAAGCAAGTAAATTGTCTTATAAAACTCTCCTAATAGAAATATAGCAGACTTGAGAGTTTCTACAAAATAATTTTCCCAATGCCTAGAAGAAAATCTAGAATTAATCAACATACAAGAAGAAATACATAACTCATTCTTACAATACAACCAACCAAGACCATTGGTGAGACGATCTGAATGTTGTAATTAGCAGACAAGAATTTTAAAACAGCTGTTATAATTATGCTCAAGAAAGCAAAGGAATACATGCTCAAAATTATAGAAAATTTCAACAGAGAAATATAAATAATAAAAAATACCAAATGGAAATTCTAAAACCAAAACACAATTTCTGGAATCAAAAGTTTATTGGGGTGGGATATGGTGGTTCACCCCTGTAATCCCAGTACTTTGCGAGGCCAAAGCAGGTGGATCACTTGAGGTCAGGGGTTAGAGACCAGCCTGTCCAACATGGCAAAACCCCATCTCTACTAAAAATACAAAATTAGCTGGACATGGTGGCAGACACCTGTAGTCCCAGCTACTCTGGAGGCCGAGGCAGGAGAATTGCTTGAACCTGGGAGGCGGAGGTTGCAGTGAGCCAAGATCACGCCACTGCATTCCAGCCTGGATGACAAAACAAGACTCCCATCTCAAAAAATAAATAACTTAATTGGGCCAGGCAAGGTGGCTCATGCCTATAATCCCAGCACTTTCCAAGAAGGGAGGATCTCTTGAGTCCAGGAGTTTGAGACCAACCTATGCAAGATGGTGAGACCTCATCTCTACAAAAAATGTTAAAACATTAGCCAGGCATGGTGGCATGTACCTGTAGTCCCAGCTACTATGGAGGCTGAGGCATGAGGATCCCTTGAGCCCAGAAGGTACAGGCTACAGTGAGCTTCGATCCTGCTACTACACTCCAGCCTGGACAACAGAGTAAAACCCAGTCTCAAAAAAAAAAAAAAGTTTATTGTATTGGTTTAATAACAGAGTGGAAATGATGGAGAAAAGAGTCAGCAACTTGAAGACAAATCTATATAGAACATGAGAAAAAAAGATTTTTTAAAGTGAACAGTTCAAGGACCTGAGGGCAATATTAAATGTCCGACAGACATGAATACAATTCAAGAAAGAGTGGTAAGTCAGGATGAGGTATACAACTTATTGAAGCAACAGTGCCCCAAGACTGCTTAAATTAGATTTTAAAACCATAAATTTTCATATTCAGGAAGCTCAGTAAAAGCCAAGCAGGATATGGGCAAAGAAACCATACCTAGGCCCATCATAGTCAAACTACTAATAACTAGAGTTAAAGGAAATTCTTGAAAGCAGTCAAAAGAAAATGACATGTCACATACAGGAAAACACAGATTCAAAATTTATCAGCAGAAATTGTAACAATACAAGAAACATTATCTTTTATTTCTTTTTTTTGGTTGCAAATTTTCAGCTTATCAGAAGAGCTTTATTATTTCCATTGATCCCATTTATAACAGAAAAATGTTTCACAATTAAAATGATAAAATACATTTAAACTACAAAGTACCACTTTTATGTATTTTATATGTTAGGGTTCTAAATACATGTTAAATATAATTCCTTTTTTAAATTTTAGATTCTTGGGGTACGTGTGCAGGTTTGTTACATGGGTGTATCTCATGATGCTGAGGTTGGGGCTTCAAATGATCCCATCGACCAAAGAGTGAACATTGTACCCAACAGGCAGTTTTTCAATCTGTCCTCCACTGCTTCCCCAATATTGAAATCCCCAGTGTTTATTGTTCTCTAGTGTCCATATGTACCCAATGTTTAGCTCCCATTTATAAATGAGAACATGCAGTAGTATTTGGTTTTCTGTTTCTGTGTTAATTCACTTGGGATAATGGCCTCTAGCTGCATCCATGTTGCTGCAAAGGACATGATTTCATTCTTCTTTATGGCTGTGTAGCATTCCATGGTATATAAGTACCACATGTTCTTTAACCAATCCATCACTGATGGGCACCTGGGTTGATTCCATGTCTTTGCTATTATGAATAGTGCTGCAATAAACATACAAGTACAGGTATCTTTTTGGTAGAACAATATATTTTCCTTTGGGAATATACCAAGTAATAGGATTGCTCGTCAAATGATAATTCCATATTTAATTCTTTCAGCTATTTTCAAACTGCTTTCCACAGTGGCTGAACTAATTTGCATTCCTACCAACAGTGTATAAGCATTCCGTTTTCTCATCAATCTTGCCAACATCTGTTATTTCCTAACTTTTTAATAATAGCCATTCTGCCTGGTATAAGGGGGTATATCTCTTTGTGGTTTTGATTTGCATTTCTCTGATGATTAGTATGCTGAACATTTTACATATGTTTTTGGCCACTTGTATGCCTTCTTTTGAGAAGTGTTTATTCATGTCCTCTGCCGACTTTTTAATGGGGTCATTTGTGTTTTCTTGTTAAGTTTCTTATAGATTCTGAATATTAGTTGTTGGACGCATAGTTCGCAAACATTTTTTTTCCATTCTATAGGTTGTCTATTTACTCTGTTAATAGTTCCTTTTGATATGCAGCAGCGTTGTAGTTTCATTTGGTCCCAATTGTCAATTTTTGTTTTTACTGCATTTGCTTTTGAGGGTTAGTCATAATTTCTTTGCCTAGGCCAGTGTCCAGAAAAGTATTTTCCCAGGTTTACTTCTAGGACTTTTATAGTTTGAGATCTTACACTTAAGTCTTTAATCCATCTTGAGTTAATTTTTGTATGTGGCAAAAGGTGGGGGTTCAGTTTCATTCTTCTGCATATGGCTAGCCAGTTTTCCCTACAACATTTATTGAATAGGGTATTTTTTCAGCATAGTTTATTTTTGTCAACTTTGTAGAAGACTGGTTGGTTTTAGGTGTATATCTTTATTTCAGGGGTTTTATTCTGTCTCATTGGTCAATGTGTCTATTTTTGAACCAGTGCCATGATGTTTTGGTTACTGTAGCCTTGTGATATAGTTTGAAGTTGAGTAATGTGATGCCTCTGGCTTTATTCTTTTTGCTTAGGATTGACTTCGCTATGTGCGCTCTTTTCTGGTTCCATATGAATTTTAGAATTTTTTTTAATTCTGTGAAAAATGACAGTGATGCCAGGTGCAGTGGCTCACTCTTGTAATCCCAGCACTTTGGGAGGCTGAGGCAGGCAGATCACTTGAGGTCAAGAGTTCAAGACCAGCTTGGCCAACATGATGAAAACCCATCTCTACTAAAAATACAAAAATTAGCTGGACATCGTGGTGTGTGCGTGTAATGCTCAGGAGGCTGAGGCAAGAGAATCGCTTGAACCCTGGAGGTGGAGGTTGCAGTAAGCCAAGGTCACACCACTGCTTTCCAGCCTGGGTGACAGAGTGAGACTCTGCCTCAAACAACAACAGGCTGGGTGCGGTGGCCCACGCCTGTAATCCTAGCACTTTGGGAGGCTAAGGCAGGTGGATTGCCTGAGCTCAGGAGTTTGAGACCAGCCTGAGGAACATGGTGAAACCCCGTCTCTACTAAAAATACAAAAAGGTAGCCAGGCGTGGCGGCATGTGCCTGTAATTCCAGCTACTTGGGAGGCTGAGACAGGAGAATCGCTTAAACCTGGGAAGCGGAGGTTGCAGTGAGCTGAGATTGTGCCATTGCACTCCAACCTGGGCAACAGAGCGAGTCTCTGTCTCAAAAAAAAAAAAAAGAAAGAAACAAAAATGACAGTGGTAATTTAATAGGAATAGCATTGAATCTGTAGATTGCTTTGGGCACTACGAACATTTTCACGTTATTGATTCTTCCAGTTTATGAGCACTGAATGCTTTTTCATTCGTGTTGTCTGTGATTTCTTTCAACAGTGTTTTATAGTTCTTCTTGTAGAGATCTTTCATGTAATAAAATATTTTGTTGTGGTGACTACTGTAAATGGGATTGAATTCTTTTTTGTTTGTTTGTTTCTGAGACAGGGTTTCACTCTGTGGCCCAGGCTAGAGCTCAATGGTGCAATCATAGCTCACCATAACCTGAAATCCTGGACCCAAGCAATCCTCCTACCTCAGACTCCCAAATAGCTGGGACAACAGGCATGTACAACCATGCCAGGCTAATAATTTTTATGTTTCATAGAGACAAGGTCTCCCTATGTTGCCCAAGCTGGTCTCAAACTCCTAGCCTCAAGCAATCCTACTACCTCAACTTCCCAGAGTCCTGGAATTACAGGCAGCAGCCACCATGCTCAACTGGGATTGAATTCTTGATTTGTTTCTTAGCTTGAACATTGTTGGTGTATAAAAATGCTACTGATTTTTGTACATTGATTTTGTATCCTGAGACTTTGCTGAAGTTGTGTGTTAGGTCTAGGAGATTTAGGCAGAATCTTTAGGGTTTTCTAGGTATAGCATCATATCGTCAGTGAAGAGAGATAATTTGACTCCCTCTTTTCCTTTTTGGGTGCCTTTATTTCTTTCTCTTGCCTGATTGCTCTGGCTAGGTCTTCCAGTACTACATTGAATAGGATAAGGAACATTATATTTTAAATACTGACAGAAAAACTCTCTCCAGTAAGAATTGTATGTTAAGTAAAAATATTCTTCACATATGAAGGCAACATAAGGACATTTTCATCTGTTAAAAAAGTACTAAGAGAATTTATCACCAGTAGAGCCACTCTACAAGAAATTCTTCAAAATTTTATTCAGCCCAAGGGCAAATGATACCAGACTAAAACCTGGTTCTTCAGGAAAGATGAAAGGACATCAGAGATGGCAACTCTCTAGATAAATATAAAGGCCTACCCTTGTATAGGCCTGTGTAACCAAAACCCCTGTAAAGATATAGAATATTATCATTACCCCAGAAAGTTTTATCATGCTCTTTTGTGTCAATCCCCCTTCCAGGAGGAAGCCAATGTTTTGGGGTTTACCCACCACAGTAGTTTTGCTGATTAGAAAGAGGATAAAATTGGCCGGACATGGTGACTCGCGTCTGAAATCCCAGTGCTTAGGGAGGCCAAGGCAGGAGGATCACCTGAGGTCAGGAGTTTGAGACCAGCCTGGCCAACATGGTGAAACCCCATCTCTACTAAAAAAAATACAAAAATCAGCTGGGCTTGGTGGCGGGCACCTGTAGTCCCAGCTACTCAGGAGGCTGAGGCAGGAGAATTGCTTGAACCTGGGAGGTAGAGGTTGCAGTGAGCCAAGATCGTGCCACTGCACTCCAGCCTGGGCAACAGAGTGAGATCTATCTCAAAAAAGAAAAAAGAAAGACAGAGGATAAAATTTATGAGAAAATAAAAACCTTTAAAAGTACTGGGTTTTGGGAACAAGAAAGCTCTCCCTTGATTCATTGACAATTATTGCAGTTAAAACAACTAAACCAGGAGATCTAGTGGACCCATGCATTAATAACAAAAGTTGTAATCTGAAGGCCATAACAATTTAACCCTGCAGGACTGAACAAAGCAGCTGCTGCTAGCACAAAAACTAACTACTATGAAATAATGCTTGATCTCTACTTCACTCTTTAAAGCAAAATTTCATTTAGATCTAGATTTAAATCCAGAGAATAACACCGCAGACATAATAGAATAAAATAACTACTATCATCTAGCACAATCCATAGCACATTTTCAAGACTAAAATGGGTAATAATAATGCCTCACACCATTTTAAAGAAATATTCCAGTATTTTACATCCCTCTTCTTCCTAGAATGTTCCCTCTGCTGTCTCAGCAAGGTTTTTACTGGTTACCAATGATTGCAGACTTTATTTGCTGAAATAATAGGGACTGTCTCTAAACTCCAGAGATTAAAACAACGTATGAATTGAAACTGCAAAGAAACTGCCAACGTTGGCCAGAGTGGCTTCAGCCTCACCATCCTCATTAACAGGGAGACTGCTACATATTTTAGCTATTGGAGTATCTGGAGCCACAATATATTGTTAGTCAGTTAAAACACTGCAAAAGTTCATTTTTTTCATGTAACCAGTAATACTGGTGAGGCTCCACCAAGGAAAGAAACCGCATTAGAGGTAAAGACAAAAAGAGTGGAGGCATTTTTGTACTTAGAAGAAGCTTCATTTCTGAGAACTGCCTTTGCTTGTTGAGAATTCTCAATTCTGAGCCCCTCCACCCAACTCCTTGATGAATGTCTTTGGTCTTCCTTTCCACATTTCTCATTCTGGAATATGGAATAATGCAACGTAATCAAAAGAATATTTCAGATGGGCCCCTGGTCTTTCTTCTCCCAACCAAACTTAATATTATGCCATTCTTTTTATCCTTCCAATTTGTGCAATGACAAAAATAAAATCAAAGTTCTATTTCAGTAACTCACAAAAAGGTAGACCGAGCTCCATATATCTTTTCTTTCTATAAGACTGTTTCTTTATTCAGTCTATCATTGATGGGCATTTGGGTTGATTTCATATTTCTGCTATTGTGAATAGTGCTACAGTGAACATATGCATGCATGTCTCTTT
Source organism: Pan troglodytes (assembly GCF_028858775.2). NCBI lineage: Eukaryota > Metazoa > Chordata > Mammalia > Primates > Hominidae > Pan > Pan troglodytes. The sequence goes on along the minus strand of NC_072401.2, from coordinate 161,238,205 downwards.
ATAACAGAATGATTTTTATTCCTTTTGGTATATTCCCAGCAATGTGATTGCTGTGACAAATGGTATTTCTAGTTCTAACTCTTTGAGGAATTGCCACACTGCCTCCACAATGACTTAACGAATTTACATTCCCACCAACTGATAAGCTGGATAAAGAAAGTGTGGTACATATACATCATGGAATACTACGCGGCCATAAAAAGGAACAAGATTATGTCCTTTGCAGGGACATGGGTGGAGCTAGAAGCTGTTATCCTCAGCAAATTAACACAGGAACAGAAAACCAAACACCACATGTTCTCACTTATAAGTGGGAGGTGAACAATGAGAACACATGGACACAGAGGGGGAACGACACACACTAGGGCCTGTGGGGCAGGCAAGGGAGAGCATCGGGAAAAATAGCGAATGCTGCTGGGCTTAATACCTAGGGGATGGGCTGATCTGTGCAGCAAACCACCATGGCACACATTTACCTAGGTAACAAACATGCACATCCCACACATGTGCCCCAGAACTTCAAATAAAAATTTTAAAAGATTTTTCCGAAATTATTTTGAAATTAGAAAGATAAAGAACATACATATTTTATGTGGACTGCTTTAAAAAATAAGTTACAACAAATCTCACTTGTGAGTGTGATAACAGAATCAAGTTGTACTATCACAGGCACCCTTTGGAATTAATTTTATCATTTGTAAAACACAATAAGACATTGCTTCCCACCTGCACCTCCTGAAATTCCTAGAGCTGTTAACAATTGAGTCAGCCTGTGTTTCAGCAGTTTTGTATTTGCGTTTTTACTATTCAACTTCAGGAAACTGTCTGAAAAAGACGGGGTGCAGCCTCTGTCCTGGACGCTGAGAGCAAGGGAATACTCACCATTCGCCATTCATGTCACCTTGATGGTTCCTCCCTCTTCCCTTGACTTGTGGCATTTCTTAGATGCTTTGTTAGAGGAAGGACATTAAGCCTATGCATTAATTGCTTTAGAATTTTAAGATAAGAATCCTGCTCCAGCTGTGTGGATTCGTACAGCACATTGTACACTGCCCCCAGGACACAGCTCAGAGGCATATCTAGCTCACAGGCTGCATTTATAAAAATCAGTTATTCAATCCTGGTCTTGATTTGCTCCCTGGTGAACTCAGCTCAAAAGTAAACTTAAAATCCCTTTACATTCCTTTACTTAGATAAGAGTGAGCAGATCTTTGTCTTAAAACTGTTGTATCTTTTGCATTGTTAGTTCCTGAGGAACTGCTTCCAGCTGACAGTGTTGGTTTGGAGACTAGTTATGATTCTACAGATGGATATTCTTCCCTAAAGACCCTTTAGACTGAGCCCAGGAGGTTGAGGCAGCAGTAGCCTTGATCACACCACTGCACTCCAGCATGTGTGACAGAGCATGACCTTGTCAAAAAAAAAAAAATTTATGCTGCATTTTAAGGGCAGTAACCAAAACAGCAGCAAATTCTCCTAGTTTACCAAGGTTAAGGCAAGTGAAACGGAGCAGCAAAAAGGTCTGGTTCACTGTCACACACAAATTAGTAAAAGGAAGTTTACCCTAAGTCTTTGGTCCAGAAGTCAATGGTACATATGGTCACAGGTTATGTTTTTTACCCAGGGCTGGCTTCATCAATGGTCACACAAGACCCTGTGCTCAGAAATGCCCCCACAACTTGGTTTAATGTTATGCTGTTGGTGTCTTAAATTCTGCATATTTTTTAATAAGGGCTCTGCATTTGCATTTTGCACTGGGTCCCACAGATTCTGCAGTCAGTCTATTGTCAACTCCTTTCTCTTTACAAACGTCATGAAGCAGGAAAAAAGAAAATGAGAAGCCAGTTGAAGTTGAAGTGGCTGAGGGTCAAGTACGGCTCTGGGGGCTCCATAAGATTTCTCTCTTCATTCCCAGCCGTCTTCACCAGCCTAAGCCATTCAGCAAGTTTTTTGTTTGTTTTTTGTTTTTTGTTTTTTGAGACGCAGTCTCGCTCTGTCGCCCAGGCTGGAGTGCAGTGGCTGGATCTCGGCTCACTGCAAGCTCCGCCTCCCGGGTTCACGCCATTCTCCTGCCTCAGCCTCCCGAGTAGCTGGAACTACAGGCGCTTGCCACCACGCCCGGCTAATTTTTTGTGTTTTTAGTAGAGACGGGGTTTCACCGTGTTAGCCAGGATGGTCTTGATCTCCTGATCTTGTGATCCACCCGCCTCGGCCTCCCAAAGTGCTGGGATTACAGGCGTGAGCCACCGCACCCGGCCATTCAGCAGGTTTTAAAAGTATGCCCTGACTCCTCAATTACTGTCTTCTCTGATTTCAAATAAGAAGCTATACAATCATAAAACATATACTCATACCTTTTTTCATGCTCACTGGGAAGATCCATCATATAGAATAAAGCTACGGGTGAGGAATCTGCTACCGCATAACTTTGACAGAGGCTGAGGAAGAGTAATTCTAAAGCAGTGAAAGTGACTCCGGAAGAAATTAAAAGAAACCTTAAACACTCATGAACAAGTAAAATCAGTAATAGGATGACATCCCCCAGAAAATTGTCAAGTTCCCCTAGTCTGGGCAGAATCAGCCCAGAGTTCCACGATACAGAATCATGACAAAGGGGTACAAGATTGCAAGACCCACATGGTGTCTCAGAAGACAGCCACAACTGGCAGGGCATGGTGGCTCACGTGTGTAATCCCAGCACTTTGGGAGGCCAAGACTGGCAGTTCACCTGAGGTCAGGAGTTTGAGACCAGCCTGGCCAACATGCAGAAACCCTGTCTCTACTAAAAATATAAAAATGAGCCGGGCGTGGTGGTGCATGCCTGTAATCCCAGCTACTCAGGAGGCTGAGGAAGGAGAATCGCTTGAACCTGGGAGATGGAGGTTGCAGTGAGCCGAGATTGCGCCACTGCACTCCCGCCTGGACGACAGAACAAGATTCTGTCTCAAAAAAACAAAACAAAAAAAAGAACACACTCAAGACTGCAGCCTTAACAAATAAGAGGTTTGTCTTTTGTCAGCAGAGAAAAGACATAGCAATTTAGCAAGTGCAGTTCTGGTTTTTCTAAGACTCAGCACTTGCCACAAGCAAGAGTGAGCCTAGGGTAGAAAAGAGAGAGAGCTATTGATTCCTGAGAAGAGTATTCAATGTGTGTGTTGGGTAGGTATGGAGGTTGGTGAGGGGAGATGAAATTCACATCTGCCCTGGAGGATAAAGTTAGTTTGATACATGTTATATGGTATATTCTCTTAATTAGCCTTCTTAATTAAACTTTATGGCAAAAACACTTGTCTTTTATTTCAGATATCCCCAGGAGTGCTGGAAAAGGGAAATGTACCACCAGGAATTATTCCATAAAAGTAATTACCTGAAGGAACTCATGAAGTAAATGTACTGATTCAGGTGTTACATATACTATTAGTCACGTTTGAAAAATCTTGGTATAAACAAAATATTTTTATCCTCTGTGGTTAGTATCAGCTCTGAAGAAGTCATTTCAGTGCTGAAGTAACAAATGTAGGTGCTACAACAGTGGAAAGAGTGGCAGACTGAGAATATCAATTCTGGATCTAATTCTACTTCTGCTACAACCTAACTACAGGACAGTGGCCAATCATTACCCATATTCAATTCCTCTATCAGAAAAGGAAATGCATAGATCAGTGGTTCTCAAAGTATGATACCAAAACCAGCAATATCAGCATCACTTGGAAACCTATTAGAAATGCTAATTAGAGGCCAGGCACGGTGGCTCATGTCTGTAATCCCAGCACTCTGAAAGGCCGAGGCGGGTGGATTACTTGAGCTCAGGAGTTTGAGACCAACCTGGCCAACATGGCAAAACCCCATCTCTACTAAAAATAACAAAAAATTAGCCAGGGGCACCTGTAGTCCCAGCTACTTGGGAGCCTGAGGCAGGAGAATCACCTGAACCCAGGAGGCAGAGGTTGCAGTTAGTTGAGATCATGCCACTGCACTCCAGCCTGGGTGATAGAGTGAGACTATCTCAAGGAAAGGAAAGGGAAAGGGGAGGGAAAAGAAAGAAAGAAGGAAGGAAAGAAGGAAAGAAAGAAAGCAAGGAAGGAAAAAGGGAAGGGAAGGGGAAAGGGAAAGGGAAAAGGAAGGGGGAAAGGAAGGAAGGTGGCCAGGTGTGGTGGCTCACGCCTGTAATCTCAGCACTTTGGGAAGCTGAGGTGGGCAGATCATGAGGTCAGGAGATCGAGACCATCCTGGCTAACATGGTGAAACCCTGTCTCTACTAAAAATACAAAAAATTAGTTGGGCACAGTGGCAGGCGCCTGTAGTCCCAGCTACTCGGGAGGCTGAGGCAGGAGAATGGCACAAAGCTGGGAGGCGGAGCTTGCAGTGAGCCGAGATCACAGCACTGCACTCCAGCCTGGGTGACAGAGCAAGACTCCGTCTCAAAAAAAGAAAAGGAAGGAAGGGAAGGAGGAGGGAGGGAGGGAGGGAGGGAGGGAGGAAGGAAGGAAGGAAGGATTGATTAGATAAATTAGAGAGTAAGGCCAGCAAGATGGCAGAATAGGAGGTCACCTGCTTGTATCCCTTCAGGACAAGAATTCTGCATCCATCCATGGACAAAAGTTTCTTTGTGGGAGGCTTGGGGTTCAGATAGAAGGCTGTGGAACCCCACTGAAGCCTAAGACCTAGGAGGGTGTTTTGAGAACGCAAACTCACACTCAGGTGGCAGACCTGCTGGTTGTGCTCCCGGGTTCAAGCCCAGAAACCGCTGTTATCCAAAGTGTTTGGCTATAGCCCCACCTGGCCTTCAGCTTTACCAAAACCATCTGCCAAGGAGTCTGCGAACAATCCCATGTTAGTATTTTGGCAGAGAGGCTCATCTGCTCGCTGACATTGATCTTGGCAATGGACCTGAAAGTTGCCCTGTGGCTCAGCTTCCAGCCCTTCTCAGCTGTAGTCCCAGATTAGTACTGCTCACACAAGAACCTAGAGGAAGACTTGCCCATATGTCACAGCCTGGGAGTTACTCACCTGACTGAGACTCCCTGACAGGCTTGCCAGCCTCCATCCCACAGCAGATCCTGAAGGGGACCAGTCTCAGTTTTGCCCCCTCTTGCTGCGGTCAAGGGACTATCCCACCTAGGCAGGGAACTGCTGGTAGATGTAAGCCTGTCTGAGCCACTGAGGAAGGGTCACCAGCTTCCATCCCACAGCAGATTCTGAAGGAGCCAAGTCTCAGCTTGAACCCCTCTTGCAGGCTGAAGATTGTCCTACCTGTTCAGGGAACTGCTGGCAGTGCACCTATCTGGGCCTTCGGGACAGTCGGGACAGTTTCCAAGCTTGGCCAGCTTTCCCACACAGCCTAGGTACCCTACTTGGGTCTTCCCCAAGTCTTCTGGACTGGGTCACCACTCCAACATTGAAGCCCTTGTGAGACTCACAGCAAACCTGGTCTTCTGGTGCCCACCAAGGCTGAAATAGCTGTAGCAGTAATGAGCTTAGGGAACACAAATCAGCCAGCTTAGAACTTCTGGGCAGGCCTACTGAAGAAGGACAGGCACAAACAAAGCCAGACTGTGAAGACTGGAATGAATACTAATTATTCAATGCATAGACATCAGCACATGTCAACGAGAATCAAAAATAAGCAGGAAAATATGACCTTACCAAAGGGGAAAAATAAGGTAACAATGACTGACCCTAAAGGAATGGAGGTGTGTGATCTGTCAGACAAGAAAATTAAAATAGCTATATTTAAGGAAACTCAATGAACTATAAGGAAACACAGAGAAACAACTTAGAAATTTATCAGAGAAATTTAACAAAGATTGAAGTAATAAAAATCAAAATCAAACAGAAATCTCAGAGTTGAAAAATGCAACAAATGAAATGAAAAATGCAATAGAAAGCATCAGTAGAAGACTTGATCAAGCAGAAGAAAGAATCTATGAACTAGAAGTAAAACTTCTCAAGCTCCATCCAAAACCTACTGAGTCAAAAACTCTAGGGATACAGTCTAGCAACCTGTGTTTTAACAAGCCCTCCAAGTGATTCTGATACATGCTGAAATTTGAGAACCACTGAATGACATTATCTCTAACTCCCTTGATAGCTTAAAAATTCTACAGCATTATAATTATTATCACCATCATCAGTAATAGATATCAAGAGCTTTCTGTATCCCCCTCTGCTGTTCAAGGCACTTTCTATATAATAATCCATTTAGTTATCACAATACCCTTAGATGTAAACTCTATTGTTATGACATCTTGGTTAACAAGGAAACTGAGACATGAAAGGGTCATGTAGCTGTAGTGGAAATGCACCACCAAATTCTCCTTCAAGAAATGACTTGTTCTTCCAGCTCTTTCCTTGGCTGCAGAGAACCACCTTGCTCAAGGGTATAGCCTTTCCAGGGAAGCCTTTATCAAGTAATAAGGCTTGATGTGAAGTTTTATTACTTGATAAAGTAATGAATCACAAAAGGGTTTAAAGGCCTAAACCATGGGACAGATCTGACAGGTGCATAAGCTCCAGAGTTCTCCATAGGATTGGCCAGGGCTTTGTCAGGCCTACATCACAGTCCAGTTTCACTCTCTTCACAATCTTGCTTCCTTCTCCTTCCTTTTATTTGTATTTATCCCTAACTATCCTGCACCAAACTACTCAGTGTCTGCTTCTGGAAAATCCACTTTACAACAGTAGCTGACTAAAAGTTAGAGGTCAGTAATTGGTAGAGCCAAGGTTCAAACCCTGGCAGATAGACTCTATACCTTAGGCTCTTAACTATTTATTACATTGTTCTAGATCCTATCATTTGTCCCCCACTTGGACTTGGAAATTAATGACGCAAGCATTTGAACATGAGATCTTAGAAATAATTTAATTTTACAAATGAGAAAACTAAAGCTAGAAGAGATTTCCGCAGGTCGCCCCTGGTTTGTAAGCAAGCACTGACTTGGTCTGAGACGCTCTGACCCCTAGTGTTCTACTGTGTCAGTACTTCCCACCTTAAGGAAAACAGTCACATAGCAATGAGATAAGGTTTCTGAGGTAAATTATAATTTTACTGGGGAACACTTGACACAAAGCCCAGCTTCAAACAATCTATTTCTAAATCTAGAAAGAGCAATAATTGGTACTATGTTTAGCAGAGAGGCTATGGAGCAGATGAAAAAGGAAAGCAAAACTTTTCATCATAAAAATTAAACAAGCACTTCCCAAAGAACATAAGGGCCTTTCCAAATCCTTGCAACACTTTTATTATGAAAGGTCAGAAATAACAGCTTCACAAAGTTTCCTGAAAGGTGGTAAACCTAGACTCCAACTCCCTGACATGATTAGAAAGACTATGCCCCCACTCCTTCCAGCAAACCTTCAGATTGGCTAAGGACACAGGTTTCTGAGTCCAGAAGGCTATGGTCCAAATCCCAGCTGTGCTCAGACATATTGTATTACCTTAGAAAGTTCATTTCTCTGCTCCACTGTTTTCTCATTTGAGGACTAAGGACATTAATAATACCCATTTATAGGAATCCATAATGATTGAAAGCAATATTGCTCAGAGCCTGACACATGGTAAGTACTGAATAAATGTTAGAAGCTACCCTGGCACATGCTATTGCAATTATTATTATTAATAAGTATGGTCATTTTCTTGAATCACATACCTCAGGTAGTATGGGAAGGAATATAACAAGCATCAGTGACTCTTTAGGCTGACTAAACTGACTAGGTGACCTTTTGACCAAGAGGACATGATGGTGGTTCATTGTAAGCTATGAAGTTCCAGGGATTGTTTTGATAGGAATCCATCAGAATGACAGAAGGCAGTGGACCAGCTATGGAGAAATCCACCCAGTCAGATAACAGCCTCACAACCAATCTCTTAAGCACCACAAGCCAGTTTTCCAGCAGCACTAGAACTCTACACCTGAGATTCACCATATTATCACAGCAAATCCATAGAAGTGTCACTGCTTGCCAGGAAAAATCACTGTTGAATTCATTTTCCAAGTTCTAACAGAAGATCAAGATCAAGGCTGGGAATTATGAGGCTTCCCATGTGCTCTATTGGAAGAAAACCTTACAAGGCCAAATGAACCACCCTTTGGCCCAACTAATTGCTCTTTTTCCTCCTTTCTACTGTCATAGATAATAGAGTAATTTTTCTATGAAAAAGATGGACATCACCATTATTTCTAGAATTCTAATAATAATAATAGCTATTATTACACAGCACTTACTACACGCCAGGCCAGTCCCAAGCATCTTACAATCCCGTCATTTAATTTAGATAACAATTCCATGAGAAGAGTTTTGTTGTCCTCTTGTACAAAGAAATGGAGTGCCCAACATCGCTCACCTAGCAAATGTGAGGCCAGGACCCAAACCCAGTCTCTCACCATGTACACATGCTCTTATTCTCCTTGCTAGCTTGTCTACCTAATGATGTATCTGACTCCTTCAGTACTTAGGTTAAAGATGAGTAGCTTTGGTTCTCCTTGTTACTCCGTGACAGATAGTGCAGGGCAATAGTGTAAACAAGGTTACCCAGTCTACCCTGCTGATTTTGGCTGTTGAGAGATGATTCTCAGTAAGGAGAATGAGGGAAAAGCATGTTCCTGAGGCCCATAGGGGTGTGCATCAGAATCTGCATCTATTCTAGCTCTCATCTTGGGTTGCAACCAACAAAAATTAATTCTGGGTAGTCGAAGGCAAAAAAAAAAAAAAAAAAAAGTAGTCAGAAAGATATCTGGCAACTTTCAGAATTAACAAGAAGACTGGCCAGGCATGGTGGCTCATGCCTGTAAACACAGCACTTTGGGAGGCCAAGGCGGATGAATCACCTGAGGTCAGGAGTTCAAGACCAGCCTGGCCAACATGGTGAAATCCCATCTCTACTAAAAATACAAAAAAATTAGCTGGTCATGGTGGTGGGTGCTTGAAATCCCAGCTACTTGGGAGGCTGAGGCAGGAGAATTGCTTGAACCAGGGAGGCGGAGGTTACAGTGAGCTGAGATAGTGCCACTGCACTCCAGCCTGGATAATAGAGGGAAACTCTGTCTCAAAAAAAAATTGGTAATAATAAAATAATAATAACATTAACATTAACAAGAAGACTGAGAACTAGGCTCCAGTTTGGTAGGAACCATGGTGTCCCCAGAATTAAGGAAGCAAGCATAATATAATTTTATCATAGCCTGGGCAGACACCAGCATTGGGATAAATAAATTCCACCTGGTTTTACACTCTTATCTTCTGTCCAAGATTAAGCTCAGGAGCATCTAATGTGCCCAGCTTGGGTCATATCCCTGCCCCTTTGTTATGGGAGGACAGGCACTTGATTATAAACCCACCTTTTTGAGTCCCATGGGACAAATGTAATTTCCTGGAGTGCTGGTGGAAAGGGAAAGAGATGCTGGAGAATAAAAAAACAAAAACTCATGTCAATTATTGCCGGAAAATCCTAGCATGGCTTATACACATAATATGGATGCAATGAGGAAATCAGAAACTATCTAGAAAGGAGAAAGATATCAACAGCCACAAGATTCGTTTCATTTCAAAATGGGACTTAGCCTCATAGAGACTCTCAGTGGAATCCATGATAGAAACAGTAACTCTAAGAAAAACATTCTGGAGATTCTGGTACTGGATAAATATCTAATTGTGATGACTACCACAATTTAGGGACTTGAATGAAGTCACAATTTCCAGAAGACAGAGAGGAGTTATTGATCCCAGTGAAAAACTATGACTCACATGCTTCAGAGAAAAGATGCTATTCTCAGGACTTGGCTCTCAAGAGGAGACTTATGGACTGGAGGACTGGCTATGGGAGCTAGTGCTATATAAGAATATAGGTTTGGATTTCATCCAAGAGGACTGGAGGCCTCTGAACACTGTTCAGAGGAAACAAAATAAACACAAGATTCTTGAAAAGTAAAGAAAACTAATGTCACCCAGGCAGCCAATTTCCAAAAAGGACTGATCTTGCAGTTAAAGGAAGGAGAAGTGCAATGCCGAACTGAAAGAAAAATGTCAAGAAGAGTCAGGGCAAACACTTTGAATCAAAGTGTCATCTTCAAAGTAGGGCATTTCTGAAAGAATATACTATACTCACAGACTGATCTGTGACAGATCTTGTAAAAGCCTTGGACAGTATGATTCTTGGGACAAAATGTTAGGTAAGATCCTGACAGGTTATTTTCAATAACACATGAAGCAAAAAGACCAAAGTATGTATTTAAAGTAAATAGCCACCCCCCAAAAAAGACTCCTTAGGGGGGACAGAGACCAAAAATGTAATGACCAGGATAAGTCTTTTAGTGTATTGATGCTTAATATTAGACGCTCACTGGAATTACTAGAGATTCTAATTAAACTGGCCTGGGGTACAGTCTGGGCACTGGGATTTTTTAAAGCTCCCCAAGTGATTCTAATATTCAGTGAAGATTAAGAATTACTGCTTCAGGATAAAATCGAGTATCATTACACAGCAAAGAGTTGCTTATGGGAGAAAGCTCCTATGTGTTAAATTTGCAAAAACACTTAAGTATTTTATTTTATAAGGTGGGTTACTTGATAGATTTAATAGCACACAAGAGATTTGTTCCAATAGTGATAAGATACAAAAATAAAGGCACATTTCTATTAGGTTGGTGCAAAAGTAATTGCAGCTTTGCCATTAAAAGTAATGGCAATTACTTTTGCACCAACCTAATATTATAAAGTAGGTGAGTGGGGACACGAACTTCACTCACTTCTCTTTCTACCTCCCATTCCAAAGCCAGCCTTGAAGCTACCATGGGCTAGCCTGAGAATGACACAAATATTTGAGGGTACTCACTCCCTCCTAATAATAAAAACTGATAATTGTGTAGAACTTACACCTCACACAGGATTTCCAAGACATTTTCACATTTGCTATTCATAGGTGAAACTCAGTGAGATTGTTGTAAATAGGCATTACTTTACAGAATTGGAGAGGTTTAGTAACTTGTCCTATGCTTCTGGTGAGCGTCTTGGGAAGCTTCCAATCATAGCGGAAGGCAAAATGGGAACAGGCACGTCACATAGCAAGAGCAGGGGCAAGAGAGCAAGGGGGAGGTGCCACACACTTTCAAAACAACCAAACCTTGTGTGAACTCAGAGCAAGAACTCACTCATCACCAAGGGGGTGGCACTAAGCCATTCATGAGGGATCCACCCCTGTGATCCATACACCTCCCACCAGCCCCACAGCCAACACTGGGAATCACATTGCAACATGAGACTTGGAGGGGACAAACATCAAAACCATATCACAAGGCTAGAGCAAAGAGTGTAGTAAAGGGAATAAAATAAGAGAAAAGTCATAAAGGCAGATCATAAAAAACTGAGCATGCATGGCTGAAGCCTCCAGTAAGGAAATGACATGGCCATAACTCTGCTTTAAGAAGTTTATAATGACTGGACCTCTTTGGGTATGGAACCCTTTATTTATTAAAAGAAAGAAGTAAGGCAACTGGGAAGTTCATCCAGGCTCCCACTTTGCAATCGTATGATTTAATATGGTTGCCCATGAGGAAACCATTATATGTTCCTCAGTAGAGAAACAATAGAATGAAAGGGATGGTTTTAAAAGATGGGCCTGTCAGCAAGTAGCTATTGCAGGAATTACTGTATTGATAACACTCTCAGCACAATGCCTTCTATCCCGATGTCGTATTTTAGATTCCTAGGAAAGCCTTTGATATACACCAACCATGAAGCATACATCATTGACTGAGGACAGGCAGTATGTTTCTCTTTTAGAAAGCATAATGGGTCAGGCGCAGTGGCTCACACCTGTAATCCCAGCACTTTGGGAGGCCGAGGCGGGCGGATCACAAGGTCAGGAGATTGAGACCAGCCTGACCAACATGGTGAAACACCGTCTCTACTAAAAATACAAAAAATTAGCCGGGTGTAGTGACACACACCTGTAATCCCAGCTACACAGGAGGCTGAGGCAGGAGAATCGCTTGAACCCAGGAAGCAGAGGTTGCAGTGAACTGAGATCACGTCATTGCACTCCAGCCTGGGCAACAGAGTGAGACTCTGTCTCAAGAAAAAAAAAAAGAAAGAAAAAAAAAAGAAGAAATTGATATAATTGCAGAATGGTTTCAGATGAGAATTTTAAATGGGGCACTTGAAGTGGTGAAATATGTAACTAACACACGTATGAACTGTTCGACACTCATGGATGCAGCTACTCTTCATTTATTCAACATATTATTGAGCACTGCAATGCTCCAGGTATAGTACTAGGTGAGGAATACAGCAGGAAGCCATGCTGACATGGGCTTTTCCTCTGTGGAGCTTACAATCAATAAACATGCAGATTCAAACAGCCAGTAGCACTATCAGGAAAAATACCGAAGATGCTGAGCCATTCTGGCCTATGGGCCTGATCTAGATTGGGGTGTAAGAAGAATTGATGAGTCTTCTGTGAGAGAGATGTTGAAGGTGAGAGCTGAAGGATGAGAAGTTAGGTAGGTCAGAAATAAGGAAAATACCTGAGGTAAGGGGAGGGATCATTTTGTTTTTCTGTAAGAGTATTGTGAAGACTAAAAGACCACTTTTAGGTGAAGGGTAGCGGCAGATCATGGTTGAATGGGAAAGGTGACACGTTGTCCAGTTGCCCCAATTTCTGCAGAAGGGTCAGTAGAGAGGACAAGGTCTCTGATCCATCAACATCACCAACACACTTGGCTCCAGGTGTTCACATCTCATGCTCATCTCCTAGATCTGATGGTCTTCATTGCCTCTTGTTTTACTTCTTCCCTCCAATATTAACAGGAAACGTACCTGGACCTTGGAATATTGCTTTTGTTTATTTTTTCTCTGTTTATTCTTTTTTCCTTTTTTATTTTTATTTTTTTTTTTTTTGAGATGGAGTCTCACTCTGTCACCCAGGCTGGAGTACAGTGGCGCCCTCGCTCAATGCAACCTCCACCTCCCGGGTTCAAGCAATTCTCCTGCCTCAGCCTACCAAATAGCTGGGACTACAGGCGTGTGCCACCACACCTGGCTAATATGTATTTTTCAGTAGAGACGGGGTTTCACCATATTGGCCAGGCTGGTCTCGAACTCCTGACCTCATGATCCGCCCGCCTCAGCCTTCCCAAAGTGCTGGGATTACAGGCGTGAGCCACCATGCCCGGCCTGTTTATTTCTTTTCTTAAATGTCATTTTGCAAATGATTAAAAAAGAAAAATTGCCAAAAGAAAAAATTACCCAAAATATTTTTACATCAGTTGCTTAAATATGACATAATGTAGACACTGGAAGCCTCCCTCTTTCACAGCCCTCTCTCTGATATTCATTCCTGTTTCCACAAACTTCTTATTCCAGTTAACTCATTGGGCATTTCCTTCTCAATTTTTCCTGTTTTCTCAAACTTGACTTGTTTTTATAAACAACTTTTCACATCACATATCAAATGTCAAAATTCTATATATATATATATTCCCAAGATATATATAATATTACTCATTTTCAGGAGAAGAGAAAAAGTCACCGCAATTGAAGGAAAAAAATGTTCTGCTGTCAACCCAGTGCTTTCCTCTCAAGAGCTCTAGAATGAATAAAAACTCTCAACAGATTCTGAAGTGACAGAGGAAGACCCACAGAAGCAAACAGCAAGATAACTGGCAAGCAGCAAGGGAGACCAGCAATCGGACATCTGGAACAGATTGGTTTCTTCTGGGATAAACTTTGCTTGGTATACATTTTTAAATATTTATAGCATAAATCATATTCAGAATATTAGAGCTTCAGTTTTAAAATGTAACGAGCTATATTGTGGTACTTGGGAAAAGAAAGATAAATTAAAAATATCTTAGTGAAATAAATAGCTGTGTATTTGCTTTGCTTCATTAAAAAAAAAGCTAACTCACCTGGAAAACAGTTAAGGCAAGTGCGATAAATAATATATAATAATGTATAAGCACTGGAAATAGAAATGATGATCAACATAGTTGATAGGAACTTCGCTCAAAGAAGCAAGAAATAGGAAACTAAAAAATAATTTCACCATGTAAAAGAACAATATGCAAATATTGATGGACATTTATTGTCTACAATGACAGGAAAAATGAGGCCAAAGAACAGGCTTAAATATCATTAGAAAAAAAATAGGTTAAGGACTCAAGCAAAGTAAATTGATTATTGTCAAATTCATTTTAATACAAATAAGCATATAAATGCACAATGTCTTATATCCTTTCTCAAATATTTCTCCAAAGTACCCTCCTCTTAAATATCCATTTTCCAAAATGAAACTAAACTCCACTGCAGCCCACGCCCCCACCCATAGTCTCCCTGGTTGTTACAGTAACCAAGCAAAGCCAGTTTTAAATTGTTTCGTTCATAAGGGAGATGGAACCCCTTCAATGGTTTTTATAATATATTTAGCACTTTACTTTGAAAACTGGTCTTTGAATGAAAAGTTTAGATGACAAACAGCACAGGGACAAAGGTAAAGTCTTTCTGTTCATCACTTCAATTAAAAACAACGAAATGTTAAAACAAGGAAGGAAGTAATCTGTGGTTGCAGGAGCTACCAGTAGAGGGAGAGTGTGAGCCATAGGAATGAGAAAAGCTGGGGGGGCGGGGGAGACATAATTACTAAAGCAGCAATTGGAAAGAGAAATAATGTTTACCTTATTTATATATGTTTGAGATACAAATATTTTATTTTTAAATCAACATGTAATAGATACAAATAAAGTAGAAAGAATGAAAGGAAACACCGATATATCCTCACCTAGCTTAAGAAGTAAGACATGGCCAACAGCACAGCATAAACCTCCTGGGTGTCCTTTCCAACACATCAGCCTTCCTCCACCTCACAGATAAACACCAACATCAGTATTTCTCATCTCCATGCTTTTTTAATACTTTTTATTATAAAGGTATAAATGCCTTTAAAATGTTATTGTTTTGCATGAGTGGTGGTGTTGCCGCTGCTGCTGTTGAGACGGGGTCTCACTCTGTCACCCAGGCTGGAGTGCAGTGGAGCAATCTCGGCTCACTGCAACCTCCGCCTCCCAGGTTCAAGCGATTCTCCTGCCTCAGCCTCCCAAATAGCTGGGATTACAGGCGCCCACCACACTGGCTTATTTTATTTTATTTTATTTTATTTTATTTTATTTTATTTACCAGAGACGGGCTTTCGCCACGTTGGCCAAGCTGGTCTCAAACTCCTGACCTCAAGTGATCCGCCCGCCTCGGCCTCCCAGAGTGCTGAGATTACAGGTGTAAGCTACCGTGCCTGGCCTGTTTTGCTTGTTTTGTTTTTGTTGTTGTTGTTGTTGTTTTGAGACAGTTTCACTTTGTCGCCCAGGCTGGAGTGCAGTGGAGAAATCTCAGCTCACTGCAAGCTCCGCCTCCCAGGTTCACGCCATTCTCCTGCCTCAGCCTCCCGAGTAGCTGGACTACAGGCGCCCGCCACCACTACCGGCTAATTTTTTGTATTTTTAGTAGAGACGGGGTTTCACCGTGTTAGCCAGGATGGTCTCGATCTCCTGACCTTGTGATCTGCCCGACTCGGCCTTCCAAAGTGCTGGGATTACAGGCGTGAGCAACCGTGCCCGGCTCTGTTTTGCAAGTTTTTAAACTTCATATGGTATCATACTGAACGTATTCCTCTGTACCTTGTTGTGTCTTTTTTGTGAAATTTATTCATATTGATACAGGTAGTTTTAGTTAATTATTTTTCGATGAATTTATAGCATTCCTTTAATTCCATACTGTATGGACTAAAATTATACTACACCTGTAATTATTTGTATCCAGAATAAAGTGCTTCTAAATTTTTCAATAAGAAAAAGATTTTTTTTAACCCCAATAGAAAGATGGCAGCAAGTACACTTGAAATGATATTTAGGATATTACCATTTTATTCCTAGTGCAAATAATGCTACAAAAAACAATCCTAAACATCCCATTAGATGTTTAGAGAAACATGTAAGGGTTTCGCTAGGATATATACTTAGGAGTGATCAATGATGCTAATGTGAACTCCCACAGCAGAATAGAAGAGATACTGTTCCACAAGCTCACAATACTTGATATTCTCAGATTTTTTTTTTCTTTTAAGATGGGGTCTCACTACATTGCCCAGGCTAGTCTCCAACTCCTGTGCTCAAGCCATCCTCCTGCCTCAGCCCCCCCAAAAAGATGGGATTACAGACCCATGCCACTGCACCTGGCTCTCAGATGTTTTTAATTTTTGCCAGTATAATGGGTGTGAAATGGTTTTTCATTTTGGCTTTCATTCTCATTTTCATCACTACTAGTAAAGTTAAGAATAATGCCATATCAGGCCTGGTGCAGTGGCTCATGCCTGTAATCCCAGCACTTTGGGAGGCTGAGGCAGGCAGATCACAAGGTCAGGAGTTCAAGACCAGCCTGGCCAACATGGCGAAAACCCATCTCTACTAAAAATACAAAAATTAGCCAGGCGTGGTGGTGGACACCTGTAATCCCAGCTACTCGAGAGGCTGAGGCAGGAGAATCACTTGAACCTAGGAGGCAGAGGCTGCAGTGAGTGGAGATCACGCCATTTCACTCCAGCCTGGCGACAGAGAGACACTCCATCTCAAAAAAAAAAAAAAAAAGAATAATGCCATATCATGCAAATTATTTTATAACAAACCAGCACATGTACTCTTGAAACTATAAGTTTTTTAAAAAGAATAATGGTTTATGTTTATTAGCTATTCATGATTTCCCTTCAGCTCCTGACACTTGCTGTCAATTCTGAGTGCAGATAGTTATAGAGACCCTGGAAGGTTGAAGAAGAGGCAGGAAGGGGTGGAGGGCAGGGATTTCAAGAGGGGGGAGATATATGAGAGACCTATACATCCCTGTGATGGAACATCAAATAAACTGGCACCTCAATTCCCAGATTTAGACTGTTTCATCTCAGAGTTCTTTGCCCCCATTCCAGTACAGTAATGGCTACAACCTAGACCTTATTCACCAGGAACAGCTCATTCTTCAGAAATAATACAAGTGGAACTTCTCACCCTCCCAACAGCCTTCAGTCCTTCCAACTTATGTCCACATACTAATTCCCCTTGTCAGTACCTTCTATACAGCAATTCTACCACTTTCTGTCAGCAACTTCGTCTTTAGTTTTTATCTTACCATTATAGATTTTATGATCCATCACTTAAACAACCCAAATAGCCATTCTCCTTCCTTCACTCCAACCTACCAAAATCCAAATTCTCTGCCTTTTCCAAGCTATCCTCAAGTAAGATCATTCACATAAGAACATTGGTACCACCGCTGGACGCAGTGGCTCACACCTGTAATCCCAGCACTTTGGGAGGCCGAGGCGAGCAGATCACCTGAGGTCAGGAGTTCGACACCAGCCTGACACATGGAGAAACTCCATCTCTACTAAAAATATAAAATTAGCCGGGCGTGGTGGTGCATGCCTATAATCCCACCTACTCAGGGGGCTGAGGCAGGAGAATTGCTTGAAACCGGAGGGCGGAGGTTGCAGTGAGCCGAGATCACGCCATTACACTCTAGCCTGGGCAACAAGAACGAAACTCCACCTCAAAAAAAAAAAAAAAAAAAAAAGAATATTGGTGCCGCCATAAACTCATGGTATCCCATTAATGGTCAACTACCATTCTTATGCACTCATACTTCATGTGTTTTTACTCAGTGCCTACTATGTGGCGCTTACATCATTATGTCCTTAGCCAACACTCCTGCACATCCTCCTCAAAACTATTACCAATTTTCTCCAATTTCTTCAGACTGCTGTCTCCCACAACCTCAGCAGATGTGATGGGCCGCTGCTTCATAGAACTAGAAGCCCCTAAGGGAATTCTTTTCTTTAATTTGATAAATACAATACAATATTGTTAATC
The DNA here is from genome assembly GCF_028858775.2 of Pan troglodytes. Taxonomy (NCBI): domain Eukaryota; kingdom Metazoa; phylum Chordata; class Mammalia; order Primates; family Hominidae; genus Pan; species Pan troglodytes. Next base: position 161,220,305 of record NC_072401.2, on the reverse strand, counting down.
ATAGTCCCCCTACCAAGCAATAGAACACCACAGATTATTCATTCTATCTAATTGTAATTTGGTACCTCTTGACCAATCTCTCCCTATCTTCCCTCCCCGCATGCCCCCACCCCCCAAACGACACCACCACCAGCACCAAGCCTCTGGTAAGCACTATTACACTTCCTACATCTATGAGATCAACTTCTTTAGATTTCACATGTGAGTGAGACCATGCAGTATTTCTCTTTCTATGCCTGCTTATTTCACTTTACATCATGTCCTCCAGGTTCATTTATATTGCCCTAAATGACACAATATTATTTTTTTAATGCCTAAATAGTATTCTGTTGTGTATATATACAGTCATGCCTCACTTAATGACAGGGACACATTCTGAGAAATGAGTTGTTAGGCAATTTTGTCATTGTGTGAACCTAACAGCAGGTACTCAGGCAAACCTAGATGGTATAGCCTACACACCTAGGCTACGTGATATAGCCACTGGTGTGCCTAGGAGCAATACTCCTAGGTTATAAACATGTACAGCATGTTACTGTATTAAATACTGTAGGCAATTAGAACACAATGGCAAGCATTTGTGTATCTAAACATATCCAAATATAGAAAAGGTATGATAATATACAGCATGGAATACTATGCAGTCACAGAAAGGAACAAGATCATGTCCTTTGCAGGGACATGGACGGGGCTGCAGGCCATTATGCTCAGCAAACTAATGCACGAACAGAAAATCAAATACCTCACGTTCTCACTTGTAAGTGGGAGCTAAATGACGAGAACACATGGACACGTGAAGGGGGAGCAACACACACTGGAGCCTGTCAGAGGGTGGGGAGTGGGAGGAGGGAAGAGCATCAGAAAGAACAGCTAATGGATGCTGGGCTTAATACCTAGGTGATGGGATGATCCGTGCAGTAAACCACAATGGCATACATTTACCTGTGTAACAAACCTGCACATCCTGCACATGTACCCCTGAACTTCAAATAAAAAATTTGAAAAAAGCATGATAGAAATATGGTATAAAAGATTCTTAAAATCAGCCAGACACAGTGATGCACGCCTGTAGTCCCAGCTATTTGGAAGACTGATATGGCGGGATCGCTTGAGGCCAGTAGTTTGAGGCTGCAATGTGCTATGATTATGCCTATAGTTACTATACTCCAGCCTGGGCAACATAGCAAGACCCCATCTTGAAAAACAAAAGATTTTTTAAACAGTTACCTGTATAGTCAAGTACCATGAATGGCATGTGTAGGACTGAAAGTTTCTCTGGGTGAGTTAGTGAGTTAGTGGTGAGTGAATGTGAATATCTAGGACATGACCGTATATTACTGTAGACTTTATTATAAACACTGTACACTTAGGCTAAATTTATTTTTTAAAAGTAATTGTGTGCTCAATGAAATAAAAGAGGATACAAACAAATGGAAGAACATTCCATGCTCCTGGGTAGGAAGAATTAATATCATGAAAATGACCATACTGCCCAAGGTAATTTATAGATTCAATGCTATCCCCATCAAGCTAACAAGGACTTTCTTCACAGAATTGGAAAAAACTACTTTAAAGTTCAAATGGAACCAAAAAAGAGCCTGCATTGCCAAGTCAATCCTAAGCCAAAAGAACAAAGCTGGAGGCTTCATGCTACCTGACTTCAAACTATACAAGGCTACAGTAACCAAAACAGCATGGTACTGGTACCAAAACAGAGATATAAACCAATGGAACAGAACAGAGCCCTCAGAAATAATACCACACATCTACAACCATCTGATCTTTGACAAACCTGACAAAAACAAGAAATGGGGAAAGGATTCCCTATTTAATAAATGGTGCTGGCAAAACTGGCTAGCCATATGGAGAAAGCTGAAACTGGATCCCTTCCTTACACCTTATACAAAAATTAATTCAAGATGGATTAAAGACTTAAATGTTAGACCTAAAACCATAAAAACCCTAGAAGAAAACCTAGGCAATACCATTCAGGACATAGGCATGGGCAAGGACTTCATGTCTAAAACACCAAAAGCAATGGCAACAAAAGCCAAAATTGATAAGTGGGATCTAATTAAACTAAAGAGCTTCTGCACAGCAAAAGAAACTACCATCAGAGTGAACAGGCAACCTACAGAATGGGAGAAAATTTTTGCAATCTACTCATCTGACAAAGGGCTAATATCCAGAATCTACAAAGAACTTAAATTTACAAGAAAAAAACAATCCCATCAACAAGTGGGCAAAGGATATGAACAGACACTTCTCAAAAGAAGACATTTATGCAGCCAACAGACATGTGAAAAAATGCTCATCATCACTGGCCATCAGACAAATGCAAAGCAAAACCACAATGAGATACCATCTCACACCAGTTAGAATGGTGATCATTAAAAAGTCAGGAAACAACAGGTGCTGGAGAGGATGTGGAGAAACAGGAACACTTTTACACTGTTGGTGGGACTGTAAACTAGTTCAACCATTGTGGAAGTCAGTGTGGCGATTCCTCAGGGATCTAGAACTAGAAATACCATTTGACCCAGCCATCCTATTACTGGGTATATACCCAAAGGATTATAAACCATGCTGCTATAAAGACACATGCACACGTATGTTTATTGCGGCACTATTCACAATAGCAAAGACTTGGAACAAACCAAATGTCCAACAACGATAGACTGGATTAAGAAAATGTCGCACATATACACCATGGAATACTATGCAGCCATAAAAAATGATGAGTTCATGTCTTTGTAGGGACATGGATGAAGCTGGAAACCATCATTCTCAGCAAACTATCACAAGGACAAAAAAACCAAACACCGCATGTTCTCACTCATAGGTGGGAACTGAACAATGAGAACACTTGGACACAGGAAGGGGAACGTCACACACCAGGACCTGTTGTGGGGTGGGGGGAGGGGGGAGGGATAGCATTAGGAGATATACCTAATGTAAATGATCGGTTAATGGGTGCAGCACACCAACATGGCACATGTATACATATGGAACAAACCTGCACGTTGTGCACATGTACCCTAGAACTTAAAGTATAATAAAAAAAATAAAAATAAAGTAATTGTGTTACACTGTTATGACAGCTACAATGTCACTGTGATAGGAATTTTTCAGCTGCCTTGTAATCTTTTTGGACCACCATCACATTTCTGGTCAGTCATTAACTGAAATGCTGTAATGCAGTGCATAACTATACATTTATTTTATCAATTTATCATTTTATCCATTCATCCATTGTTAGACACCTAAGTTAAGCCCATATCTGGGCTACTGTGAATAATGCTGAACCAACATGGTCTTTTGCCCATTTTGTAGTTGAATTGTTTGTTTTTTGCTGTTGAGTTGCTTGAGTTCCTTATATATTCTGGATATTAACCCCATGTCAGATGCATAGTTTGCAAATATTTTCTCCCTTTCTACAGGTTGTCTTTTCACTCTGTTGTTTCCTTCACCAGGCAGAACCTTTGTAATTTGATGTAACCCCATGTCTTTATTTTTGCATTTGTTGTTTATGTTTTAAGGTCCTATTCAAAAGATTCTTGCCTAATCTCATGTCATGAAGTGTTTTTGTTTTGTTTTGTTTTGCTTTTGTTCTTTTGAGACAGGGTCTCCCTTTGTCACCCAGGCTGGAGTGCAATGCCATGATCTTGGCTCACTGCAACCTCTGCCTTCTGGACTCAAGAGATCTTCCCACCGCAACTCCCTAAGTAGCTAGGACGACAGGCGTGCACCACCCCACATGGCTAATTTTTGTATTTTTTGTAGAGATGGGGTTTGCCATATTGCCCAGGCTGATGAAGTGTCTTCCCTGTTTTCTTCTGGTAGCTTTATAGTTTCAGGTCTTATACTGAAGTCTTTAAATCATTTTTAGTTGATTTTTATATATGGTGAAAGATAGGGGTTCAGTTTCATTCTTCTGCATGTGAATATCCAATTTTCCCAGCCTTTTTTTTTTTTTTTTTTTTTTTTTTTTTGAGACAGTCTTGCTCTGTCACCCAGGCTGGAGAGCACTGGTGCGCTCTCAGCTCACTTCAGCCTCCACATACTGGGTTCAAGTGATTCTCATGCTTCAGCTTCCTGAGTAGCTGGGATTACAGACATGCACCACCATGCCGGGCTAATTTTTGTATTTTTAGTAGAGATGGGGTTTCGCCATGTTGGCCAGGCTAGTCTCAAACTCCTGACCTCATGTGATCCACCCACCTCAGCCTCCCAAAGTGCTGGGATTACAGGCATGAGCCATCAAGCCTAGCATAGAAATACTACTGATTTTTGTATGTTGATTTTGTATCCTACAACTTCATTGAATTTGTTTATCAGTTCTGAGAGTTTTATTGGTGGAATTTTTAGAGTTTTCTATATATAAAGTCATATCATCTGCAAACAGGGACAATTTAACTTCCTCTTTTCCAATTTGGATACCTTCTGATTCTTTCCCTTGCCTAACTGCTCTGGCCATGATTTCCAGTACTATGTTGAGAAGAAGTTATGAGAATGGACATTTTTGTCCTGTTTCTCTTCATTTCTTAATTAAATTGGTTCTTTGTTGCTGAGTTATAAAAGTTCTTTATATAATCTGTATATCAACTCCTGATCAAATGTAGATTTGTAAATATTTCCCCCAGTTCCATGTGTTGTCTTTTTATTCTATTGAGTGTCCATTGATTCCTAAAAGTTTTTAATTTTGATCAAGTCTAATTTATCTATTTCTTCTGATATCTGTGTTTTTAGTATCATATTCACAAAGTCATTGCCAAATCCAATATCATGAAACTTTTTCCCTGCGTTTTCTTCTGAGAGTTTTATAATTTTAAGTATTATGTTTAGGTCTTTGATTCATTTTGAGTTAATTTTGTGCATGGTATAAAGCAAGGCTCCAACTTTATTTTTTTGTACGTGGGTATTTTTCCAACATCATTTACTGAAACGATTGTCCTTTTTGTTGAATGGTCTTGGCAGCCTTGCCAAAATTTCACATACTTTAAGTCATCAGCATTTTCCTTCCAGTTATCTTACGTCAAATTGGCAGCCAGTGCCCTGCTTCTGGTTTTCATGTTGTCTTTTATAAAATGGTGGTTTGGACCATGGAATGCCCTGTAATGATTAAGAGCAGTGTTTTTATTTTAGATGATTTGGATTCAAAATCGGGTTTTATTACCTCTCAACTGTGTGTCCTTGGACGAATTATTTAGTTTTGCTAGACCTCAGTTTTCTCATCTTTGAAACGGACATATTAATAGTATTCACTTTGTGTAGTTGTTTACAGAATCAAATAACATAATACTTAAAGGATTTAGTCCAGTGCCTGGCACAGAGTAAACATTCCATAGGCAGCACCTATGTACTTCAGATGCTGTCCGCCCCAACATTCTCTATACAGAGCCATATAGGAATATAGCGTATTCTGGGATCAGCTTCTCGAGTGCGGATCCTCAGATGTACAGAACAGAGGTAAGTTTCCTTGCCACTGCAATCTGATTATATACCAACCACCTTCCCACTGACTCGCCAAATGAAAATGAAGCATAATAAACTCTTATCCCTATGCCCTACTTGCTCCCTGGTGTTCCTGTCCCCACAGGCATCAGATGCTGCTTTTCACCTCACATCATCAAGCACCTTCCTGTGAGTCACATTCTGTACAGAGTTCTCTGTCACGGGGGCACCCCACTCCAGACCATCCACCTCTGCCTCTTAAGGACAGTCCCAGAAAGCCGGCCATGGGCATGTGCGGACCATTGCTTTATGGAAGGCAATTTAGGCCCTGCTGTCTGTTGTGGGCAAGGCACTGTCTCCTGTTGAACACTAGAGGGTGCTCTGTACATTTCTATAGGAGGTTCTGAGCCTGTACACTGGAGTGTTACTGAAATCACACAAATAGAGAAGCATAGGCAAAAACTTACCCATGTACATACATGTTTTCAGTTACATGGAGAGACATCCGTCCAACATCACGTACATAACACACCTTCACAAAATAGATATGTATATATAAACTAGCACATGTGCACACACACACACACCCATGCACATAGTAACATGCCCGTAAAAACTCAAAGACATACAAACTAGAAACATGAAACATACATTCAGATAAACTCACAAAGACCTACACAGATGCATTTACACACACATGCACTCACACAGATGTACAGACATACACACCGCCAAAGACAGAGGTAGACACCCTCTATAGTCACTTTCACACCCGTGACCCTCACACCAGGTTGGGCTCATCATTTACATATTATAGATGGGGAACTGAACCCTCAGAGAGTCTGAGTGTTTTATCCATCATCACATGGTAAGAGCAGGTAAAGATTAAACTCCAAGTAAGTCCTCCAGTCAGGAGAAACACTATTTCAAAAGAGGTAAGTTGCCGCTCATATCTACTTTTTCAATTACTCCAGTCTTCAGGCCAATTCTGCTGTTATTCCTTGAAAGCTATTATTCTGAAAGTCCCACTTTCAGATTCACTAATTATTTAACTCATGGTCTGTTGCCAATTGAGTGTATTTTCTTGTTCATTTTATTCTGGCCAAGGATCAGGAGAGGAAACATTTAGATCATTCTATCATTGTAACTGTCTGTCAACACCCAGGATAATGGAGGGTGACTCTGTGGGAATTGTTCGCAGCCTTGCTCGCCAGTAAGAGAAGCCAAGAAGAAAGAGGAGAATGGTCTCTGATTCAGTTCTGCCTTTCAAATATCACACAAGTACATGAACTCACATCCAGAATGCTAGCTGCATTAGAGTGTGGAGAATATAGATTTTAACCTTTCAATATCCATCTAAAAGGAGAGTGAAATGAGGTTTGAACAAGTTGTTCCATAATATTTACCACAGCAAAGTTGCACTTTTTTTTTTTTTTTTTTTTGAGACAAAGTCTTGCTGTCTCCCAGGCTAGAGTGCAATGGCATGATCTCAGCTCACAGCAACCTCCGCCTCCCGGGTTCAAGTGATTCTCCTGCCTCAGCCTCCTGAGTAGCTGGGATTACAGGCGCCCGCCACCATGCCCAGCTAATTTTTGTATTTTTAGTAGAGGCAGGGTTTCACCATGTTGGCCATAATGGTCTCGATCTCTTGACCTCGTGATCTGCCAGCCTCAGCCTCCCAAAGTGCCGGGATTATAGGTGTGAGCCACCGCATACAGCCCAGTTGCAGTCTTTAAGTGGTGAAGCCAGGATTCAAAACCACACAATGTGGAGTCTGAGCCCTTCTCTTATTCAATAATCTTACATGCTCTTAAACAAATAATATTATGATTAATCATAATATTTTTGACAAGTGAGAACAAGGATCTCAAAAACTATGTTCTTAACTGTTTTTACTGGCTTCTCCAAAATGCAAAACCTGAGGCAGAAGAGACCTTGCACATAATTTATTACCTTATTAGGGAGCAGAAGTGAGTGACAAGAGAAGGGAAGCAAGGAGGGAGGGAGAACCAGTACAAGAATGCATTTTTGATCTGGCCACAGCTAAATGCAACTCATTGCTGGATCTGTAGAACTGCACCCCTGAGACGTTACATAAAATGCATCTTGGTAGGATTGGAAAGGGTGTCTGGTTTCCCATTAGTCAGAGGTTCACCACCAGGATGTTAATTTCACCATCACTTCCCACTTGCACATGCACCTCTAGGAGGCAGAAGTGACTGGACAAGGATGGTTAGTTACTGTGGTTTTAATGGGCCTTGAATGATGGCTGGTGGATTTGGGGATTGATTTTGCAAGCACTGAAGAATTAGAGATTTTTGAAAAGGAAAGTGACATGATCAGAAGGGAAGATTTCCCTAGTTGTATGATCTCTTTATAGAATCTTCATCATCTACTGAAGTGAAATATTTGTGGAAGTTTCCTTTTTATCCCTTGAGAAATTGGCATGGTAGGGATGAATCCCCATTCTCACTTCCAGAAGAGGCAGCATCAAGCAGGACCCATGGAAGATAGTAAGATTGGGTTGGCCAAAAACTAACTTGGCCAATGGATGGGACTTAACTGGAAAGTTTAATTCAAATTGAGAAAACTCCAGAAAGCAACAGCATAATATTTTGGTCTCCCTTGAGGATTTGGGAATTATGGATTTGGAGGTTCTGCCTTCCCTCCCACCATCTTATCCACACAGGCACCTGGGCAAGGTAAGAGCCTGACACTGCCAAGCCAGATGGTGGAAGCTTTTGCTGCCAGCATCCTCCAGTGGGATGGGGCAGACTGTGTTCCCTGCCGGCTGGTTTCTGAGTGCTTTCAGTATATAGCAAAATCAGGGTGGATAGTATAAGCAATCTTTCATTCGTATAGCTGTTTATAATATAAACCACTTGTCTAAATATTTGCACATTTAATCTCCACAACTTTCAAAACCATTCTGATTCTCCCTCCTTACAGTTCTCTTCTACCCTCAACCAGAGCCGTTCGTGAACTATTTATCCTCTCTGTGGCTTAAATGAAAAAAAACTGGAAAATGCAACAATTCTACCAAATGATAGTCCTCACCTCAGGCTTTGGGGAAGTTATAAATGAGATAGTGTATAAAAGGTGCTTAGCACAATGCCTGGCACAATGAAGGCCCTTAACAAATATTAGCTGCTATTTTCATTATCATTGTTTTTGCTGTAGAGTATCATAATATTTTTATTAGTACTATTATCATCATCATCATCTGGCATTTAGTTCCATTATGAACCTTCTAGAACTAACCCTAAATTATTAGGAGATAGTATAAAATGCCTAGCTTAACATCGAGCATACAGTGTCACTCAATAAACACTAAAGATGTTACCTGCAGTTTCCCAAGGGAGGAGGGGTATAAAGTCACCGCCTCTAGCACTCAGGGATAAGTAATTCCAGATGCCAGCTCTGAGATCTTTTCCTCGTCACTGGAATTCTTACATGGTACTATGATGATGGTTGTTTAATGGTCAAAAGCACAGACTGTAGAACCAGACATCTCAGGATCCTACTCTACCTTGGGTAGTTTACTTAACCTCTAAGTGTCTCAATTTTATATTTAAAATAAAGAAGTCAATTGTACTTACCCCATGGAGTTTTATAAAAATTAAGTGAGTTAATAAACATAAAAGAGCTTGGGAAAATACCTGGCACATAGTAAATAGCATATAAAAATTAGCTAGTAGTGCCTTTCTTTATTCCCTTCTGCCTGTGGGCTCACCTCATATTCTCATCCAAATTCTCCTCTCCTGCATCCTAAACACACACACACACACACACACACACACACACACACACACGGTCCCAGTGTCTGAGCCCCTGACCTGCTGATGGTTCCCAGTTGTAATAGTCTATACTAACACTAAGATACCCCATTATTATTGCAGAAATTCAACTACAAATGGTATGATGAGGTTGGAGTAATGCCAAAACTATCTTCAGGCTTCTGACACAAAGCCACAAAGAGCGACAGTACCTTAGTACATTAACAAAAATACAGAGTTCACTCTTACAAAGACCTACAAGTTTGACTTTCCCAAGTCTCATGATTGGCCAAGTTCAAAGATACCACCTGATAGTAACAAAGCTCTCAAAATCCTCATGTGTAAGCCAGCGTGTCAATTTATAAACTTTCAGCAAGAAATATATTTAGTTAGGGGTTTAGCACTTCATATTATCTAGCCAGCATATTTTGTTTCTATAGCCAAACTTTTCAGGTTACCAGGTCTCACTGGTTTACATGTGAGTTAGTTAACAGATCTAAATGTTAAACTATCAGGCTCTCAAAACATGATGCAATCCTCTCAAGAAAAGGTATATTATCTGCTCAAAGAACTGACAAGTCATTGGGTCAAGATGTTCTCTACCCAGAGTGCACCTATGTGGTCGTTGCCAACATTTGCCCCTAAAACAGGCTGATCTGTTTTTGTTTTTGATGTTTCTATGGATGACCAATTTCTCCCACTTCATTAATTAACATAGTATTTTGTAGGGGAAAGAAAAGAAATATGCCAATAATTTTAGTCAAGACTTGATCTGGACTATAAGATTATATTACGTATATTTATGCTGATGATTCTTGAATAGTTATGTATTTAATTCTTTCAGAGTAGTCTTATTGTCCTTAGTTCTATATTCTTGAAGGACATTATGTTATACCCCTAGGAAGTACCTACATTCTCTTTTGGACTTAACGATGATAGCTGGGCCCCTGGACTAAATATTTATTATAGATTCTATATGATACCATGCTTGACCAATCAAGCTGTACATGTGCCTGTCTAGTTCCATTCCTGTGCCTTCCCAGTACAATCTACATCCTAAACTCTGTTTCTACTTTCAGATCTTACACACCTTTATTAACAAATATGGCACTTCTGACCAGGCGTGGTGGCTCATGCCTGTAATCCCAGCACTTTGGGAGGCTGAGGCGGGCAGATCACTTGAGGTCAGGAGTTTGAGACCAGTCTGGCCAACATGGTGAAACCCAGTCTCTACTAAAAGTACAAAAATTGGCAAAGCATGGTGGCAAGTGCCTGTAATCCCAGCTACTCCTGAGGCTGAGGCAGGAGAATTGCTTGAACCTGGGAGGCGGAGGTTGCAGTGAACCAAGATCATGCCCTCACACTCCAGCCTGGACAAAGTAAGACTCCATCTCAAAAAAAAAAAAAAAAAAAAAAGGCACTTCCGCTGTGTTATGGGATGAATTGCATCTCCTCACTCCTTCACCATTCATATAGCAAAGTCCTAAGTCCCAGTACCTCAGAATGTGACTATATATGAGGATGGGGTGTTTACGGAAGTAATTAATGAGTTCATATGGGTAGACCCTAGTCCAACATGACTGGTGCCCTTATAAGAAGAGACAATTAGGATACAAGCACACACAGAGGGAAGACGATGTGAAGGCAAAGGGAGAAGATGGCCATCTACAAGCCAAGAAGAGAGGCCTCAGAATAAACTAACTCTACCAACATCTTGATCTTGGAATTCTAGCCTCCAGAATTGTGAGAAAATACAGTTATGTTGTTTAAGACACTTAAACAACAGTCTTTGGTACTTTGGTATGGCAGCCTGTGATGGTTAATTTTATGTGTCAATTTGACTGGGCCACAGAGTGCCCACCTGTGGCCCAATTTGGTCAAACATTATTCTGGGTGTTTCTGTGAGGATGTTTTTAAATGAGATTAACATTTAAATCCCTAGACTGAATAAAGCAGATTGCCCTCCTTAACCTGGGTGAGCCTCATCAGATCAGTCAAAGGCCTGAATAGAACAAAAGGCTGACTCTCCATTGAGTAAGAGAGAACTCTTTCTGCCTGGCTGCCTTCCACCTGGGGCATTGACTATTTCCTGCCTTCAAACTTAAACTGCCCGTTGGCTCTTCCTGGATCTCCAGCTTGCCTACCATGTTAGTCTGTTCTGTGTTGCTGTAAAGGAATACCTGAGAATGAGTATTTTATAAAGAAAATAGGTTTATTTGGCTCACATTTCTGCAGGCTGTACAAGCATGGCACTAGCATCTGCTTGGCTTCTGGTGAGGCCTTAGGAAGCTTTAACTCATGGCAGAAGGTAGAAGGGAACAGACATGTCACATAGCAAGAAAAGGGAGCAAGAGAGATGCCACACACTTCTAAACAACCAGCTCTCGCATGAACTAACAACGCAAGAACTCACTCATTACTGTGGGGAGGACACCAAGCCATTCATGAGGGACCCGCCCCCATGACCCAAACAACTCCCATCAGGCCCCACCTCCAACACTGGGGATCACATTTCAACATGAGCTTTGGAGGGGACAAATATCCAAACCATATCACCTACTCACCCTGCAGATCTTGAGGCTGGTCAGCCCCCACAATCACATGAGCCTATTCCTTATAATATATGCATTCTGTTTCTCTAGGGAACCCTTAACATATAGCCCTAACAAACTAATACACACCGTGAGAACAGTAAAAGCATTATCAACATTCTCATTCGAAAGCATAATTTTAAAATTTCTTAAAGTCGAAAGTTAGGATAAGAAGCATGAGATACACAGAAATTCATAAAGAAATTATGTCCAAACTCTTTGATTAGCAAAATCCAGAAGTAGGCCATGTCAACATAACTCATTTACCAAATAATCCATGATCTGTTGACCATCTGAGAAGCATAACCAGCAAAGACAGCTGCTATCAAAATTAACAGTACGATAAATATGTTACTGAATTTTGAAAATGCAATGTAATGAGGTAAAATGTATCACCAGTTACCACTTGAATACAATAATATGCAAAATTTTATATATATCAAAGAATAATTAGTAAGAATTTGCATGCAGATAGGGTTATGGGAGAAAAATATTTTCTCTGTCCAGAATGGTGTTTGACTCATTTTAGGGAACTGTCCATCTTATTAAACTATAGGAATGCTGGTGGGGTTGCAGTCATATCCCTACTCCCACCAATCATAGCAGTGGCCATGTATACCAGACTAAGCTAATTATAGGACCCTGTGTTAAGCAGAATAATGTTTTCTACAAAAGATATATACATCTTAATCCCAGGAACTTGTATTACATGGCAAAGGAGAATTAAGGGAACAGATAGAATTAAGGTTGCTACCCAGCTGACCTAAAAATAGGAAAATTGTCTTGGATTGTCAAGATGGGCCTAATCACAATGTTACAGAACTCAGTCCTGTAAGAATTAAGACGTAAGGTTTGTTTCAGATGAGCAATAAGATTTTGATGTTAAGTTTCTTGGTGTTAAAATGGATCTGCTTGGCCGGGTGCGGTGGCTCACGCCTGTAATCCCAGCACTTTGGGAGGCCAAGGTGGGTGGATCACCTGAGATAAGAGTTCTAGACCAGCCTGGCCAACATGGTGAAACCCTGCCTCTACTAAAAGTACAAAAAAATTAGCTGGGTGTGGTGGTGAGCACCTGTAATCCCAGCTCCCAGGAGGCTAAAACAGGAGAACTGCTTGAACCCAGGAGGTGGCAGAGGTTGCAGTGAGCCGAGATCACGCCACTGCACTCCAGCCTGGGTGACACAGCAAGACTCCACCTCTGAAAAAAAAAAAAGAATAAAAAAAGAAGAAGAAATGGATCTGCTTAACCCTCCTCCCATTAAGATCTTGATTGGTTGAACAATGAGAACATATGGACACAGGGCGGGGAACACCACACACTGGGGCCTGTTGGGGGACGGGGGGTAAGCGGAGGGAGAGCATTAGGAAAAATATCTAATGTAGATGATGGGTTATTGGGTGCAGCAAACCACCATGGCACATGTATACCTATGTAACAAACCTGCATGTTCTGCACATGTATCCCAGAACTTAAAGTTTAATTAAAAAAAAAAAAAAAACTTGATTGGGAGAAGCAGGAACTGGGAGTCAAAGCACCAATCCTCAGGAAGGATTCAAAGAGAGAGGATTAACTCAGTTTTCATATACCAGTGCTCCTCCAAAGCAGGTTCTCAGGGAAGTAAATTTTTTACCACCCACCTTGACTTTCTGTTTGGGGCAAAGCTTGCCCAATGGATTTGCCCTTTTACTTCACTCATCCTGTACTCATTTATACAATGTTGGTATTTTTTGGAATATGTGAAAAAAGCAGCCAAAGAATATCAAAAGACAGTTTATCCAACCTGGTGACAGAGTAAGACCCTGTCTCAAAAAATAAAATAAAATAAAATAGAAAGACAGTTTACAGAAAGAAAATACAAGTGGCTTTTAAACATAAAAAATCCATGTGATACATTGACTTCTAAGAATTCCCCAGATCCCTACCTTCTTGTCTATTCAACCTTAATTATTCCCTCCCCGGGTGTGAGTGAGAACTGTGAATTTGATGGAATAGCCAGTCTCTTAATTAGATTAAAACTTAAGGCAAAAGATGATGGAGTAGGATAATGCAATCAACTCCATTGACTATATTATGTCATGCAGGATTCTCTTTTATCGGATTGAAGTGAGAGTCTCCTACTGCCTTTGAGTAAGTAGGCTGCCATGTGTGTACCACATGGCAAGGAATGGCAGCATCTTCTGAGTTGAGAGGGACCCCAGCTGACAGCCAGCAAGAAAATGGTGACCTCAGTCCTACAACTTTAAGGAACTGAATCCTAATACCAACCTGAATAAACCTAGAAGAGCTTTTTCAGTCTCACCTCTAGATAAGAACACAGCCCAACAGGCATCTCCACTCAGCCTGGTGAGACTCTACAGAGAACTCAGTTAACTTGTGCCTGTACTTGTGATTCACAGAAACCGAGATAACAAATGTGTGTGTGCTGTTAAAATCACTAAATTTGTGGTAATTTGTTATACAAAAATAGAAAGCTAATAAAATATTCAACCTCACTTAAAAAGAGGCAAGACAGGCCGGGCACAGTGGCTCACGCCTGTAATCCCAGCACTTTGGGAGGCGAAGTTGGGCAGATCACTAGGTCAGGAGATGGAGACCATCCTGGCTAACACGGTGAAACCCCATCTCTGCTAAAAATACAAAAAATTAGCCGGGCGTGATGGCGGACGCCTGTAGTCCCAGTACTCAGGAGGCTGAGGCAGGAGAATGGCGTAAACCCGGGGAGGCAGAGCTTGCAGTGAGCCGAGATCGCGCCACTGCACTCCAGCCTAAATGACATAGTAAGACCCCATCTCAAAAAAAAAAAAGAGGGAGGCAAGACATCCCCAAGGGAATACAGTCTACAAATAGTTAACTAATGCTAAAGCCTCTACTAATGAATCCACTGTTTTCTTCTAAATATTAAATATTTTAAAAACATAAGGAAGTTTATACATTAAAATGGACAAGGAATCGGGCAGTTTTTCAACTACCAGTCATAGTGAATAATTAAAACTTCACTACATCTGTTGAAGTAAACAAACATATCCTGGAGCATTTTTCTGCTGAAAAGAAGCATCCACAACCCTGATCAATCCTGTGCCCCAAGGCAAGGTGCAAGTGTATTTGTTCCTGATCATACAAGAATAGAGAATTCGGCTGGGCACGGTGGCTCACACCTGTAATCCTAGCACTTTGAGAGTCCGAGGCAGGCAGATCACGAGGTCAGGAGATCGAGATCATCCTGGCTAGGACAGTGAAACCCTGTCTCTACTAAAAATACAAAAAAATTAGCCAGGCGTGGTGGCGGGCCCCTGTAGTCCCAGCTACTCAGGAGGCTGAGGCAGGAGAATGTCGTGAACCCGGGAGGCGGAGCTTGCAGTGAGCCGAGACCTCGTCACTGCACTCCAGCCTAGGCAACAGAGCAAGACTGGGGAAAAAAAAAAAAAAAAAAAAAAAAAGAATAGAGAATTCATAAAGCATCATCAAATTGGTTTTCAGAGAAGGGACTATTCATAGGGCAGCAAGGGCTAAAAAAGAGCTCACCAGAAATTTGAAAAAGTAAATGAAAAGATATTTGCTAAATGCAGAAAACTGAGCGTGAGGCTCCAAAGTGGCACATTCCAAGGCAAAGAGCAAGACCTCATGCAGGATTATCTAATTTTCACCACCTGTTTTAGGACTCACTCAAATCAGGGTGGGAGGTGGGAGGTTAGAGAAGAGTTTTGTTTTGTTTTGAGAGAAAGAGAAAGAGATGTTGGTAAGCAATAATTTACCCAAAAAAAGATTTAATACATAGTTTAAATATATTGCTGTTTTCAACATAGGAGATACAGTAAATATATACATATATACAATACATATATATGTATACACACACATTTATATTGCTCTTTTCAACAGAGGGATAGTAAGTATATATACACATATATACGTATACATGTATACACACACATTTTGCTGTAACCAAAGACAGAGAAACATAAATTATTATATTCTCATACATAGTATTGATTTAATTAGTCCTACCATTAATGTCTACTAATTGCCACTACGAACTAGTCCTATTGTTTTCTATCAATAATAGCATTTATGTAACCGGGAAGTAAATAATACATAATTTCAAAAATACCATAAATATGAAATGTAAAATAATTTCATATTTTTAGAGTAATAATACACCTGTGTAGAACTATTTATTATATATTATATAATTATATGTGCGTGATTTTTTGTGTTGTTTTGCCTAGCATGGCTGTGTCATGGTGACCCTGTTGAAGCACTGCTCATCCTAAGTACTATCGAGTGGTCCCTTACAACAGCAACTATGGAGGATGGACAATTTATGCCACATATACTTAACACTGAAAACAATGTTGTTTTTCATCCCTATTTGGGGGCTGCCATAGAAGTCATATGCTTTTCTCCCAACCTTCCATATCTGCTGGGGTGGGGGGGGAAAGGATTTTTTGCATCCCAGGGAGAAGTTTCCAGGGACGCAGGGGTTTCAGTACTGTAACTAGAAAAATCGCAGGCCATTAGGTATGAGCTGAGAGGGGTGTAAAAATAAAAAAAAAATTAAAATAAAAAAAACAGAACAATCCTAGGCAAACCAGGCTGGCTGGTTACCCTAAGAATGCCCACATTCACCTCAGGTAGAGAGGGATTTAAAAGCAAATTGGTGTCATTTAGAATACTGGGTGATTCAATATCTGACTTGGAAAATACAGAAATTGCTCAAGTGAAGGAGAGGCAGTATCGCATGGCACGCCCTCCAAAAAAGACACTGAGCAAAGAAAATGAAAATATTTACCAGGAAGTGATGGCTGCCACAAAGAGCCATTAGTCTGGGTCACTGAAATTGCTGGTGAGATTCCCAAGGGATGCAGTTGGGGAGGGCCTCTGAAGGTCCCAAGAAAGAAACTATGAGAAAAAAAATCAGCTTTAACATGGGCCAAAACCAGCGGAAACCAACACTAGATCAGAATCTAGACTTTCCTCTCTCCCTCTCACCTGACCACATCCCCTTTCCCCAGCAGGAAGAACTTGTTCAATGTAAATCAGAATTGGAGTTTTGACTATTTGTGGCACTGAGCATTTTAATTACTGACCACAAAAACTTTTGTTACCTCCATGTAAGCAGAGAAGTCATGAGACTTGTTCTGAATTTCATTCACTGGGTAAATTTCTTCCACTGCATAAATTCCAACTAACTATGGGAAACACAAATAAATTAACTTTCTGATTTTATCCCTAAGAAGATTGTAAAAATTACAGAAAAAAAAAAAAGGTTACTTGAAAAGGGGTAATAGACAAGTAAGGGGCTATTACTATATAATAAACCCCAAATGTCACATTCATGATTCTTTTGAAGAGTAGAAAGAGAGACTTGTAAGTATTGTAAATCTCTTTCTAGCAATGGTTTTGAGGTCATTGGTTTTACGTTGTCACTTGAATTAGTCTGTTCTCACGCTGCTTAAGACATACTAAAGACTGGGTAATTTGTAAAGGGTAAAGGAAAGAGGTTTAATAGACTCACAGTTCCACATGGTGGGGGAGGCCTCACAATCATGGCGGAAAGCGAATAAGGAGCAAAGTTACGTCTTAGGTGGCCGCAGGCAAAAGAGCTTGCGCAGGCAAACTCCCATATATAAAGCCATCAGCTCTCGTGAGACTTAATCACTACCACAAGAACAGTATGGGGGAAACCGCCTCCATGATTCAATTACCTACACCTGGCCCTGCCCTTCACATGTGGAGATTATTACAATTCAAGGTGAAATTTGGGTGGAGACACAGCCAAACCATATCATCACTCTACATTTTTAAAGCTCCTCCTCAGTATGCACTGTTTCCTAACTTCCCCTCCCTGCTTCTCCTGTGGAACAGGGGGGCAGGTCTGAGAAGCAGTGCAGGAAGACCTGATTACATTTAACTCTCTCAATATACCACTAGAAAACATGCCCTTGAGCACCACAATCATTTGTGAGTTTAGCATTTTGCAAGACTTGCAAGAACAAAACAAGAATGCAAGAGCACAAGTCATTACATTTTAAGCTAGCAGGGACTGGCCCAGAACACTGTAAAGGAAGCGCATTTCATATGAAACAAAACCTACGGCCTCAGCAGATCATTAAGCCAATATCAATGTTTCTTGATCAATTACAGAGGATGATTCTGGAGCAGACAGCTATATTAATAAAATGGGTTCTTTCTTGACTTTTCATTTATTGTGAATTTTTAAAGCCTATTATTTTATGTTATTTTAGTTGTTTCTACCATATTCTCTATTTCCTAATAGATCTTAATCTTGCCAGATGAAAATTTGCCAGACACTCTACTTGCTAGAAACACAACCTCCCAATAAGAGTAGGTAGCTTCTCTTATGTTCCAACCAGAAATTTCTTGGATTTTATTGATAATTATATTTTCACTTACTTTGGAAAGTGCCCAAACCAAAAATTCCTAGAGCCAGAACTACCTTAGTAATTTATGACAGAGTTCTGGATGTTTGAATTTATTATTTTTCCCTTTTTTATAAAACACAAATCATCAGAAATGAATTCACTGTACAGTGAATTTTTTCATTTGAATTTGAGTCTGATACTGTGGGTAAAGTGATGCCTGAAAGTATATAGTAATCTATAATTCTTGAAATAATCAGAAACTCTTCCTGATTGAGGAGACTCTATTTTCTGACACTGGTGAATAATATATCCAACCGTAGATGAAGAAAATCCCTGTTGTTATTGATACTTAATACTCCAGAAAAGGTACTGTACTTTCGAGGGTCCTCGAACCTCTTTGGCTTCAAGGCTCTGAAATTGATTCAGCCTTTTAATGTATAAAGAAAAAGATTCTGAAATAATGAAATGTCAGTGCTTAAGGTACAAAACAGAAACAGCTCAGTGAAGCATATTATACAGGTGTCAGATAAGTGATCGAAATGGTTATATTATTTGTTCTAAACACACTTATTGACAGTCTGCTATGACCAAGGAATTATACAGGTGCTATGAAGAATAAAAAGATAAACACAGTCCCAATTGCTCACGAATTTACAATTCAGTGAGGGTGACAGACATGCACGAATAATTAGAATATGCAACCCCAGAGTTTGCCTTGCACTGGAAGAGCAATGAAATTAGAAAGCGAAGCTGTCCCAGTCATAGCAGTAACCAGTTGTGTAACAGTGAACATAGTTCAGATTCTCTATTAAGCAACATAGTTCCCTAGTATGTAAAATGAGGTGTCATGTGGACTGGTCCAGTGGTCTCCAATACTTACTTATGATGATGGGCATGTACTATTAATAACATATTACAAATGCTATAACACAATCATGAGCTTGAGAGGCTTTTAAAAAATACCAAGGCTAGGATCTCCTCCAAAATAATTATATCAAGATGTCTGGGAGTGGAATATTCACACGGCTGTTTTTTAAAGTACCGCAAGGCTAGAATAAGAGACAGAAAAACAAGAAACAAAAATTATTAATAGTATATAACCAGAAACAGTCCGGGCATGGTGGCTCATGCCTGTAATCCTAGCACTTTGGAAGGCCGAGGCGGGTGGATCACCTGAGGTCAGGAGTTCGAGACAAGCCTGACCAACATGGTGAAACCCCCGTCTCTACTAAAAATACAAAATTAGCTGGGTGTGGTGGTGCATGCCTGTAATCCCAGTTACTTGGGAGGCTGAATATAATCCCAGCTACTTGGGAGGCTGAGGCAAGAGAATCACTTGAACCCAGAAGGCAGAGGTTGCAGTGAGCAGAGATCATGCCACTGCACTCCAGCCTGGGCAACAAGAGCGAAACTCCGTCTCAAAAAGAAAAAAAATAGTATATAACCAGAAACAAAAATCAGTATATACTGTCAAATTTGTCATAAGTGCTATGAAGAAATTTGATAGAATTAGAGAAAATAAAATGGAGATACTTAGATAACCATGATCAGGGAAAGCTCCATGAAAGTGACATTTGAAAGATGAATAGAAGCTTCCTGTTAGGAACTGAGCAGTGTGGGCTTGCCTAGGGAGAAGGACTGGCAATAAGTATATTGCAAACAAAGGAAAAAGCAGGAGACCCACATGCAGGAAGACGACTGAACGGGAGCAAACATGGCTGAGTCAAAAGAGTGATATGGGATGAAGCCAGAGAATTAAATAGGGGCTGGTCCTGTGGGCCTTGTAGTGTGGAATATGGTTTACTCAGACTATAGAAGAAAGCCAGTGACGATTTTAGCAGGTCAGTCATGTGGTTTGATGTTCATTTAAAGAAAATATTCTATATACACTTAGCCTTTAGGCATAGCTTTTTCTTTTCTTTTTTTTTTTTTTTTTTTTTTTTTTGAGACAGGGTCTTGCTCTGTCACCCAGGTTGGAGTGCAGTGGGCGATCACAGCTCACTGCAACCTCAACTTTCCGGCCCCCAGCAATTCTCCCACCTCAGCCTCCTGAGTGGCTGGAATCACAGGCATGCGCCACCACACGAGGCTAATTTTTGTATTTTTTGTAGCGACCAGTTGCACTGTGTTGCCCAGGCTAGTCTCAAAGCAATCTGCCCACCTCAGCCTCCCAAAGTGCTGGGATTACAGGCGTGAGCCACTGCACCTGGCTTAATAATATAGGCATATCTTATAACCCACCAATGTGACTCCTAGGTATATAACAGAAATGTATACATATATGTTTTCCAAAAGGCGCGTACTAGAATGTTCATAACAGCATTCAAAATAACCAAAAACTGGAAATTACCCGAATTTTTATTATCCTATTTAGAATGGATAAGTAAAATGCAATAAAGTTATACAATGGATTTCTGTACAGCATTGGGATTTGACAATCTACAACCACATGCAACAACACTGATGAATCTTACAAACATTATATTGGGTGAGAGAAACTAGGCATACAAGAGTATATATAGCCTGGGTGCAGTTGCTCATGCCTGTACTCCCAATACTTTGGGAGGCTGAGCCAGGACGATTGCTTGAGGCCAGGAGTTCAAGAACAGACTGGGTAACATAGTAAGACCCCATCTCTATGTTTAAAAGAAGTTTATGTATGTATAGTCCCTGTGGTGTAATGTACAAGCATAATTCTTCCCCTAAAAAAAGGTGGAGGGAGAGACAGGTCATTTGAATGTACATCTAAGGTTGAGAATCAATAACGTAACATAATGGATGCCATAAACAGAGTGCTGGACGCGGTGGCTCACGCCTGTAATCCCAGCACTTTGGGAGGCCGAGGCGCATGGATCACAAGATCAGGAGATCGAGACCATCCTGGCCAACATGGTGAAACCCCCGTCTCTACTAAAAATACAAAAATTAGCTGGGTGTGGTGGCGGGTGCCTGTAGTCCCAGCTGTCCCAGCTACTTGGGAGGCTGAGGCAGGAGAATCACTTGAACCTTGCGGCAAGGTTGTAGTGAGCCGAGATCCGCCACTGCACTCCAGCTTCACAACAGAGTGAGACTCCGAAAGAGAGAGAGAGAGAGAGGAAGGAAGGAAGGAAGGGAGGGAGGGAGGCAGGGAGGGAGGGAGGGAGGGACGAAGGAAGGAGTGTCTGTAATCCCCAGCACTTAGGGAGGACAAGGCGGGTGGATCACCTAAGGTGGACTCCTCACCCTACCTGGAGACCTTCCAAGCTGTCTTCTGATTAAAATATGGTTTCCAAGTAAAAGTCCATCTCTAGGAGGGGAATTGGTTGGTAATTCTGACACGGGCATTCCTCCATTCCTCTCCTGTGTCTGTTATTTCAATGAACAGTCTGAATTTATGTGTAAGTCTTTGTAAGCCAAGTAAATATGAGATTTTTCCTTAGAAAATGTGCTCTGGGTCGGGCGCGGTGGCTCACGCCTGTAATCCCAACACTTTGGGAGGCCGAGACGGGCTGATCACCTGAGGTCGGGAGTTTGAGACCAGCCTGACCAATGTGGAGAAACCCCGTCTCTACTAAAAATACAAGATTAGCCGGGCTTGGTGGTGCGTGCCTGTAATCCCAGCTACTCGGGAGACTGAGCCAGGAGAATCGCTTGAACCCAGAAGGCGGAGATTGCGGTGAGCCAAGATCGCAACATTGCACTCCAGCCTGGGCAACAAGAGGGAAACTTCGTCTCAAAAAAGAAAAAAGAAAAGAAAAGAAAATGTGCTTCTGAATGCTGCATGATTCCGTTTATATGGGGTACCTAAAATAGTCAAAAATACGCCTGTAGTCCCAGCTACTCGGGAGGCTGAGGCAGGAGAGTCGCTTGAACCCGGGAGACGGAGGTTGCAGCGAGCCGAGATCACGCCATTACGCTCCAGCCTCGCGACAGAGCGAGACTTCGTCTTTAAAAAAAAAAAAAAAAAGTCAAATATATAGAAGCAGAAAATAGAGTGGTGGTTGCCAGGGGATAGGGAAAGGGAGAAATTGAGTTCAATGGGTATAAAGTTATTATTATACAAGATGAATACATGCTAAAGATCTGCTGTACAACACGGTGCCAATAGTGCACAATATGGTATTGTATACTTAAAAATTTTTCAACAGGGCAGCTCTCATAGTAAGTGTTCTTAGCACACACACAAAAGCAAAAGGACACAAGGAAACTTTCGGAGGAGATGCATACGTTTATTTCCTTGACTGTAGTGATGGTATCACAGTTGTATTCATATGCCCCAGCTCCACAAGTTGTATACATTAAATATGTGTAGTTTTTGTATATAAACTATACCTCAATAAAGGTGTAAAAACAAAAAGTCCTTCTGTGTAGTCACAAATTAGGATTCTTAGCTCACATGGCTGAGGGGTAAACTCTAGACTGTAATGGGTTTCCCTTGGTGAACGTGGTGTTTCCTCAAATCTAGACATCACTCAGTGCAAGCGTCACAACTTCATTTAAATAATGGTTTTATTTTATGGAGTAGCATGGGGTGCTGGAAGGATAAGCAGGGGAAATTATTAAACACACCTAGCAGTTGTAAGATACATCTCAACATCTGAAGTATTGATATATGAAATAAAAATGTGCATCTTAGAATCAGGATCATACATTCCCTCCAAGCTTCTTCCAGTTTCTTTGTCTGGTGACCTCTCATTGTTTCCACTTCCCTTTCACCTGATGCCGCACACTGATCTGTCTAGCAAGGTCTTGAAATGTTTTTAAATGATTAAAAGAGACTACTTCCCTCAGCAGTGACATTTTTCCACTTGAAATGTTTACTCTGGTGCCCACTCCCTTAAAGTCCCTCCACTGCAGCTGAATGCAGCTGTTGGCATCCATTCTACTCAACGCTATTTAGGAACCCTGCATAGCGACTACACTGCAGCCCTGTCACAGAAGTGCAATGTGGGTCATCTGTAGTTGGAGGGGAGAAGAAATCATACAAAGACTAGCTAACAAAACTGTAATGTGGATATGCCCACCTGGGAAGCCAGGGAGGCAGGCAGACTGACCTGGGTGGAGTCACAAGAAAATGGAACAGCTATTTTTAGCACAAATGTTTGGCATTTAAAGGAGCTGCAAACAAAATCCTAAGGGGGGAAAAAGGGACTGTGGCTATAACTGTCAGCTATATTAGACAGGTATGCAGTGAGAAATAACTGCTTCCCAAATCTACCTTCCCACGTACAACACACATGCTTAATTAGCAGCATAATCCACTAACTATTGCCAAATTAAATCAACCTTTTTTAATCACTGCACTGAGATCATGATTCATTTGTTTTGTGATTAGCCAGGATTGAAAATAAAAACAAAATTTTAATTCTCTCCTGTCCATTTTTCACCCCTTACTGCTGCTATAGCCAGATTTAAGCTGCTTCAACAAAGCATGTTGAGCAAAATCTCAGGGAACTAGATGCTTAGGCTCACTTGGCGAGATTGCAAGACCCTTCTGTTCCCTTTCCCACCCTACCATAAAAATAAAAGAAAACCTATACCAACATGATCATTGGGAATTCCATTTGTTCCCCTGGTAGGTACCATGCTCACCTTGAAGACAGTCAAAAATACTGCCTTTAACATTTTAAAAGTATAAAATCCAGCCAGGAACAGTGGCTCACTCCTGTAATCCCAACACTTTGGGAGGCCAAGGAAAGAGGATCGCTGGAGCCTAGGAGTTTGAGACCAGCCTGGGTAACATGGTGAGGCCCCTGTCGGTATATAATAAATAAATAAATAAATAAATAAATAAAAATATGAAATACCTTTGATCCCCTGACTAGAAAAAGAGTTCACACAAACGCAAGCAAAATGCCAACCTCATTCACAGTTTTATTAACTTGAATGTACTTCCCACCTACATACTGTGTTTGTTGTTGTTGTTGCTGTTATTGTTGTTCGTGGTGATCGGGCCCCAGATGGCTAAGTAAAAAAGAGAACAGAATCGGGTGACATCTGATGGAAATCCAAGAGAAAAAGAACAGCATATAGAAAAGTCTCTGCAAATGACTAATCCCAAGAGACAGAGACAAAGACAAACTCCACAAAATGTATTGAACATCTCCCATGGGCAAAGCACTACAGAGGGATCTGAAATAAAACATAGCCTCTGATCTTGAGGATTTAAGAGTCTAATGGGGCTGGGCGTGGTGGCTCTTGCCTGTAATCCCAGCACTTTGGGAGGCCAAGGCAGGCAGATCACTTGAGGTCAGCAATTCGAGACCAGCCTGGCCAACATGGCGAAACCCTGTCTCTGAAATGGGAGAGTTCCCTGATCCCCCTCACAGGACATGCAACAGCGGTATGGCTTGCCTGTTCAATTGCCCTGCTACTCAAACCCCTAGCAAGAGGGAGAGCATGCAGATGAGCAGGTGCAGAGGCCAGGGTGAGCACTTTGGACTCTGGCAGTGTCTAGGGATGGGTGCCTGCAATCTTAGTAATACAAAGCTCTTTCAGCTTTGCCATCCACAGACGGCTTGAGTGTTAATCAGCTCAATGCACCCTCTGCCTTTTCACAAGGGTAGAAGTCCAGTGTGACAGCTTTCTGTATCCCAAGTTCTTGCCCAGCATTCCCAAAAAATCAGGTCACACAAAGGCTTGAAGGATGAATGTGAGGCGAAGGTCACTTTCAGCAGGGTGCATGGGGACCCAGAAGGTGGGGGTGGAGTAGGAAGGTGATCTTCCCCTGGAGTCAGGCTGCCCAGCAGCCAGACTCCTCTCCAACCACCTCCATCTGAACTCCTCTAGGTGTTCAGCTGTTTCTCCTCTTCTCTCTTTCTCTGCCATGCTGTTCTACCATTCGTCTGCTGGTCTGCTGGCTTGCTTGTCTGCTTCTGGAACCTGGGGTTCAGGATTTATATGGGTGGAGGATAGAGGATGTGGTGAGCCACAAGGCAACTTTTTGGGTGTGAAAAACAGGAATGCCTGTCCTCATTTAGAGCTGGGGGTCTTCAGGTGTGATGGTGGGGCCTTTGCCACAGAACCACCCTCTTCCACACAGTATTTCCCTGTCGCCTATCTGCATCATCTCTACTAAAAAAATAAAAATTAAAAAAAATTAAAAATTAGCCAAGTGTGGTAGTGCATGCCTATAGTCCCAGCTATTCAGGAGGCTGAGCCAGGAGAATTGTTTGAACCTGAGAGTTAGAGGATGCAGTGAGTTGAGATCATGCCACTGCACTCCAGCCTGGGAGACAGAGCAAGTTTCCACCTCAAAAAAAAAAAAAAAGAGTCAAATGGGCCTACAGGTGTCTTACGCAAATGTCTATCAATCAACTAACAATTACATAATTGTTGACCACTGTGTGCCCAAAAGGAATGACTCTGTAGGTTTGGGGTGTGACCCTGAAATCTGCCTTTCTTAAATGATTTGCAGGTGATGATACTGCACTGACAAATTTGGGAACAACTGTTGTAGGTATGGTACTTAAGAACTCAAACCAAATGCTTTGGGACCACCAACAAAATAAGGAAATCAGTTAAGGCTTCAAAGAAGTGATGGTGTTTAAGCTGGTGATTTGAAAGCCTTCTAACCAGGTTGGAGAGAGAAAAGGCAATTCTAGAATGAATGGAAAATGTATGTTTATAGCTCTGTCCCTATAACAAAAAATAAATAAAACATTAATAAAATAAAAATCTTTAGAAAAAAGAGAATGAGGTTAAAAGAAGAAAAGCAAATACGTCAGTCTTAAGTGCTCGATATGATTTCTGTGAATGAGCATGTCAGTGTGACTTTATGATACCTGCCGCCATAGAGACAGTATCATCAAAGACAGCCACCCCAGAAGGTGAACCGAGTAGTTCAATATAAGTTTGAAAAACAGATAGGAGCCCAGGTGCAGTGGCAATAGAGCCTCCACCATGCAATACAGACAAGCTGTCCTCACTGTGCTTTGTCCAAATACCTGGTTCACAAAGTCTATGAGCACAATGAAATAATCAGGCCGCTAAACTTTGAGATGGTTGGTTAGGCAGCCATAGATAACTGGAATACTTCTCTATGTTTCCCTAGTCTCTTGAATCCTCCTACTAACACTCCTACCCCTCCCCCCTCACCTCCCCACCCCCCTCCCCCCCCACACACACTCACAGAACTTTTCTCATTCTCAGGAAATAGCTTTATTTTCTACTTTAGGTAAATATAAAAGAAGCAAATTAGAAGCCTCCCATCTACTTCTACCAAACATATCACACTACCTGCAGCTGTAGCCGTACTTTTCCTATTATAACAGAAATCTCCTTCCTAAAGTAATCTGAGAGGCCTGTGGGAGGGTGGAGAGGTAGGGATTCAAAGCACTCCCCTCTCAGAAAACTTGCTGTATCATGAAGTCAACATTTCCCTCCTGACTGGTTCCTTCCCATTCACATTTAAACATATGCAAAGAAAAAAATGAATAAACAAACCACTATGGACCTTGTCAGGCCTCTGAGCCCAAGCCAAGCCATCACATCCCCTGTGACTTTCATGTATACGCCCAGATGGCCTGAAGTAACTGAAGAATCACAAAAGAAGTGAAAATGCCCTGCCCCGCCTTAACTGATGACATTCCACCACAAAAGAAGTGAAAATGGCCGTTCCTTGCTTTAAGTGATGACATTACCTTGTGAAAGTCCTTTTCCTGGCTCATCCTGGCTCAAAAAGCTCCCCCATTGAGCACCTTGCGACCCCCACTCCTGCCCGCCAGAGAACAAACCCCCTTTGACTGTAATTTTCCTTTACCTACCTAAATCTTATAAAACGGCCCCACCCCTATCTCCCTTTGCTGACTCTCTTTTCAGACTCAGCCTGCCTGCACCCAGGTGAAATAAACAGCCATGTTGCTCACACAAAGCCTGTTTAGTGGTCTCTTCACACGGACGTACATGAAAGACCTCACATCTCCCTTCTAGCTTCTGGCCTACCTCTTCTTCCTTCACAGAGCTATATATTCCAACCATTCCCCTTTCATCCTCTCTCACTCATTTTTCAGGTATCTCTTATCTGGTTTCCACCCATCATTTCATATAAATAACTCTCACTAATGTCACACAAGACCTCCACTTCACTAAATGCTTTCAGTATTTTAAACCCCTTGCTTGATATCTTCAGTGCATCCAACACTGTGGGGCATTCCCACTGTCTCCTGCTCTGGATTTTCCTCCTACTCCTCCGGCTGCTCCTTCTCAGTCGTACTTTCTACTAAACAATTAAATTCCAGAGTTCCTCTCTTGGCCTCTCTCCTTCTCACTATATACTTTTTTTCCTAGGAAATCTCATTCATATCCTTGGTTTAATTACCATATAAAATCATAAATTTACATATCTGGCCCAGATATCTACTGTAAGGTATAAGTCAATATGTCCAACTGGCCAGGTGCAGTGGCTCAATCCCTGTAATCCCACCACTTTCAGAGGCCGAGGCGGGTGGATCACCTGAGGTTGGGAGTTCGAGACCAGCCTGACCAACATGGTGAAACCCCGTCTCTACCAAAAATACAAAGTTAGCCTGGCGTGGTGGCGCATGCCTGTAATCCCAGCTACTCAGGAGGCTGAGGCAGGAGAATCGCTTGAACCCAGGAGGCAGAGGTTGCAGTGAGCCGAGATCACGCCATTGTGCTCCAACCTGCGTAACAAGAGTGAAACTCCATCTCAAAAAAAAATATATATATATATACACACACACACATATAATATGTATATATATAATATATATAATATGTATATATGTGTATATATGTATATATAAATGTATATATAATTGTATATAATATGTATATATATAATATGTGTATATATATAATATGTATATATAATATGTGTATATATATAATATGTATATATAATATGTGTATATATAATATGTATATATGTGTGTATATAATATGTATATATATGTGTATATATAATATGTATATATATGTGTGTATATAATATGTATATATATGTGTATATATAATGTATATATGTGTAGATATGTATATATGTATATATATAATATGTATATATGTGTGTATATATAATATGTGTATATAATATGCATATATATGTATATATATATAAAATATGTGTATATATATATGTCCAACTGCCTGTTTAACATCTATCTTCCCTCAAATCTGGTCGTCTTCCAACACTCCCTGTCTCAGTGAATGGTACCACCATCCACGCAATTATTCAAGTCCCAAAACCCAGCAATTAACCACTATACCTCCCTTCCTCCTCTGCCTATTAAATTTCTCACCAAATCCTGTCTACTGTACCAACAAAATATCCCTCATAGCCTATTTTTTAATCTGCCACTGATTCTCTCCAAAACCCTAATTCATTCCCCAGAGCTAGAGTGATCTTTCCAATGCAAATATGATCAGATCTGCTTAAAATATTGCTAATGGCTTTCTGTAGTTTTTAGTATAAAGAGCGAAATCTTAACATGGTTTACAAGTCCTGCACAGTCTATCCTGTGCCTGATTCTTAAACATTATGTTACTTTCCCTTCTGCTAGAGTCACCCTGATCTTTAGTTCCTTGAACTTTGTGCTCCAGGGCCTGTATGCAGGTTATACTCTCTGCCTAGAACACTCCAACTCCCCCTGAAAACCTACACATCCAGTTAAATTCTACTTCATAGAAGATAAGCTGTAATAGACAAGGACCATATCCATTTTATTTTTCATGGTACTCCTAAGACCTAGCACAGTGCCCAATATTTAATAGATGCCTATAATGTATACACTTATCAAATGTATAAATATGTATATTTGATCTTCTGGCAAAACACTTATATGGCAATATATAACAGGCAATTTGAAATGCAAGAGAGAGAAACCCAAGCCAGAGAAATCAATTCAGGGATCATCTTCATAAAATTGATATCTGAGGAAAGGGAAATGAATTTGACCCACGAGGGAGAGTGTGGAATAAGAATAAAAGAGAGTGACCCTGAAAGATTTCCATGGAAAGGGTGGATGGAAAGGCTGGCAAAGAGACTATGGAGTTACCAGGGCAAAATAATACCAGAGGGGAGTGAACATTTTTTTTGAAAGGAAAGGGTGGTCAGGAGTGTCGAACACCATGAAGAAGCACAGAATATGATTGCTGAGGTAGTGGATTTGGAAATTAGGAGGTTATTGTTGATTATAGGAGACTAGAACTAAAAAAAGACTATCAATGAGAAGTCCCCCAAAGGAGTTCTGGGAAAGGGACACTGGCAAAACAAACAAACTAACTAACGTCTTGTTCAAATCTGTATGCTGTGCTAATCTTTTTTTTTTTTTTTTTTTTAAGACAGAGTCTCACTCTGTTGCCAGGCTAGAGTGCAGTGGCACAATCTCAGCTCACTGCAACCTCTGCCTCCCAGTTAAGCAATTCTCCTGCCTCAGCCTCCTGAGTAGCTGGGACTACAGGTGCCCCCCACCACACCCAGCTAATTTTTGTATTTTTAGTAGAGACAGGGTTTCACTATGTTGGTCAGGTTGGTCTCGAACTCCTGATCTCGTGATCCACCCACCTTGGCCTCCCAAAGTGCTGGGACTACAGGCGTGAGCCACCGCACCTGGCCTGCTAATCCTTTTGATAAAGTGAAAGCTGGCCATCACTCTCCTATTTTCTTCAGCAAAAGACTAATATAATAAACACAGGTTCCTTGTATGAGTGGCAGATGAAGAAAATAAAAACATAGTAAACAGGTACGACTAGCTCATGGCTGGCCTGTTCAACCACATCCCCAGCCTTCCCTTACAGTTAATAATGCCAGTGTAACTGTTCTAGCCATGGGAATGTGAGCCATTTTTGGTCAAGGTCTCCTCCAGGATCTGTTTCCCCTTCTCATTTGCTAGAATCTAGTCTGAAAGTTGATTAAGCTTTGACTCTGCAGATAGTGACAATGGCCTAAGGTATGACAGAGCTGCAAAACTGAAGAAACCAAGTCCCTGAATGAGTCCCCAAACAGAACTGCTCACCTTGAGGCTATTATATGAGAACACTATAAACTTAGTTGTTCTTTAAACCAACGTATGACACTGGATTCTTTGTAACAACAGCTTGCCCCTCCCCCTAAAAAATACAGCCATTTGTTTTTATTTCCTTCATCAAAGAACCTGTGTTGTTATTGACAGACCACTGGTAATCTCAGCCAGCGCTCACATCCTGGATATCTACATACCCGTGTGCATCTCACTTCTGTTAAAACAAAAACTTCAGCCAAATTAAATTTAAAGCAGTTTAATTGAGCAATGAATGATTTGTGAATCCGGCAGTGTTCAGAGCCAGAGTAGGCTCAGAGACACCAGCGCAGCCACGTGGTAGAAGATTTAGGAACAGAAAGAGAAAAGTGAAGTACAAAAAATGAAAGTGAGGTCCAGAAACAGTCGGATTGGTTACAGCTAGGTGTTTGCTTTATTTGAAAATGGTTCAAACAGTTGGCTACATTTGACTGGCTAAAATACAGTGATTGGCCCAAGTGTAGGCTACCGGTTTACACCTCCACTTGTTAGAGTTCATGATGTACAGAGAAATACCCTTTAGGCTGAACCCAAAATATGTAAGGAAGCAGCTTTAGGCCAAACTGATTTAACACCTCCCTCAAGTGGAATACAATTTTTCTCCAAAAGAGAAACCCGAAGTCCCATTCCATTACTGAAACCAGTTCAAAGTCCAGAAACTACAGATAACATGTTTTTGGGGGACCTTTGTAGTTTTGGTACCTATAAACTAAAAGATTTTTTTTTCCTTTGAGACAGGGTCTTGCTGTGTCCGAAATTGGTTGGTTATTGGTCTCGCTGACTTCAAGAATGAAGCCGCGGACCCTCGCGGTGAATGTTACAGCTGTTAAATACA
Source organism: Pan troglodytes (assembly GCF_028858775.2). Lineage (NCBI taxonomy): Eukaryota > Metazoa > Chordata > Mammalia > Primates > Hominidae > Pan > Pan troglodytes. Next base: position 161,189,266 of record NC_072401.2, on the reverse strand, counting down.
GTGTGTCCGGAGCTTGTTCCTTCAGATGTTCAGATGTGTCCAGAGTTTCTTCCCTCTCTGGCGGGTTCGTGGTCTCACTGACTTCAGGAGGGAAGCTGCAGACCTTTGCAAGTGAGTGTTACAGCTCATAAAGGCGGTGCATCTGGAGTTGTTTGTTCCTTCTGGTGGATTCGTGGTCTCTGGCTTCAGGAGTGAATCTGCAGACCCTCGTGGTGAGTGTTACAGCTCATAAAGGCGGCATGCACCCAGAGAGTGAACAGCAGCAGATGTATTGCAAAAAGCAAAAGAACAATGCTTCCACAGCATTTAAGGGGACCCCACCGGGTTGCCGCTACTGGCTTGGGTGGCCTGCTTTTATTCCTTTATCTGGCCCCATCCACATCCTGCTGATTGGTCCATTTTACAGAGAGCTGATTGGTCCATTTTACAGAGCGCTGATTGGTCCATTTTGACAGAGTGCTGATTGGTGCACTTAACAAACCTTTAGCTGGACACAGAGTGCTGATTGGTGCGTTTACAATCCTTTAACTAGACAGAAAAGTTCTCCAAGTCCCCACCCATCCCAGTAGCCCAGCCAGCTTCCCCTCTCACTGGCACTCACTGCAGGACTTTGCAGCACCTAGCCCGGGCACTCTGGCACCCCAGAGGGAGCTCGTCCCCCGATCAAGTCCAGCAGGTGCCGGCCAGCTGCGCCGAGTGCGCAACCCACAGAGCCCGTGCCCACCTGGAACCCACACTGGCCCGCGAGGGCTGCACGCAGCCCCAGCTCCCACCCATACCTCTCTCTCCACACCTCCCCGCAAGCAGAGGGAGCTGGCTCCGGCGTCCGTCAGCCCCAGAGAGGGGCCCCCACAGCGCAGTGGGGGGCTGAAGGGCTCCTCAAGTGGGGCCAGAGCAGACACCGAGGCCAAGGAGGTGCTGAGAGCGAGCGAGGGCTGCTAGCACGTTGTCAGCCCTCATTGCTGTTGTTGTGGTCTTGCCAATGCACCACAATGTTACGGTCTTGTTGTCTGAGGTAGTACCTGGAGTTCTTTGTCTCACGGCCAAGAAAATTAAGGCACATAGACACAAGGATGAAGTTGGAACGAAAGTTTAATAAACAAAAGAACGCTCTCTGCAGCAGAGAGGGGGCCCAAAAGTGGGTTGCCATTTTTATAGCTGAATCCAAAAGCTTTTGTAAGAAACTCCCCTCATCTCTGCAGCTGTTTGTGTAACTTCCCTTATCTGTGAAGCTGTCTGTGTAACTCCCCTTATCTGTACAGCTGAAAGCATGTCTTTAGGCAGGCACAAAGTGCAGTTTCTCTTGTTTGTGCAATGGTGTGTATGTTTTGAGTAAGAACCCCTGCTCCCCATGCAAGTTCCCCCAGAGCCCACTGTGTACATACCTGAAAAGGGGAGGAAACTTTTTCCTGGGAGCCCACAATTACACTAAGAATGAAGGCTTCTATGTTAGGCCTTGCTTTCTTATCTGTGTAGCTACAGCCTGAGATTTCCCCAGGTGGCTTTATGCGTGCCTGTAGGTTGATTCTTCAGGATGTCCTTCTGTTTAAAAGAATTTTACCAAAGACCAACTTTAGCTGTCTGCCAAACTATTTTCTTTTCCTCCTCCCTCGCTGTGTCACTCAGGCTGGAGTGCAGTGGCACAATCATGGCTCACTGCAGCCTCAACCTCCTGGGCTCAAGCAATACTCCCACCACAGCCTCCTGAGTAGCTGGGACTACCAGTGTGCACCATCACACCAGGCTAATTTTTAAAAATTTTTTATGGAGATGGGGCCTCACTATGTTGCCCAAGCTGGTCTTGAACTCCTGGATTCAAGACAGCCTACTACCTCAGCATCCCAAAGTGCTGAGTTTACAGGTGTGAGTCACCATGCCTGGCCAAAGACATTTTTAATCTGCCCAATTTTCCTGCCCTACTCCACACCACATCCAATATCCAAGGATGGAGCAGAAACAAGATAACCATGATAAAACTCCCACTTTTGTTAAAAGGAAAACTTAAGGCAAATTAAATTTAACAGAGTTTAACTGAGCAAAGAATAATTCAGAATAGGTTCAGCACAACTCTGGGGATGCCACATGGTCAGATAATACTTAAGGACAGAAAAAAGAAGGCAAGGTACAGAAACAGTTAGATTGGTTACAGCCTGGCATTTGCTTTATTTGAACATGATTTAAACAGCTGACCACCTGTGACTGGCCAAAACTGAGATTGGTGTAAGAGTAGATTACAGGCCAGGCACGGTGGCTCACACCTGTAATACCAGCACTCTGGGAGGCCGAGGCGGGCGGATCACGAGGTCAGGAGATCCAGACCATCCTGGCTAACATGGTGAAACCCCGTCTCTACTAAACATACAAAAAAAAAAAAATTAGCCGGGTGTGGTGGCGGGTGGCTGTGGTCCCAGCTACTCGGGAGGCTGAGGCAGGAGAATGGCATGAACCTGGGAGGCGGAGCTTGCAGTGAGCCGAGATCGCGCCACTACACTCCAGCCTGGGCAACAGAGCAAGACTCCATCTCAAAAAAAAAAAAAGAGTAGATTACAGTCTGTTCATGCATTCAGCTGGATTATAGTTCACTATATATGGAGAAACTTTAGGCTGAACTTAAAATATGTAAGGAGGTAGCTGTAGGCAATTTTGAGAGATTGACCAAAACTTTAAGCATTGACTTCACTCTTTCACCATTATAAATCCATTTATTTGGTCTCAAATCCCACTGGGAAATAGAACAGTGGGTTTTGTAAGCTGGGAACAAGGACAAAGAACAATAGGGAAAAAATGGTTGTTTCAGACTACTTTTTGTAAGGAATAGAGCAGAGGGGCCCTCCTTATTATGCTGGAATCTCCTGTTTTAAGAAGACAGAAAAAAAAAAAAAACCTGGTCCATTTTGGGATTTATCTGCTTTTTAAAAGTTTCAGTTTGATTACATAACATTTAGCATGAATGGTTTCATTTTGTTTTGGTCTGTCAGCGCCTAGTGCAAGAAGTCAGTTCAGAACAATGGCTTCCTATCATTTTGTTTAACAATTCAATAAGGGAAAGGTAGGAAATACAGAGAGGACTCTGGTGCACAGGAATGATCAAATCCTGCTAGACAGAAAAATCAAAGAATTTACTGTAGCAGTGAAATAGTCTGCTTAGCCCAGTTTGCTACCTGGAAATAACTCTCATGTCCTCTGGGGACCCAGATGTGCATAATAAAAGGTACTTTCTCAACCGTTACTACCAAGGCCAAATTTAAAGTAGATTGGGCAGTATGCCATACTTTGGAACTGGTTTGGGATTCAGCAATAACAAGCTTTTACAAGCTAAGCTTGTTATTTTTTTGGCAATACAATTCCCTTGAAATCTTAGTAGGCTTCTAGTTTTTGTTGTTGTTGTTGTTGTTGGTTTGTTTTTTGTTTTTTTGTGTTTTGTTTTTTGAGACAGAGTCTCACTCTGTCACCCAGGCTGGAGTGCAGTGGTGCGATCTAAGCTCACTGCAACCTCTGACTCCCAGGTTCAAGCAATTCTCCTGCCTCCGCCTCCCAAGTAGCTGGGATTGCAGGAATGTGCCACTCCGCCCAGCACATTTTTTTCTATTTTTAGTAAACATTGGGTTTTGCCATGTTGGCCAGGCTAGTCTTAAACTCCTGGCCACAAATGATCCAACTTCCCCAAGACCTCCCAAAGTGCTGGGATTACAGGCATGAGTCACTTGCCTGACCCTGTTGTATTTTCTATAGTCTGTTTCATGTGCCAGTATGCACACCCAACATTCTTTTCCAGCCATATTTACTCAACCTGCTTTATTTCTTGACATCTGAGCTCAACCCTGGCTTCTTTTCTTCATTTGTGTGAATGTTACCTTGAGACCATCTGAAACAATAGGTTTGAGTAGGAAAGCCACACCCTTAATCTGGTCTTTGCCACTGGCCTGGCAAAGACACCTCCCTTTGTTTTTGGGGGAAAAAAAATCTCAATAGGTCTTTAAGAAAAACTTGGGTCCAAAAGGATTTGGCTTTTCTAACCTTATGAGCCTCCAAATCTCTCAGCTCTTTCCATTCCCTTTCATCTCTGATTACAAACTGGCTAATTCTTGCTTGAGCTTGACTCATTATTGAATTTCTTGCTAAAGTCTTCAAAGAGTACCCCAAACCCACTCATATTCTGTTATTTCCAACCTCTTTCCTTAAAACAGTGTGTCCTGCAAGTATAATAAAAGTTTTAGTAAATAGTTTGCCTTGATATACATAAATAACACCAGTTTCTAGCCTGCATTATCAGATTTCTCACTAGTTTCACTGTGGTTAATGAGGGGCAGCAGAATATACCACCACAAAATATTCCACTTTAGCATAAGGACTGTTTTGAGCTGAAAACCCAAAATTGAAAAGAAGCAGATACAAGGATATAAGCTTTCTTCCCTGACCCTTTGTTCCTAAAAGCGAGATGTAAATTTGTAACGGTGTCTCTCTCCCCTCTCTACCAGGGAAGACAGAAGTTAGTCACCCAGAGAATTCCAGATCCTTATCTTTGCAGAGATAACACCAGAACAGTCTATAAAACAAACCTTGGAAAGTATCCCCTTTCTTTCTTTCTTTTTTTTTGGAAACAGAGTTTCAAAGGTGCCACAGACTCAGTTCATTCTCTCCTCAGTCAGGAAAAAGACCTAGAAAGAGAAGGCATTTCCTATAGAAAGCAGATTTTCCTCACAAAATACAACTTTGCAAGGCCATTTCAAAATATGTCAAAGAAATATATTTTGGGATAAAATACTTCGATTTCTTTCAGGGCCTAATATCTGTCATATTGGTTTCTCATTGCTACAAATAGTCTGTTTTGTCACTCATAAGGTCTCTGGTTTTTTTTTTGTTTGTTTGTTTTAGTCTCACTCTGCCACCCAGGCTGGAGTACAGTGACACAATCTTGGCTCACTACAACCTCCACCTCCCAGGTTCAAGAGATTCTCCTATCTCAGCCTCCTGAGTAGCTGGGACTGTAGGCAGGTGCCACCACACCTGGCTAATTTTTGTATTTTTTGTTGAGACAGGGTTTCACCATGTTACCCAGGCTGGTCTTGAACTCCTGGACTTAAGTGATATGCCTGTCTCAGCCTCCCAAAGTGCTGAGATTACAGGTGTGAGCCACCTTGCCCAGCCAGATCTCTGTTTTAATGTTAATGCTGCTCAGCTGTGCCTGGATTCCAGTGAGAGGAAAGTATAATGAGGCATGCCTGACCATCCATTCCCATCATGCCCTGAACTAGTGCTCAGGTTTACTCTAGAATTCCCTTGGCTGAGAGGAGAGGTCCATTCAGTTGGTTGGGGGACTTCGAATTTTATTTTTGGTTTACAGCAGGACATCCTCCTCTGCACAGCTATTCCTGGGCCCTGGTTCCTTTAATCTTCTTGTTCTCTGTAGAGCTTTGTCATCTGGTTGATCAAAGCTGAGTCATGACCAGAACCTTGTTCCATAATCTAGTGGGAAGGGGAATGAGGTAGTCCAATGTCCTGAAGGGGAGAAAAAATACAATTTCTTTTTTCAACCCTCATAAATTTCTACCCAGGACACCTCTCAAATAAAAGGCAGATTAACAGGAAAAAGATATACAAATTTATTCACATGCATATGGACCCGGGAACAATGCTGTGTAGGGAAAACTCTAACTATATTCTCCTCTACTCTCACAATGTGTCCAGAATTTATTCCTTCCGGGGGATTCTTGGTCTCACTCACTTCAAGAATGAAGCTGCAGATGTTTGCAGTGAGTGTTACAGCTCTTAAAGATGGTGTATCTGGAGATTGTTCCTTCAGATGTTCAGATGTGTCCAGAGTTCCTTCCTTCCAGTGGGTTTGTGGTCTTACTTCAGGAGTGAAGTTGCAGACCTTCACAGTGAGTCTTACAGCTCTTAAAGCTGGCACATCCAGAGTTGTTTGTTTCTCCCGGTGGGTTCATGGTCTCGCTGACTTCAGGACTGAAGCCGCAGACCCTCGTGGCTTCATAAAGGTAGTGCGAACCCAAAGAGTGAGCAGCAGCAAGATTTATTGTGATGTGAAGAGCGAAAGAACAAAGCTTCTACAGCATGGAAAGGGACCAAAGTGGGTTGCTTCTGCTGGCTCGGGTGGCCAGCTTTTATTCTCTTATTTGGCCCCACCCACGTCCTGCTGATTGGCCCATTTTACAGAGCACTGATTGGTCCATTTTACAGAGTTCTGATTGGTGCATTTACAAACCTTTAGCTAGACACAGAGCACTGATTGGTGTGTTTTTACAGAGTGCTGATTGGTGCATTTACACGCCTTTAGCTAGACACAGAGCACTGATTGGTGTGTTTACAATCCCTTAGCTAGACAGAAAAGTTCTCCAAGTCCCCACTCGACCCAGGAAGTCCAGCTGGCTTCACCTCTAAACAACACAACAATCTTCAGCCCAGAAGACTTCTGTGACCAAATGTGTGGTGGTTTTCTTCTCCAGACTCCAAGCAGCAGACACCAGCGGGGTGTCCTCTAATTCAGTCCTGACATCATCGACCTGGAGATAGTGTCAGATCCCACAATTCAAAGGCTCGGTCCCCAGAACTGCTCTCTATGCCACACCAATTGCAAATCCAGGCCTCCAGAACTTCTGACCAAAAGGCTTCCAGTTGGGATTCTTTGGGTTTGATTAACTTACTGGAGCGGCTTACAGAAGTCAGGGAAACACTTATTTATGTGTATCATTTATTATAAAGAATGTCACAAAGGATACAGATGAATTGATGGATAGGGTGAGGTATAGGGAAAGGGTATAGAGCTTCCATGCCCTCCCCAGAGTGCTGCCTTCCAGAAACCTCCATGTGTTCAGCTCTCCAGAAGCTCACTGAACCCTGTCCTCTTGGGTTTTCGTGGAAGCTTCATGTGGTCAGTATTCCTTCCCCACAGGGTATAGGGTGGACCCTCTATGGTAGGGTCTTCAGACCCACAATCAGAAAGGCGGGGGAACCTTAGAGTCCTTCCTTGAGCTAGGTAGGGAGTGCAGTAGAAGGTCAGAGGCCTGTCCCTGAGGCCTAACACACCCAACATAATAACAAAAGACTGTAACAAGGGCTATGGGAGCTACAAGAAAGGAACTATGGACAAAAGCCAATAGACGTCATAACACCACAAATATACCAAGTACGAAACTCAAAGTAGTGGCCAGCTGACTGAAGGTTCTACACTGTCCAGAAAGGAATAAGGGTGTGGAGCCTGCAAGACAGGATGTGGGTGGAAGAAGGAAAAGCATGGTGAGGAAAGGCCGTCTTATGCAGATGAAGCCTCACAGGCAGCAGCCCTCAGAAAGAATAGACAATAGCCTGTGGGAAAGGTTTCTCTGTCAGACCTTTAAAAATACCAGACCTGGACAGGCTGTAATTGGCAAGACCCCGTCTCTACTAGAAATACAGAAATTAGCCGGGTGTGGTGGCACGTGCCTGTAGTCCCAGCTACTCAGGAGGCTGAGGCAGAAGAATCGCTTGAACCTAGGAGGCGGAGGTTGCAGTGAACCAAGATCATGCCATTGCACTCCGTCCTGGGTGACAAGAGCAAGAATCCGTCGAGAAAAAAAAAAAAAAAAAGCCAGACCTTTAGTCCCCTTTTTATGTGAGTTCATCTTTCCTAGACCCAGGTGAGGGGGTCTCAGAGAAAACCTGTTTGCCTCTGCTGCTCACTTCATTGTTTACCTCACTAATGTGGGATTTCTCTGTAGAATTAAATCCCACCCCCTACAAAAAGGCAGCTTTTCAGAGCTATTTCTGCCTGCAGTTTTTTTTTGAATGACCATTTCAAAGTATGCCAAAGAAGGATATTTTGCAATAAAATATTCTGGTTTCCTCCAGTCCTGAGACCCATAACAACAAGTGTCAAACACCACTTCTACTCATATTCCAATTGGCAAAACTTTAATCACATTACAAGGGTTTTATGTCATATGTGGGTGGAGCAAGAGGTACAAACAAAGGGGAAATTCTCATTTCCTGCATGTTGTTTTTCCCTAAGTTGCTGACCAACTTCTACTTGTAAGGTAAGAGTTGTCCAAATTGATTACTGCAGCTGGCCTCTCAGAGCGGGAGCTGGCTTTCTGCAAATCTCCATGGAATCCAGCTATGGCCCTGTGCTGAAATCAATCAATTCTCATCAACAAGCTTGGACCCCAGCCCCACAACGATGCCAGCAAAGAGCAGATGTTTCCCTAGCCATAAAAAGATGATGTAGCAAATCCCACTGCTATCTTGCCACATTATACAGCTGGACAGTCATGCATCACTTAATGACGAATACATTCTGAGAAATGCATCATTAGGTGATTTCATCATTATGCAAACATCATAGAGTGTACTTACACAAACTTAGATGCTACAGCCTACTACACACCTAGGTTACATGGTATAGCCCATTGCTCCTAGGTTACAAACTCACACAGCAGGTTACTGTACCAAATATTGTAGGCAATTGAGAAACAATGGTAAATATTTGTGTATCTAACCGTAGAAAAGGTATAGTACAAATATGCTATTATAATCTTATGGAACCACCGTCATATATGTGGTCTGTAGTTGACAGAAACATCATTATGTGGTGCATGACTGTAATCACAAGGCTTGAACACCAGGCCCCTGACCATAGCAAAGAAAAGGCTAATGCTTCTCCAGTTGTAAACACTGAACTCTCAGGATAAGGCTGGACTCAAGACTCTGCCTCATTGTATTGTTATTATATTATTTCCGTGACCACAACAGGGAAAGGACTAGTGCTTCCCCAACTATGCAGTTTAATAAGCCTCAGTCCAGCAGCTGAGGTCCCTCTCCCATCCCATCTTGCTAGATTTCTTTGCAGTTTCCTAGATTACAACATTCAATGAAGGACATGCATACCTACTACTGCTCCTGTTTCCTTGAGTCTTGGCCAGTGCATATGGCTCCACCAGCTGAAGTGGGTATGCTCTTGGCTATTTATACCCTCTATAGCTCCAGTGTGGACGTGGTCTCTAAAGAAAGGCTCAAGACCTTCTCATTTAAGCACTAAAGGAAAGTCAATTCACAGAAGCTTGGAGGGCATGAGATACATGGGAGACTGACATTTGCATTACACAAAATATCAGATACCACTAGATAATTTTTTCCCCAAAAGCCTAGTGGTGAAATGAAGCCCTTCATAATAACAAAACACTATGTGCAGGAGTTAAAGTTGAAATCTCAGTACAATGATATGTCATTATAATTTTGCTATTTTAAAAAAATAGTAATTTTTTTCAAATAAGCAGTATTCCCTTCCAAATAGGCTTTCTGAAGTAGGCTAACTTAAATCAGTTCCCTTTCCCCTGCTGAGTATTACCAGGTTTCTTCTTCTACCTGTGGGTTATGAGGAGGCCCTTTCTCCCCTGCTGGGGACAAGGCAATTCTCAGAAAGGGGCTTAGATTTGACTCATACCTAAAGGAGAGCCTGCCATTTTGATCCGAGGAGCACCTGGGATGTGATGTTTCCAAATTACTGGCTAGTAAGCACTCCTTTCTTTCCTCCCTGCAATTCTTTGTAAGTGACATAGTTTTATTTTAGATTCTGAATCTGTTTTCTTAATTTCGTCCAAACTAATGATCACTGATTATGTCCCTCTGCAAATCTTCTGGCCAATGCAGATGTCAGACACCCATAATCTCCTTCGCATCAAATTCTATGAGCCACCTGAGCTACTGCTTCCAGACCATCTACACAAATTCAGTTCTGGAAACTGAGTAAATGAAAGAAGACTAACATTAGCTTAGAAGATGGGAGATGAATATGCAATTGGCACAACAATTACAAAATTTTGTTTTAAAGAATGAGTGAGACAAATCACATTAACAATCTAGAAAATCAGCAGACTACAAAGTGGGAGAAATGGACCAGAAGGGGCAGATGTATTCATGTTATTCTTCTGTATTAAGTTGTACTGCATGTCATTTTTAAAAAGATTTTGAACCAAAAGTGAATTTCCTGCAAAGAAATGAAACATTCTAAGTTTCAGTTTAAAGTTAATTAATAAATTATATTAATAGCTATATACTCCATAACAATGGTTCACTAAAATAATGCTTTTTAAAAAAAATCAACAGCCATGGACTTCTACCCCATTAGTAATTGCAGGTAATTGGTGAATTTGTTAGCAGTTGCTTTCTAATTAACTTTTTATATCCAAGTTCCAACAATCAGCTAGATGTTATTAAGATTTAGAAATAAAACTAATTGGCAGCCCATCATTATAATCTCTATATTTGTACATACTATGTTTGAAAGACCACAATAGTACAGAAGCAGGAATATCACCTTTGATGTCTTTGATTTGAAAGTAATATTTTGTAAGATTTATGAAAGCAAGAAACATGACTGTTTGTCCCCCAAGTCTACTGCCATGGCACGAGGAAGACATCCAGGGAATATTTATGGATTCGATGAATATATAATGTCTTAAAATATCAGCCCTTGTATATTCAGAGCTTTTGCCATCATGTCAATCAAAGTCCAGATCTTAACATTCTAATCAAATAGCAGAAAGACCAAGTTCTTCCTTTTGAGGTTTAGAAATACAACATACTCAGTTTTCATCTGTCATGATCACAGGGACCAGATGGCTACCTCCTCTATAACACTCCCATCCCAAGGAGGACGGTGTGACAGAATGTGAAACTGGCAGCATTTAATATGAGTTCTTCAAAATTCTGCAATGAGGGCCCTCCATTTATTTTATATTTTTTGGAGCATGCACACTCTAAATATGGCCCATGAGATGAACATTTATATAATTGGGGAACATTTGAGGCAGATAAAATTCACCAAGCTTTCCAGTGGTGTTTTAAGATGTTCCCAGAGAGCTCTCAGTGCTGACCTGTAGTACTCTAGGGCATCCCTATTCCACCAAGAAAAGAAAGCTTCATAGCCTGCCTTTTTAGTTATAACTCAAATAACAGAGCTAGACCGTACTTGTCCCCCTTGATAAAAAGTATAAATATGGCCAGCTGCAAAGAGAAGTGAGTGAAATGAAGCCGAGGGTTTCCAGTGCATGCATGCCAGGCTCCTCAGTAGCAGCATATCTTATCCGTTAAAGTGATAAAGTTGTTTTGGAAGAGCCATTTCCAACTCTATTACTGGTCAGTTCCAACTCCCCATTGTCTTGCAAAGGATTTCATTTTTCAAGTGAGTGTCAAGACTGGAGATGAAACGTGATTTCTGTATTCCACCATGTCTATCTACAAATGGCTGGAAAGACCCTCATCACCAAGCATCACTTAGTGCATCACCAAGCAGGCCCTGCTTTGCCATTCAGTGTTGTTTGTGTGGAGGCTGTGCAGGACTCTCAGTTCTTCAGATAGTTTGTGTCTCTATCCTGTGGCTGTCCACTTTCAGATTCTTGGGGGTTTTTTTTTTTGTGTATGTGTCATGCTGAAAACTTCCCTGACCTGCAGGTAAAATTTAAAAATAGTTTTACATCTTTGTCATAGTGAGTCACCAAGGACTATGATTTAGTGATTTGGGATCCCCGCTACTCTGAACTAAATATATATTTAAGGTTCTTTGGAGAGGTGTGTGTGTGTGTGTGTGTGTGTGTGTGTGTGTGTGTGTGTTTTAAGAAAGTTCAAGGGGATGGGATTGACATTTGACAAAATAACTTGAGTAGATTTCTTGACAAATGGTGGCTCATGCTCTCAGTCAGAGTGATAGAAAATACCAAGCTTACAAAACAACAGCAAGCTTACAAAACAACAGCAAAGCAGAAAACAGAGCTATAACATCAACAATGAAGGGTGGAGGAAAATCAGGATGAAGCACGGGACCCTCACTGACAGCAAAAGAAAATCAAATATAGACAATGATGTAATCCATTTCTTCAGCCCCCGTATTGAATTGAAATCCTGGCACAAACACATGATGAACTCTTGTTCTTTTTTGAATTTTGTTTTTTGAATTATTATCTTTGTTCAACTATCTTTGGGTTTCAGATAGATTGATAGATGATAGATAGATGAGGTAGATTTTATATGCATATCTATTCTTATAAATCAATGAAATGTGAGATAATTGAATAATATGCAAGTGTGTGTGTGTGCGTGTGTGTGTGTAATAGCTCATTTTGCCCTTTCTTTGCTACCTAGAGAATTGACAGGTCTACTGCAAATAAATATTTCCCCTCACCACAAGTTTAGCTCTGGATGATTTAAAATGGCAGTGGGATTGAACAGCAATGAAAGCAAACAAAGAATAAGAGGCCTTCAGTAAAATAGCCCCTCATCTATCTTTGGTTAATCCCACCTTAAATCAGTACTGCCATCACCCACGTGTCATCAAGAGGAACATAACCAACATGACTTCGTTCATTCATCTTCAGAAAATATTTTGAGCTCCTACTATGTCCCAGACACATATTAGTTAACAGCAAATATTTCTACTCTGCTCTAAAGTTTCTCAAACAGTTTTCTGTACAAATGATGCCAGACAGTCATCCAAACATCTTTGTAAGTAGATACTATTGTATTCCATTTCTAGAAACGAGGAATTGAATATCAGAGATGTTTAAAACTGGCCAAGGTCATGTGACATTTAAATTACAGATCTGGACTCAGGTTCACATCACTAATAGCAGAGCCCATGGGTTACTTTTTGGCAACACAAAGTGGTTGATACAAATTTTAAAGTAAAAATAAATGAATAAGTTGTCACAAGAAAACACTGGGAAGTCTCTTTGAATGCAGTTATCTTCTAGGCTTGGTATCTTTTTGCATGCTTCTTTGGCGGTTGACTTGGTATTGTAAATAACTTGCTTGGGAGCAATTGATTAATTCTGTATTAGGGAAATTGTTCAAAAGTTTAACATAGTCAGTTTAATGACTTAAATGGGAGAGCAGGTGGGGGGAAGGAGAGCCAGGGAATTACATCATCTATAACAGTGTTTAATTGGCTTTTAAAAAATGTATTGCTAGGAGGCAATGATTGTGTTTAAACACTTGAATTGTATTGGCTATAAAAGTTATCATTTGATACAAAAATCTTGTAACCTTCATGACCAACAGATGTCAAGAAATAAGAAGGGAGTAAATGTCTCAGAGCCTCCCTGAAAGGGGTCACTTTAGCCAAGGAAAACAGAGAGACGAAGTCTTTACTCCGTGGGAATTACATGCTAGTATAATAAAAAATGAACAAATAAACAAATATTTCAACAAACATAATATCATGTAAGGAAGTGGTAAGAGCTAAGGAGAAGAAACAACACAGAGAGGGGATAGAATGGCACAGGGTACTATTTGGGATACGGTGGTTAGGAAATTTCTCTGAGGAAGGGACTCTTTAATAAAGACCACAAGAAGATGAAAAACAAAGCACTAAAAAGATATGGAGGAAGTGCCTTCTAGGTTGAGGGAAGAGCAGATGTCAAGGCCCCAAGATGGGAAAGTCAATGGCCTGTTTAAGAAAGAAGAAGGCCTGTGTGGCAGGACAGAGTGAACAAGGAGAAGACGTTAGACATTGGAGAAGCATGCAGAAGCCTGGTCATGACAGCCTTTTAGTCCATGGGTGGAATATTTCATTGTAAGTGCATCAGGGTTCTGCAGAGACACAGAATCAACAGGATATGTACACACACACACACATATATAGGAATTGGTTCATGTGATTAAGGGGCTGACAAGTTCCAAGACCCACACTCTGTAAGCTGCAGACGCAGAAGACCCATGGTGTGGTTCCAGTCTGATGGCCATAGCCTCAAGATCCAGGAAGAGCTGGTGTTTCAGTTCAAAGGAGAAAAAATATCAATGTCCTAGCTCAAAGGTAGTCAGGCAGGAGGAATCTCCTCCTACTCACAGGAGGGTCCGCCGTTTTGTTTTATTCAGGCCTTCAGCTGTTTGCGGGGACCCATATACATTATGGAGGACAATCTGCTTTACTCAGTCTATCAGTTTAAATGCTAACCTTGTCCAGAAACACCCTCACAGGCACAAACATTTGTCTGACCAAATGCTTACACACCCCATGGCCTAGTCAAGTTGACATTTAAAAATAATCATCACAAATCACCCTTTGTCAATTTGAACCCATAATCATCTCCTCAAACAATACTTAATCGTCAAGTAAGGGCAATAACAAGGCCATAATTTTTCCTAACATGGTATAACTATCCTACATCCAACCAAAACACACGAACCTCTTCTCCAGAACATGAGGTAAAGTCCTTGTGCGCTGTTTACTCTTTTCCTTGATATCCTGTAACTTAAATACTAGGATTTAGAATCAGCAATACTTAAATATTATGAGATAAAGTCAATACATCCTATGTTACATGGTAAGGGAATAAAACAAGTTATTTGCTTAATACATACACATACACACACACACAAATATAAGGCAGAAATACTCATGACAATTACAGTCTCTATTTCTGTAACTGGTTATATGGTCATGGTTTTATAACTATCTTCTTCCGCTAACCATTCTATATTCCCTTTACCTTCAGTAAGCACCTTAGCTAGTTGTAGTCCTTTACATGGTGGGGAGACCCAAACCTTCATTTCAGAAGGGTATAGTCTATGAGGCCTGCCTTGCAGGGGTTGTCATGGTTTTCCATTGACCTTAATCATAGGATATGGTAATAGTAAGAGATGCCCTAAGGGACCACCTGTATTCCAGGCATATTCTTCCTTACCTCCACTGTGGAGTAGCAGTCAGATTTTCTCTTGGTAATCAGGAATCACCCTAGTCAATATCATAACTCCCTTCTTTGCCTGTCGACTCAGAGGCATGAGAAACCCAAAGTAGCCAGGCAGCTATCTTAACTCCCAGTTCAATGGAATCAATATATCTCCTGGTGGAAGCATTTCTCCCTTTGCAACTAAGACCTCTAGGCCAGTAGACCATAAGTTCTCAGGAATAGGAGGCAAAAATCTTGCTAGTCGGTTACTAAGAGTAATAGTGAATGGTACCACTCCCATTTCCACCCCTTGATTTCTGGACCCGTAAATTTTGCCCATGGGAGAAACAGCAACATATATTGGATGCTGATTCAGAGCACATACAGCCTTCTGGAGGGCACTTGCCCAGCCCTGCAAGGTATTGTCACCTAGCGGGTGCTGAAACTGTGTCAGCTGAGTCTGCATAAGACCATTTCACCGTTCTATCAAGCCAGCTGCCTCAGATGGTGGGAGATGTGGTAAAACCAGTGAATTCCATGAGCATGGGCCCATTGCCACACTTCATCTGCTGTGAAGTGAGTTCCTTGATTGGAAGCAATGCTATGTGCAATGCTGTTTTCCCAAATAGACATCGCCACCACAATAAACTAGAGATAAGTCACCATGGGATTCTGAGTAGGTCATCACATGATCTGATTACATGTCAGTAGATCAACCTGGCAGTTGTGTAGAGAATAGAATAGAGGGGAGTAAGAATAAAACTCAAGAGACTATTGCAGGAAACAGATGATGACTTAGGATAGGTTCTGGCGGGGGAAGTGAAAAGAAAGTTTTGTCTTTTTCTTTTATTTTAGAGATGGGGCCTTACTCTGTCACCTAGGTTGTAGTGCAGTGGTGCAATCCTAGTTCATTGTAGCCTTGAACTCCTGGGCTCAAGCAATTCTTCCACATCAGCCTCCCAAGTAGATAGGACTACAGGCATGTGTCACCATGCCTGGCTAATTTTTAAATATTTTGTAGAGATAGGGTCTTGCTACATGGCCCATGCTGTTTTCCAGCTTGTGCTGGGATTACAGGTGTGAGCCACTGTGCCCAGCAGAAAGGACATATTCTGAAGGTAGAGTCTATAAGAGGTGATGACGGGTTGCATGTGGATCATGAGAGAAAAGAAGATAGTTCATTCCAGGTTGTTGAAATTGTAGAACTAACATGGTGAATAGCGATGCCATTTACTAATACATGAGCCACTGTAGGGGGAAGAGATTTGAGCACTATAATGAAGAGTTTGGCGTTGGATATTTAATAATCAAGGTCCCCATTTGAGTTAATTAGATTGATTTAATCATATCACAATGTACATATATATCAAAATATTATGTTGTACACTATATATATATGTATATAGCTTTATTTGTCAATTATTTCTTAATAAAGCTGGGGGTTCCCATTAGAAATCAAGTCGATATGTAGAAAGAACAGTTGATTTATGCATTTAGAATTTCAGAGTGTCCTAGGTTGGGGAAGTAAATCTGAGAATTTTCAGCATATATATAGATCTTTTCAACCATAAAACTGTATGAGATCATCTAGGAGAAAATAAGTGTAGAAAAGAAAACAAGAGTCTAAAGACTGAGCCTGTGGGCATTCCAGCATTTGAAAGTGAGAAAGAGGAGGAGGAGTCAGCAAAAGAGGCTGAGAAGGAGCAACTAGGGAAGGAAAAAGAAAGGCGGGAAAATGGAGCCCTGGAAGCCAAGGGAACACAGTGTTCCAAAAGGGAATAAGCAGCTGGATCAAATGCTGCTAAAAGTTCAATGAAGATGACTGAGAAATGAACATTAGAAGAATCTATGTAAGCCAAGCGCGGTGGCTCACGCCTGTAATTCCAGCACTTTGGGAGGCTGAGGCAAGCGAATCACGAGGTCGGGAATTCAAGACCAGCCTGACCAACATGGAGCAATCCCATCTCTACAAAAAATACAAAATTAGCCGGCCATGGTGGTGCATGCCTGTAATCCCAGCTACTTGGGAGGCTGAGGCAGGAGAATCACTTCAACCTGAGAGGTAGAGGTTGCAGTGAGCCGAGATCGTGCCATTGCACTCCAGCCTGGGCAACAAGAGAAAAACTCCATCTCAAAAACAACAACAAAAGAAGAAGAGGCCATGTAGACGTTGTTACTGACATTGACAATAGCTCTGGACTGATGGGCTTGAATATCTGATAGAAAGGGATCTGGAGAGACGATGCAGTGAAGTGAAGGCAGAGAGTATAGCAAGTCTTTCCAGGAGTTCTGCTACAAAGGGGAGCGGAAGATCCAAGCAGTAATTAGAAGGCAAAGATTGTATCATACTTGCATGCTAATGAGAACAATCCAGTAGGCTAGAGGAAAGATAATAAATGACAGAGAAAGAAGAATTGTAGGAATTGAGAAAGAATAAAATACGGTGCACAGTAGAGAAATTGGCTTTAGGTAAGAGTAGGGTCAATTCACCCATTATATGTGAAAGGAAAACGGAGAATATCCACAGTTGCGTATAAAGTGGACTGACTCAGTGAATGGAAGGAGTAGATGTTTTCTTCTGATTAATTATACTTTTGCAGTTCGATAGAAAGGAAGGTCTCGGCTGAAATTTAATATTGGTGGCCATGAAGGAGGAGAAAAATGAGAGTGTAAGGGGATATCTCGCAAAACTAATAGGCCATGCTAAGGAGCACTCAAGGTTTGATGTTACAAATTTAGACTGAGACTAGTTCACAGTTGTTGTTGTTGTTGTTGTTGTCGTCATTTTCTGGCCATGGTAGCTGCTTGGTTATAGATGTTAGGGAAAATTGAATTTAATCAGGTTCAGGGGTTTGCCAGAAGGTCTAAGGAAAGAGGGGGGGATAAAAGGGTCTTAAAGATATAAGCAAGGAGTCATTGCAATGATGAACCATAGACTCTAAGATAGATAAGTGAAAAGCTGATAGAATCAATTAATTGGAAGTACCAATGGAATCAATAAATTGATGAGTTGGGCATGGTGGCACATGCCTGTAATCCTGGCTACTCAGGAACCTGAGATGGGGGAATTGCTTGAGCCCAGGAGTTCAAGGCTGCAGTGAGCTATGATCACACTACTGCACTCCAGCCTAAGCAACATAGCAATACCTCGACAACAACAAAAAAAGTGTTGAAATGGGGAGCCTAGAGGAAATAAGCCATAAACATAAGAGATAGAATTCAAAGAATGGGATGCTTGAAATTAAGATTTTGGAGGTTGTGAAACCATAGGCGATGACAAAGATACGACCATTAAAGTAGGTGGCTGAGGATATAATGATGGAGGACATATCATTATAAGTGAGGAAAACAGTGAACAGAGAGGCCAGGGTGTTGATGGACTATCTAGGGGCATGCCAATGACAAGAATGATGCCCAGAGTCAAGATGGTAGGAACAACAGTGAACCGGACACGAAGATCGTCAATAAGAGGGGAAGGAGTAACCAGGAGAATGGTAGAGAATTGCAATGTGAAGAGGTAAAGGCAGGTCTAGTTTGATGGCATGAGTTTCAGAAGATCAAAACTGTTTTAGGAAATACTATGACCAATGGCTTGGAAAGAGCAATGGGGAGCCAGGAGCTACCTGCCCCACCTCTAGGCCTTGTCTGAACAGAGAGCATGAGGAAAGGACCAGCCATGTGTGAGAGGGCTTCTGAAGAAGCTAAGCTTTCAAGGGCAGCCAGACCTCAGTCAGAGCAGCACTGTGTTGTTGTTGTTACTGTTGTTGTTGTTGTTGTTGAGACAGGGTCTTGCTCTGTTGTCACCCAGGCTGGAGTGCAGTGGCACAATAATAGCTCACTGCAGCCACAATCTCCTGGGCTCAAGCAATCCTCCCATCTCAGCCTCCCAAGTAGCTAGGACTACAGAACGGCATGGGCTATTTTTTTGTAGAGACAGTCTCACTTTGTTGCTCAGGCTGGTCTCGAACTCCTAGCCTCAAGCAATCCTCCTGCCTCAACCTCGCAAAGTGCTGAGATTACAGTCATGAGCCATCACACCTGGCCAAAGCAGCACTATCTGATAGCAATATAATGTGAACCACATACATAATTTTAAATTTTCTACTAGCCACATTTCTTTAAATCAAACAGAAATAGGTAAACAATTTAATAACATATTTTACTTAATACAATATAGACAACATATTGTCATGAGAAACCATGGAGACCAAAAGGAAGTGACAACCACATTTTTGAAGGGCTACAAGAAAAGAACTGACAGCATAGAATTTTTCTTTTCTTTTTTTTTTTTTTTTTTGAGACGCAGTTTCGCTCTTGTTGTCCAGGCTGGAGTGCAGTGGTGCAATGGGCCTAGTTAATTACTAATCTCAGCTCACTGGAACCTCTGCCTCCTGGGTTCAAGTGATTCTCCTGCCTCAGCCTCCTGAATAGCTGGGATTACAAGTGCCTACCACCAAGCCCGGCTATTTTTTGTATTTTTAGTAGAGATGGGGTTTCGCCATGTTGGCCAGGCTGGTCTCAAACTCCTGACCTCAGGTGATCCGCCCACCTCAGCCTCCCGAAGTGCTGGGATTACAGGCATGAGCCACCGCGCCCCGCCAGCACAGAATCTTATACCCACCTAAGTATCCTTCAAGATAGTTTAAGTTCCTTTTTTCATATGAAGTCTTCAAAATCCAGTATGTGTTTATGCTGATACCGCATCTCAATCTGGACTAGTCACATTTCAAGTGCTCAACAGCCACATATGGGTAATAGTGGCTGCATGGGAAAGCTCAGAGTTAAACAAGAAGGTGAAGGAAATGTTCCCAGATGAGAACGAAGACAGGAAATTGTACTGATGACACACTCTGAATTCCAGAGGCTCAGAGGAATGACTGAGGGTCACAGAGGTGTGGGAGCATGAGTCGGATGAGAGAATGTTCTGAACCCCATGGGAAAAACGGTAGGAGTAATGAAGGTTGACCTTGAAGGCTTGGACTTGGACTTTCAGTAGTAACTGAAGTAAACAGGTCCATAAGTGCTGGAGGATTTCTCCCAGGGCTCTCCTGCAGGGATGGGATAATCACCTCTCATTATAGCCTCCTCTAGGGCACTGGTGCCAGGCAATTTGTATCGGAGACAAAGAGAGAGTGGAGGGATGGGGCCTGGTGGATTATCAGAGCCCTTGGGCTGTGTAGTGCTCCTTGGGTCCTGCCGAGGGAGGGCCTCAGGCTGGGGGAGAACCCAGAGTGCTCTCCATATTCCTGCCCCAGTCTTGCTGCTGGCTGTGACGGGTAAAAATAGAGGAAGCATGATGGGGAGTGGGGGGACTGGGCAGGGTTGGTTACTAAACAAAATAGCATTTTACCTGAGAAAAATAACACAGAATAGTGATACTGATGGCTGTCCTTAGCTAAAGGATGCTGACAAGATTTTAAAAAGGAAATGAAATAAACAGAGCAGACTCAAGAAGGGGTGGAGAGAAGGCAAGAAAAGAGAAGCAGGCGGGAGAGGAAGAACAGAGGGTGGAGCAGGTCAGGAAGAGGGACTCAGAGGGGAGGAGTGAGCAACAGGAAGGCTTCAGGCATTTTGTCCCCCTTGTTTCCAGGGACCCTAAGAAGATCAGATATCCATGGACTGGCGGCCCCTGTCCTGCAGATGGTGACCGTCAATGCCTAAGATCCAAGCCCCGCTCCCAGGCACACCCATCTAGACCCAAGCACACTTTCTCATTGCTGACGGGCTAGGCTGGCTGTGTCCCGCTTGGGTCTCCCCTGCTTCCCCCACAAAATCATGTGCATCCACAACTTATCTCATCTGTCCTTGGAATAAACCATAAATCCCTTCTTAGCATCTGTTTCCCATCAGAGTTCTTCCAAGGAGAGGGGCTGCTCCCCAGCCCTCAGCCAGCTCGTTCCCTCCAACTTGTCTTGTCAGTGCTGACTGTCCGCCTCAGAAATGCACCTCCCAGGATCAGAACAGTAGCTGCAGCATCTCCAAAGGCTTAGCTGCACTCCAAGCTTGTCCTCGGAAGTTTAGAAATGAGGAAATAGCCAGCAGCTGTTCTCAACGAGAAGGTGCAGCCAGCGTCCAGCCAGCAGCAGTTCTGCAGGGTGGGAGGTGGAGCGGGGGCGCGTGTGAAACTTCTCCCAGGCAGGTCCCCACAAGGTGGGAGAGGCAGCGAAAGCCTGGGGGGGAAGCTTCACTGTGATTAAAATGGTCTGCCTCATCCAGCAGCATCTTTGAGCGAAACATTATCTCAGTCTGTAAAAAAGAAGCCTGTGAGAAGGTTTCACTAGTTAGTCTAATTTTAGAATAGCATTCTACACAGTTCCGAGGGAAAGAATTGACACTTGCTAGATTAATTCAAATTGGTTTAACTGCAAACAGAATCACATTCCCCCAGGGAGTCAGACAACGCCATCTCAGGAAGAAAGGGATGTTTGAGCCTGTCCTGAGCTTGAGCCCTCAGGGTCATGTCCCATCTTTACTATCCTCGCCTCAGGACTCCCCCCCAACCACACTCAAGCCCCAGCCCACTCTGGCCTGACACACCCCATTCAATGCACAGAGGGGGCTGCCAGGACCATGCTTAAGGCAGGGGTAGTCACCTTGCCCTGCCTCCCTCCGCCTTCCATTTAAGGAAGGAGTGCCTTTAGAAGTGACCCCCTCTCAGCAGGCAGATTCCCTTTGGCTTGGAGGCATCATTATCTATCTTTGAGGGGCGTCTTTTGCAGCATCAAATTTTTTCTCCCATTTTTCTTCGGTGGCTCTAGACAGAGATTGACTGAGTGCAAGCCTGGTTCCTCTGTTTACTGGCTGGGTGGTTTTGGACTTCCCAGGCCCCCATTTCCCATCTGTCAAATGGGAATCCTGACAATAGCACTTTCATGATAGGGGTACTGTGTGGGCTTAAATAGGTAAAGGACATAAAAAAAGACCGTCTCTCTTGCAGAGTAAACACCTGGTAAATATTCGCTGCTTTTAGGGGATATCTTTGTTATCTGCTGTTCTTTGAGGGTCTAATTCTGGCCTCACTCTATTCTTGGTTAATTTCTTGTAGCTACTAGTTTTACATCTACGTTCATCTTTCAGTGTAAAATGGTCCCTTTAACCTCTCCAAACAAATGCATTCCTCACTTCTACAGCTACAACCACCATCACCACCATCACCAACTCTTCCTGCGAAGAATCTAAATTAAAAACAAAATCCTTCAGTGACACCAAAAAATTAAATGCCTAAAACCATTATACCTTCCCTCTCTATGGTGGGTTGTTTTTTTGTTGGTTTGTTTTGTTTTGTTTTGTTTTCATAGAGGGTGTCACTCTGTGGCCCTGGCTAGAATGCAGTGTCTTCATATGGCTCACTTTAACCTCAAACTAATACCTGGGCTCAAGCATCCTCTCAATTTCAGCCTCCCAAGTAGCTGGGACCACAGGCACACACACCAACATACCTGGTTAATTTTTTTTTTTTTTTTGAGACGGTGCAATCATGACTCACTATAGCCTCAACTTCCTGGGCTCAAATGATCCTCCCACTTCAGCCTCCCAAGCAGCTGGACTACAGGTGCACACCACTACACCTGGCTACTTTTTTTTTTTTTTTTTTTTTTTGAGACAGAGTCTTGCTCTGTCGCCCAGGCTGGAGTGAAGGTGTGTTCTTGGCTCACTTCAACCTCTGCCTCCTGGGTTCAAGCAATTCTCCTGCCTCTGCCTCCCAAGTAGCTGGGACTACAGGCGCATGCCACCACACCCAGCTAATTTTTTAACTCCTGAGCTCAGGCAATCTGCCCGCCTTGGCCTCCCAAAGTGCTGGGATTATAGGTGTGAGCCACTGCGCCCGGCCCACTTGGCTACATTTTTAATTTTTTAATTTTTTTTTTGTAGACATGGAGGTCTCACTATGTTGCCTAGGCCAGTCGCGAACTCCTCCTGGCCTCAAGCAATCTTCCTGCCTTAGCCTCCCAAAGTGCTGGGATTACAGGCGTGAGCCATTAATCACTGGCCCCCTCCAGCGTTTAATTTCTGGACAATATTGGCTGACTTCAACGTCTCCTCTTAGGGTGAGGGTCTGCCCCTGATGACCCACAGCTTGGACTTTTGAAGAGATCTTGCCCCAAATTTGTCCAAGAATTTTGTGCTAAGGCCAATTCTGGCAACCGGCCGGTCACTGTCTCTCCAGAAGAGCTTAACGCAAAGAGAAGCCTGCATAAAGAATGCTCACAAGCCTAAAATCTCATGGTGGGCCCCTTCTGTGTCCCCAGCTACACAGATCCAGAATATGTTACTTTAAACAAGGTGGCACTCAACCAAGATAGGATATGGCTTCTAAATTAAAGTTGAGCTGAAAGCATATTTTGCTATCTCTATGGAAAGGTTTCAGGCAAACTCACAGGCTACGCAAGGTGCAACAGACACGCATACGGGCTGACCTTTGTTGGCATACAGCCTGACCTTTCTTCATCAGCCTTCTGCTTTTCATTGTTCCCTCTCTGAACTTCTCTGGAGGGCAGCAACAAGCAATGTTCCTCCCAGCAGAGTCAATTTGGGACATCTTTAATTGTCCTTATGTCTGTTTTCCCCAGAGTCAGACGTCCACTCAAGTCCAAGAACATTTCGAAAAGCCAAAGTAAATAAACAAAGAAACTCTTTTCCATGGCTCACCACTTGGTTTTCCCAAAGTTTTTCCCAGCTATAAAAAGATATTTCAACGGACAGGAAATAGTTTCCTGACTGACATACTGTCTCTTGGGGGGAAGTTTAGCTTCTTGTCTACCAACATTTCACGTTGGCTGGAGAATCGGCCCACCTTCCTTGAAAGCCTCCTAATACTCTCTGTCTCTGCAGTAACTAGGTGATCAAGTCATGAGCACCATGACACAATCTGAACCTGGTGATCCTTTCAAAGAATCACTAGAAAATCTCCATCTTTACCCTTAATTAGCAATGTTCTTTTAATTCACTTAGGAAATAAAGCCCGGGCATATTTGGAGATGTTTTTCCCTCTTACAGCTGCTAGAAGTTTAAGAGGCAAAATATTTTTCCAATATTAGGTGGTCCATCTCAAAAATACCCACCTCATTTAACAGGGTGTACTTATTAGTTTTCTTTGCTGCTGTATTAAATTACCACAAATATAGTGACTTAAACAACACAAATGTATTCTTTTACAGTTCTGGGGGGTCAGAAATCTAAAATTTGTTTTACGTTGCCAGGGCTGGTCTCTTCTGGAGTGTCCAGAGGAGAATTTGTTCCTTGTTTTTTCCAGCTTCTGGAGGTGCCTTGGCATTTCTTGGTTCTAACTCACATCGCTCTATACTTTTTTTTTTTTTTTTTTTGAGACAGAGTCTTGCTTTGTTGCCCAGGATGGAGTGCAGTGGCACAATCTCGGCTCACTGCAACCTCTGCCTCCTAGGTTCAAGCATTCTTGTGCCTCAGCCTCTCGAGTAGCTGGGATTACAGGTGCATGCCATCACACCTGGGTAATTTTTGTATTTTTAGTAGAGATGGGGTTTCACCATCTTAGCCAGGCTGGTCTTGAACTCCTGACCTCAAGTGATCCACCCACCTTGGCCTCACTCTATACTTTTTCTGTCTTCATGTCACCTTCTCTTTGAGGGAGGGAGCTATTATTTTGGCTAATACATATGGCTTTTAATTCATTTTGAATAATGTGGATCACCCTGCACTATGTTTTTAAATAATTTTTGGTTTTATGCATTACAATACAGGTCAACTGACAAAACTAGGTTTTTGTGTGGTGGTCTGTACTATTTTAAATTGCTAATTTAAAATGCTTTCCTTTTGATTTATTTATTTATTTATTTATTAGATGGATTCTCACTCTGTCCCCCAGGCTGGAGTGCAGTGGCTCAAACTCAGCTCACTGCAACCTCCAGCTCCTGGGTTCAAGCAGTTCTCCTGTCTCAGCCTCCTGAGTAGCTGGGATTATAGGCACACACTACCATGCCTGGTGTATTAGTCAGGGTTCTCTAGAGTGACATAACTAATAGGATATATATGATATGTAATAGGATATCCTATTTTATCTATATATCCTATTACATATCATATATATATATTCTATTACATATCATATATATATATATAAATATATATATATATAAAGGGGAGTTTATTAACTCAAACGATCACAAGGTCCCAGAATAGGCTGTCTGCAAGCTGAGGTGCAAGGAGAGCCAGTCTGAGTCCCAAAACTGAAGAACCTGGAGTCTGATGTTCGAGGGCAGGAAGCATCCAGCACAGGAGAAAGATGTAGGCTGGGAGGCTAGGCCAAGCTAGTCTTTTCACATTTTTCTGCCTGTTTTATATTCTAGCCATGCTGGCAGCTGATTAGATGGTGTTGACCCAGATTAAGAGTGGGTCTACCTTTCCCAGTCCACTGACTCAAATGTTAATCTCCTTTGGCAACACCCTCACAGACACACCCAAGATCAATACTTCGCATCCTTCAATCCAAACAAGTTGACACTCAGTATTAACCATCACAACCGGCTACTTTTTTGTATATTTTTTAGTAGAGATGGGGTTTCACTGTGTTGGCCAGGCTGGTCTCGAACTCCTGGCCTCATGTGATCCACCCATCTCAGCCTCCCAAAATGTTGGATTCCAGGCATGAGTCACCACACCTGGCCAAAACTGTGTCCTCTAATCTAATTTTCCTCAGTCTCTCTCATCCAGGACCACAAGACCTGCTAACAGTATTTCATTCTTTGCCCTGGCCAATTGTTCCAATTCACACAAAGCTAACTGTATTAATCGGGACACTTTTGGTTGCCAGAGTAGCCTAGCTTAATCTGGCTTAAATTTTTTAAAAACGTGTAGGCTCACAAAATTGAAAAGTGCAGTGGTACAGATAGACTTGGGCACAGAGGGAAGCAAGTACTCAATTACATCTTTAGGAATTTTTTTACTTACTCCATCTTTTTGACTTGCTTTCGTCTGTGTTGCTTTTTTTTTTTTTTCCAGACAAGGGCTAATGGTCCTAAGTATTTGCAAAAAATAGCTACCAGAAAAGGTCATCTTCTAATTGATCCATGTGGCAACCCCAGCAGGAGACAATGCCTCTTTCACAAAAGTTCCAGCAAAAATCCCAAAAAGGATTCTTCCCAACCTAGCTGAGGTCATGAGTACAATACTCACCCAGTCATTGTAACTAACAAGCTCTGATACTGTGACTGGCCAGGCCTGAGTCATGTGCTTTCCTTAAGACTAGGATGAGGCCGGGTGCAGTGGCTCATGCCTGTAATCCCAGCACTTCAGGAGGCTGAGGTGGGAGGATCACTTGAGGCCAGGTGTTCAAGACAAGGCTGGACAACATAGGGAGACACCCACCTCTACAAAAAATACAAAAATTAGCCAGGCTTGGTGGCACATGCCTGCAGTCCCAGCTACTCAGGATTCTGCGGTGCGAGGATCACTTGGGCCCAGGAGTTTGAGGCTTCAATGAGCCATGATTGCGCCACTGCATTCCAGCCTAAGCAACAGAGAGAAACCCTGTAAAAAAATTTCTTTTAAACTTAGCATGAGCATTTGACCTATGCCACATGATAAACAGTGAGCATTTGACCTATGCCACATGATAAAGAGGGGTGGTCACTCTCCCCAAAATAAAGGTTGTTTTTTGTTTGTTTGTTTGTTTGTTTTTGAGATGGAGTCTTGCTCTGTCGCCCAGGCTGGAGTGCAGTGGTGCGATCTCTGCTCACTGCAAGCTCCGCCTTCTGGGTTCAAGCCATTCTCCTGCCTCAGCCTCCCAAGTAGCTGGGACTACAGGTGCCTGCCCGGCTGATTTTTTTTTGTATTTTTAGTAGAGACGGGGTTTCACCTTGTCAGCCAGGATGGTCTCGATCTCCTGACCTTGTGATCCGCCCGTCTCGGCCTCCTGAAGTTCTGGGATTACAGGCGTGAGCCACCAGGCCCAGCCCAAGATAAAGGTTAAATTCATAGAAGAAGGAGAAATGGATGATGGTCAAACAAAATTAATACGTCCACTACACCAGGATAAGACCCAAATGGAACCTTTTTTTTTTTCTTTTCACCAAGTGGAGCCTTTTCCATGGAGCATCTAATAGTATATCTAGACACAGTTTCTGAAGGTAAAATTATCATTGGTTTCTTAAAGTTAGATTCTCACATCTATCCTTGAGCTATATCGTGTTAATCGGCTGTTTGTGGATGTTCAGACAACACTGGAGTCAGGTGAAAAATGATCTTTTCTCATGCCCAGGGCTGAATTATTGAAAGGACCAAATACTCTAGGTTTACAAAACCACATCACAAAAATCTCAACCTATTGTCAGATCTGTTAACCCTGGGAAAATTTAAAAGAAAGCAAGTAATTCAGTTGTCCAAAAGCTTAAATGACAACAATGAAAGCATGATGTTTAGCGTACTCTACTCTCTCTCATTTCCTGTAAGGCACAGAATGACAGGAGTAACTGATCCAAAGGTTCTTGATTTTCAAAAATCTCTTGACTAAATCAAGTAAAAATGGACCAATAAAGCTTTCAATTTCATGGCTTTTAAAGCTTGTTTTCACAAACCAGCTCTTGGATTCTTGACGTCAAAAATCTATTTTTAGGTAGAGTGTTCACTCTTCATCCAAGAGTAGATGTATATTCTTAGTCTGATTTTAATTTTCCTCTTATTTGGAAAAAATGACTTAGAGAATTAAGGAAAAAAATAATCACATGATAAAGGAATCTGCAAAATCACAGACTTTACATTTTCTATGTAGATATTTATCATTTGTATTATAAAAGTATAATCTTAGTTTCTAAAGTTACTTTGTTTAATGATTATGACATGCAGTATAATCAGCCAGGTGTATGCTGAATTAAGATCGAGGCTGCTTACCTGATTTTTCTGTTTTGGGTGACATAATTTTATTTCAATTGTTAGCAGGGATCCACTTTGCCCACATAACTGTGGAAATAACCAAAGGCATTGTTTAAATCAGGACATTATGTGAACAACTAAAAGGTTATCCAAAATAATTAAACTTATAGCACAAAATGAGAATTATGCACATTATTGTAATTAACTTAGTCACATAGGACGAACAATAAGAAATAGACTGAGATTTTGAGATTCCAGCTCCTCTTAGGAATCCATGACACAATTAACAGTATTTTACTCTTTTCTGATTCTCTTCTTCTTTGTTTTTAAGTTTTCCTGGCTCTTTCTAATTTTAGAAGTCTTCATTTTTCAGCCTACAGTTGAATCAAGTTGGAATTTTAAATATAGGGTCTTTATTCTTTATCATCTAAATTATTTTCAAAGTTTTTTTTTTTTTTTTCCTTTTAAACACTTTTAAATTCCTACAGCTAACTGTAGGCCTCTGGGAATAGTCCTTCTCTATCAAAGCATGTTGGCCAGGCGCGGTGGCTCATGCCTGTAATCCCAGCACTTTGGAAGTCTGAGGTGTGCGGATCACGAGGTCAGGAGATCGAGACCATCCTGGCCAACACGGTGAAACCCCGTCTCTACTAAAAATACAAAAAAAAAATTAGCCAGGTGTGGTGGCGGGCACCTGTAGTCCCAGCTACTCGGGAGGCTGAGGCAGGAGAATGGCATGAACCCAGAAGGCAGAGCTTACAGTGAGCCGAGATTGTGCCACTGCACTCCAGCCTGGGCGACAGAGTGAGACTCCGTCTCAAAAACAAACAAAAAAAAGCGTGTTGAGGGGCCTCTTGTAGCCAGGTTTCTGCTCAATGGTGCATTCAGAGATGCCCCATCCAGGAAGCAAAGTCATTTTTCAAACGGATTCCAATTTTCTCGTCCTTCTCAAATGTCTCCCCGTCTCCCTTAATTCCCCATTTTTCTCTCTCCTTGCAACTATTCAAGATCCTCTCATGTGCTAAACCTAACGTTCTCACTTGAGCCGCAGCCTCTTCTCTTCCTCTCTAGACATTTCTCTCTCCCCAGCTTCTGTATTGTGGGTAACGATGTGGACTCCTTGTAAAAGTTGTTAGCCTTTTCTCCTCTACTGCTCGGCAATCCAATTCCACTGACAGCAACACTTAAAGACTAGGAAACTCAACCAGGCAAGTTAAAACTATATTTCCAAAAAGATGATAGAAAAGTAGATTCTCTGCAAAGAAAAAATTTTCCAAAGTCAGAGACAGGTGAATGAAAAGAGCTGAGGAATACATAGTACTGAACTCGTTCCTTGTGTTTTTACAACTTTGACCACCCTCGGGCTGTTACTTCTTGTTCAAACCTTTGTGGTTCATGTAAAATAAGACAGGGTTAAGCTGGGCACAGTGGCTCGTGCCTATATAATCCCCCTACTTGGGAGACTGAGGCAAGAGGATTGCTTGAGTCCAGGAATTTGAGACCAACCTGGGAAACATGGCAAGACCCCCTATCTCTTAAAAAGTTCTTTGAAAACGTAAGACAGCCTTAAAAGAGCTTGTGCGGTCATCTGCTTTTTTTTTTTTTTTTTTGAGACGGAGTCTCGCTCTGTTGCCCAGGCTGTTGTGTAGTGGCGCGATCTCCGCTCACTGCAAGCTCCGCCTCCCGGGTTCACGCCATTCTCCTGCCTCAGCCTCCCGAGTAGCCTGGACCACAGGCGCCTGCCACCATGCCCCGCTAATTTTTTGTATCTTTAGTAGATACGGGGTTTCACCGTGTTAGCCAGGATGGTCTCGATCTGCTGACCTTGTGATCCACCTGCCTTGGCCTCCCAAAGTTCTGGGACCACAAGTCATCTGCTTCATAAAGAAAAATAACTTCCAGGCCAGGCGCAGTGGCTCACACCTGTGATCCCAGCATTTTAGGAGGCCAAGGCGGGCAGATCACCTGAGGTCAGAAGTTTGAGACCAGCCTGACCAACATGGAGAAACCCCGTCTCTACTAAAAGTACAAAATTAGCCGGGCATGGTGATGCGCGCCTGTAATCCCAGCTACTCGGGAGGCTGAGGCAGGAGAATCGCTTGAACCCAGGAGACAAAGGTTGCAGTGAGCCGAGATAGCACCCTTGCACTCCAGCCTGGGCAACAAGAGCAAAACAGAAAGACAGACAGACAGAAAGAAAGAGAAAGAAAGCAAGAGACAGAAAAGAAAGAAAAGAAAAGAGGGAAAGAAAGAGAAAGAAAAGAAAAAGAAAGGAGGAAAGGAAGAAGGGAAGAAAGCAAGCAAGCAAGCAAGCAAGCCTCCAAACTGATCTGAATTAGAGAGTTTCCCCTATTGCCCAGACATCATGGGTGCCAGGGCAACTTCAAGGAAAACTATGCAACCTTTCTGGATCTAGTAGTTCAAACTTAAATCATTCACAAAACAGTCATTAGGAGCACAGGCTCTGAAGCTAGGCGGGCTGGGTTCTCATTCTGCCTCCACCACTTTCTAACTGCACCCTTGGCAAATTGCTTACCCCACCTGGTGCCTCCATTTTCTCGCGAAAAATGGAGAGAAAAATATCTACCTTACAGGCTGTGAGAAATCAGCCTGTTGCCATATGTAACATGCTTAGAACGGTGCCTGACACACTTGAGAAAAGCCTCAATATATATGAGTTGTTACTGTTCATGTCCATATTTATGGAGGCTACATAGAGTTGGGATTTTACATAGATTTGGGATATTTTACATAGACTTGCGATTTTACATTGATTTGGGATGTCAGCATATCACCTACTAAAGTACTCGGAATATTCATGGTGTAAAAATAGGCTGTTTTTTTTTTTTTTTTTTTTTTTTTTGAGACGGAGTCTCACTCTGTTGCCCAGGCTGGAGTGCAGCGGCGCGATCTGGGCTCACTGCAAGCTCCGCCTCCCGGGTTCACGCCATTTTCCTGCCTCAGCCTCCTGAGTAGCTGGGACTACAGGCGCCCGTCACCATGCCTGGCGAAGTTTTTGTATTTTTTAGTAGAGACGGGGTTTCACCATGTTAACCAGTGTGTGTGGAATTGGTGGGTTGTTGGTCTCAATGACTTCAAGAATGAAGCTGCGGACCCTTGCAGTGAGTCTTACAGTTCTTAAAGGTGGCGTGTCCGGAGTTTGTTCCTCTGATGTTCGGACGTGTTCGGAGTTTCTTCCTTCTGGAGGGTTCGTGGTCTCGCTGGCTTCAGGAGTGAAGCTGCAGACCTTTGCGGTGAGTGTTATAGCTCTTAAGGCGACGTGTCTGGAGTTGTTCGTTCCTCCCGTCCAGAATTGTTCATTCCTCCCGGTGGGTTCGTGGTCTGGCTGGCCTCAGGAAGGAAGCTGCAGACCTTCGCAGTGAGTGTTACAACTCATAAAAGCTGGCACCAACCCAAAGAGTGAGTAGCAGCAAGATTTATTGCTAAGAGAGAAAGAACAAAACTTCCACATTGTGGAAGAGGACCCGGGTTGTCCTGCTGGCTCAGGCAGCCTTACTTTATTCCCTTATCTGACCCTACCTATATCTTGCTGATTGGCCCATTTTACACAGAGCCGATTGGCCCATTTTACAGAGAGCTGATTGGTCCATTTTGACAGGGTGCTGATTGGTGTGTTTACAAACCTTGAGCTAGACACAGAGTGCTGATTGGTGCATTTACAATCCTCCAGCTAGACATAAAAGTTCTCCAAGTCCCCACTGTACTCAGGAGCCCAGCTGGCTTCACCTAGTGGGTCCCGTGCCTGGGCCATGGGCAGAGCTGCCTGCCAGTCCTGTGCTGTGTGCCTGCACTCCTCAGCCCTTGGGTGGTGGATGGGACCGGGCGCCATTGGAGCAGGGGGCGGCCACAGGGTGGGGGGTGGGGGGGTGGGGGGGCAGGGCTCGGGCATGGCTCGGGCATGGCAGGCTGCAGGTCACAAGCTCTGCCCCGTGGGGAGGTGGCTGAGGCCTGGTGAAAATTCAAGCGCAGCATGGGTGGGCCGGCAGTGCTGGGGGACCCGGCCCACCCTCCGCAGCTGCTGGCCCGGGTGCTAAGCCCCTCACTGCCCAGGGCCGGGTGGCACCAGCCGGCTGCTCCAAGTGTGGGGCCTGCTGAGCCCACACCCACCTGGAACTTGCGCTGGCCCACGAGCACCACACGCAGCCCCGGTTCCCACCCACACTTCTCCCTCCACACCTTCCCGCAAGCAGAGGGAGCCGACTCCGGCCTCCGCCAGCACAGAGACGGGCTCCCACAGGGCAGTGGCAGGCTGAAGGGCTCCTCAAGTGCAGCCACAGTGGGCACTGAGGCCGAGGAGGCACCGAGAGCAAGCGAGGGCTGCCAGCACGCTGTCAACTCTCATCAGGATGGTCTTGATCTCCTGACCTTGTGATCCGCCCACCTCAGCCTCCAAAAGTGCTAAGATTACAGGCGTGAGCCACCGCGCCTGGCAGAAATAGGTTATATTTCTATAGTCTGAGATACCCATAGTTCTGTGCAATTCTGGGCTCACAAAAACTGTTATTTAGTTAAACTAGAAAACCATAGTAACTCTCAAAGTCTCTCACAAGCAAAAAAAACAAAACAAAAAAACACACCTCTCAGCAGAGAAAGGCCGATGTCCCTAGATGTTGTATGTGATACATCACACATATATCTCAGTGTGAATGTTTTGATTGAATTTACCATTTGACAGACATACTTGGCCAGTCGTCTTCTATTCCCAAACCCAAAGCTGTTATCGTTCTGGGTTCTGGGCAAATGGGATTTTGTCCTTACATTCCAGCCTGCCCTGGATCATTGCAGAGATAATGAATCACAAATCAAAGTTTCCGTGGTCATGCTGGCTCAGGTTGTCTCTCGAGATGACTTGACATTACCAGGCTTAGAGCCTCATTTGGTTTTTGCAACAACTTTAGATCAATT
Source organism: Pan troglodytes (assembly GCF_028858775.2). Taxonomy (NCBI): domain Eukaryota; kingdom Metazoa; phylum Chordata; class Mammalia; order Primates; family Hominidae; genus Pan; species Pan troglodytes. Next base: position 161,156,840 of record NC_072401.2, on the reverse strand, counting down.
TGGTTTACTCCAAATTTACTGGTTCTGAGGTAGCTGTATTATTGAACTTTAATGCTTTTATTGCTCTTAGAAGCATCCTTAGTCTCATCCCTTGTTTTCTGTCCCACATTTGGATTTAGCACTTCCCCTCTGCTCCAAGATTTCTGTCCCAGTTTGCAGCCTCATAGTTCTTATCTCCAATAGAAAGTAACAGATAGTGTGGGGATTTAGCATTCTTTCTTCTTTTTTTCCAGATGGAGTCTCACTGTGTTGCCCAGGCTGGAGTGCAGTGGCATGATATTGGCTCACTGCAACCTCCACCTCTGGAGTTCAAGCAATCCTCCTGCTTCAGCCTCCCAAGTAGATGGGATTACAGGCACCCACCACCATGCCCAGCTAATTTTTCTATTTTTAGTAGAGACGGGGTTTCGCCATGTTGGCCAGGCTGGTCTCAAATTGCTGACCTCAGGTGATTCACCAGTCTTGAACCTCCCAAAGTGCTGGGATTACAGGTATGAGCCACTGCACCTGGCCAGGATTTAGCATTCTTAATTTCAATGGAAAAATTATGAGAAATGGTTAATGTAGGAGTCTTCCATAGGTGCCAGCTCTATTGCTAGTTAAGGATGGGTAGGTCAGTCCACACTTTTAAGTCACAATTTGCTCATCCAAGGTTTGATCCAGCTCTGAAAGCATATGTGTCTCCTGCTCTTTGTCAAGGTGAGGAATTTCCTGTCTATTTCTATTTTTCTGAGAATTGTGTGTTGTTGTTTTTTTTAAATCATGAATTGGTGTTGAATTTTGTCAAATGTCTTTTCTGCATTACTTGATATGAGCACGTAGTTTTCCTATGAGCATGGTAGATTGAGTCTTACTTTATGGCCAAAGCTATGGTTTATCATGGTATATGTTCCATGCATGCATGAAAAGAATGCTTATTCTGTTGTTGGGTAGACTGTTCTATAAATGTTGATTACATCTTGTTGGTTGAGGATATCACATTCTTTTATATCCTTGCTGATTTTTAGCCTAATTTTTCTATCAGCTGTTAAACAGGGGTATTGAAATCTCCAACTATAATTGTGGATTTGTCTATTTTTCCTTTCAGTTCCATCAGTTTTCACTTCATGTATTTTGAAAGTCTGTTGTGTGGTGGATACCCGTACAGGATTCCTGTATCTTCTTGGTGCATTGACCCCTTTTATCATTATATGATATTCCTCTCTTTATCTGGTAATAGTCTTTGCTCTGAATACTACTTTATCTGGTATTAATATAGCTACTTCTGCTTTCTTTCTAGTAAGGTTTGCATGATATACCTTGTTTCATCCTTTTTCTTTCAATATGCCTATGTTGTTATATTTGAAGTAAGTTTCTTGTAGACACCATATAGGTGGGTCAGGTCTTTTAATCCACTCAAATTGTCTTTCTTTTTTTTTTTTTTTTTTAAGATGGAGTCTTAGTCTGTCGCCCAGGCTGGAGTGCAGTGGCGCAATCTCAACTCACTGCAACCTCCACCTCCAGAGTTCAAGGGATTCTCCTGCCTCAGCCTCCAAAGTAGCTGGGATTACAGGTGTGGGCCACCACATCTGGCTAATTTTTGTATTTTTAAGCAGAGATGGGGTTTCATCATGTTGGCCAGGCTGGTCTTGAACTCCTGACCTCAGGCAATCTGCCCACCTCAGCCTCCCAAAGTGCTGGGATTACAGGCATGAGCCACCATGCCCAGCCTTCAAACTGTCTTCTAATTGTTGTATTTAGGTTATTTACATTTAGTGTAATTATTGATATGTTAGGACTTAAGTCTGCTATTTGTTTTCTGTTTGTTCTCTCTGATTTTCATTTCTGTTTTCTTTTTATCTGCCTTCTTATAGGTTGATTAAATATAATTTAGTATTCTATTTTATCTATAGTGTTTTTGAGTTTATCCTTTTGTATAGTTTTTTTATTGATTGCTAAATATTTATTACATAGACACTATATCACATTTTACCAGTTTGAGTGAAGTATAGAAATCTTATCTTTCTTATATCCCTTTATCCGTCCTCATTTATGATATAATTAGCTTAAGTATTTTTTCTACATATGTTAAGAACCATATCAGACAGTGTCATAATTTTTGCTTCAACTGCCAAACTAATTTAGGGAACTCAAGAGAAGGAAAATGTTTTGTATTTATCCATATATTTAGTCTTTCCATGATTATTTTTTCCCTTATGATGTTGCAAAATTCCTTCTAATTATCTTTTCTGTCCTGGGAACAGTTTCTAGTTATTCTTTTAGAATAAGTTTACTGGTGAGAAATCTTTTTAGTTTCACTTTATCTGATATTGCCTTCATTTCCCCTTCATTCGTAAATGATATTTAGCTGGATATAGAATTTTGTGTTGACACTTCATTTCTTTCAGCACTTCCACATATAGTGTCACTTCCTCTGGCCTCCATAGTTTCTCCTTATAAATCTGTTGTCATTCAAATTGTTTTTCCAGTATAACTAACGTATCTTTTTTGTCTCAATGCTTTCAAGGTTTTTCTCTTTGTCTTTTAGTTTTCAAAAGTTTCATAAGTTTGACTGTGATGTGTCTTAATGTAAATTTATTTGGATTTATCTTGTTTGTGGTTTGCTCAGTATCTTCAATCTGTAGGTCTGGGTAGTTTTCAGCCATTATTTCTTCAATATTTTTTGAGCTCCATCCTCTTACTCTTCTCCTTTTAGAACTCTGATACCAAGAATGTTAAATCTTTATAGTCCCATAATTCCCTGAGGTTTGTTCTTTTTTTTTTTTTTTTTCAATCTTTTTCTCTCTGTTCTTCAGATTGGGTAATTTCTGTTGTCCTATCTTCAAGTTCATTATTTCTTTCCTCTGTCCCCTCTATACTGTTTTGAGTCCATTCACTGAATTTTAGCTATTATATTTTTCAGTTCTAAACTTTTCATTTATCTTTTTGTATATCTTTTATTTCTTTGCTGATATAATACTGTCTATTTTTTATTTGTTTCAAGCATGTTTATAATGCTTACTGAAACATATGATGATTTCCTTAAGACCTTTATCAGATAATTCTAACATTGCTGTCATTTCAGTGTTAGGATCTATTTATTATCTTTTTTTCATTCAGTTTGAGGTCTTCTTTATTCTTGGTATGAGTGATTTTTCTATTAAAACCTAGATATTTGTGTATTATATTGAGGTTTGGGATCTTACTTAAATTTCTTGCAAAGGAAAATGGGAGTGGGGAGTGAGCTGCCTGATTACTGCCAGATGAGGTCAAGTTTCAGGTTCCCACCTGGCTCCCACTGAGACCTGAGGGGAGGGGCTACTCATGACTGTTAGGTGAGAGTGGAAGTCCTGCTTCACATTCAGCCTCTACTCCTGGCTGGGAGGGGTAGAAGAACCTTATTACTGCTCCCCTCTTGGCCTGACATTATGTTGGAGAAGTGGCTTAGGTGAAAGCTTTGTCTCCAGTAGGTCTCCTTTGAGGCCACCCTAGAAGGAAGGGGCAAAGGCATCTCATTCCCACTGGATAGGTGTGGAAATCCATGTGGTATCCACTGACACTGCATGAGAGGGATAAAAGTTCCATCTCCCTACTCAGTTTTCTCTGACACTTGTCCAGTGAGAGAGTGGGAGGTGGAGGCTGGTGCTACTGCCATTACATCCTGGGGACAGTGCAAGTCTGCTTCCTCTTGAGCTTTCACTGGGAGTGGGGCTAACATTTTTTCTGTGGTGTTTGGCTGGAGTGGAGCAGTTATTGTCCAATCTTTGTCTCATATATGTATTTTTATGTGTGTGTGTGTGTGTGTGTGTATATATATATTTTTTAAATAGAGATGGTGTCTTGCTATGTTGCCCAGCAGGCTGGTCTTGAACTCCTGAGCTCGAGCTATCCACCCACCTTGGCCTCCCAAAGTTCTGGGATTACAAGCGTGAGCCACTGTGCCCAGCCTGTCTAATCATTATCTGTCTCATTAGCTACCCATCTCTTGTTCTTTCAGCTGGAGAGGGCAGGCTTTTGGTAATTTTTGTTTTGTTTTGTTTGGTGTGCATTCATTGGTATTTCTGGGTTACGAGTTTCTTTATCTATGAGTCTGGGATATGTGAGTTAAAAAGAAAACCCAGGGAACACACTGCCTCTGGTCCTGTGGTCTCCAGCCAGTCAGCCTTCTCCACCTTTCAGAGTCATCATATGCTTGTTTAATATGTAAAGTCTAGGGTTTGTGGTTGTACTTTGTGAAAGCAATAGGGAATAGTACATTCATTCAATGGATAAGGCATTGGCCTCCTTAAGGGTTGGGCTTTGGGAATAGTACATTCATTCTATCTTCCAGAAGTGGATTTTTTTTTTTTTAAAGAAACTGCAGTAAGCTATTATACACACAAGAGGTCTCTTCTGACATACACTTTTGTTTTTTACTCAAGAAAGGCTAATTTTTAGCATTCTCAAACATAATTCTGAAGGATTGTCATTTTATTTTAAATTCTTAAATATCCAAATTTTCTTCCTTCTCATCTTGAAAAAAATCAGCTTTATCTCATCATTTTCTCAGGTTTATGTTATTCAATAGGGGAGACTATGGGCCTGACAAAACTGTGACATCATTATTATGTATCCACATTAATCAGTGTATTTTTGACACACTGCATTCATTAAAGTCTTTGAAGGAAACATATCGCTGCCTTCAAAGATATTACATTCTAAAAATACAAAGTAAAATGTAAAGTAAGATTTCAGAATTTCGAAATTAGGCCGTTTTAGTTAGGAAGAATAAGTTCTAGTGATCTATTGCATATCAAAGTGGCTACAGTTAACAATAATGTATTGTATATTTTAAAATTGCCAAAAGAGTAGTTTATAAATGTTTGCCCTGCAGAGAAATGATAAGCTTGTGAGGTGATGAATATGTTAATTAGCCTGGTCTGCTCATTCCACAATGCACACATACATTAAGACATCATTGTACCACATAAATATTATGCAATTATTATTGTCAATTTAAAATTAAAAATTAAAAATTAAAAAAATTTGAAATTAGTTTATTCACATATCTTTCACACACAAAGAAGCATTCATTGAAAACCTAAATTGTTCCCACATGATGAAGATATATGCAATTTACAATAAACAATCTTTCCCATTTTAATCAATATTTGTAGCTGGAGTGAGACAAGAGATGTTCTAATTCTTGAATCTCTAAACTTGTGTTTATCAAATGTAAACACAAAAGTGAGTTAAATATTGCAACAGGAAATTGGGGCTATCCTAGTTGATTGTCAGCTCCTACTGAGCAGGCAGTGTTGCCTGCTCATAACCCCTCACCCTCATTCCTTCATCTCCTCTCAGGATAGAATGATCAGTCTTTTCAAGTGTCACCACAGAAATTTAAATTGGAACGCTTAGTGCCTTTGGAAATGTAGATTACCATTCCAGTTCAAGTGTAGGTGAAGGTCATAAGCTGCTTCTCTAACTCCACTCTCTATAAGCCTTTGGCCATCTAATAATTTAAAACCAATTTCTTTCCATTCAGATGGAGAGGCATTCCCACGACCTCTAACCAGCAAGCAGGATTTTACTACTAAATCACTTCTGCATTTAAAAATAAAAAATTACCATAACAAAACATGGATGCCATTTCAAGCCAAGCGTTGCTAAATTTTGACCTGGGTGCATTTGGGAGTGAAGACAGTAAGGGGAAAAAAAAAAACTTTCTTCCAACAGAAATCATTTTAGTTGCTTATTATGCAGATTTAGTGGTCACGAGAGCTTAAAAAAAAGGAAAAAGGGTCAACAATCTGCATAATGGAAGCTATACCCTGCTGTGAACTCTGAAAGGGATATATGTAACAAGGGCAAACTTGCTTGCTACGCACTCAGGGGCATGTTCCTATAGACTAAAATAGGAATGGTGCCTGCTGGGGTTTTCCAGGGCCTTCTAATTCTGCCATTTACTAACTGCTGCCTCTACTCAGTTTACTTATCCATAGAAACAATACCCGCCTTACATGATTCAGGAAGGCTTTTGAGGAATGAATGAGCTAGATGTGAGCAGGACATTGAAAGTCCAAGATAATATTTAAGTCTCCTTTTACTTCATGTGCCATGTTTTTTTCAAAGCCAGAAGAGACGTGTAACTGAGGCTTGATGGTAAGTCACAGTTTACTGGCAGGATGTTGGGGGAGGTTTTGGAGAAAAACAGAACAACATATAGGAAAGCAGAGTAGACTCAAATAGCAGGGCAGGAAGGAAGCACAAGCGGTGTTTGTATAGAGTAAGAGGAGAGATTGAAAATAAACAGGATCTTGATCATGAGCAGCCTCCTTTATTTGTAAGAAAATTTCCTTTATCCTTAAGCGATAGGAGCCTAGTAAGTGCTTCTAGAGAGTTAAACGAATAGATTAACATTAAAGAAAGTTCTTACTAGTGGTTTCTGGAGGATCAACTGAAGGCAGGTGATCTAGAGGTCAAGAGATAAATCAGAAGCCAGAGCGTAGAAAAGAAATGATGAAATCCTAAACTAAGGCAGAGCCAGTCGTAATAGAGATCTGGAAGATGTTGAATGGAGATAAATTTGGTTTTTTTGTTTTTTTGTTGTTTTTTTTTTTGAGACGTATTCTGGCTCTGTCGTCCAGGCTGGAATGCAGTGGCTGGATCTCGGCTCACTGCAAGCTCCGCCTCCCGGGTTCACGCCATTCTCCTGCCTCAGCCTCTGAGTAGCTGGGACTACCGGCGACCGCCACCACACCCGGCTAATTTTTTGTATTTTTAGTACAGATGGGGTTTCACCGTGTTAGCCAGGATGGTCTCGATTTCCTGACCTCGTGATCCGCCCACCTCGGCCTCCCAAAGTGCTGGGATTACAGATGTGAGCCAGCGCGCCCGGCTGAGGACTTTGAATTAATGGTGGTTGTGCTGGGGAAAGAGAAACAGTGAATTAAGATAACTTTCAGATCTCATGATGTTGAAAATTGGATAGAAGTTTGGTGCTTTGTTTTGTTTTTGTTTTAATATTGTCTTTTCATAAATCTCTAAGAACATATCTAATTTTTATTTCAGTGGTCCATTCATAGATACAATTTTCCTAAGATGTGTGAAGCCAACGCACGACTGTGTACTTGTCATTTGTGTGAAGTTGTGAACCATCACAGCCTGATGTTTTATATATATGTCTATACAGTTGACTCTTGAACAACATGAGTTTTAAGTATGCTAGTCCACTTATACCTGGATTTTCTTCTGCTTCTGCCACCCTCAAGATAGCAAGACCAACCTGCCGCCTCCTCCTCCTCCTCAGCCTTCTCAACATGAGGATGATAAGGATGAAGGCCTTTTTGAGAGGCCACTTCCACTTAATGAATAATAAATATATTTTTTCTTTCTATTATTTTCTTTTTAAAATTTTATTTATTATGTATGTATGTATTTATTTATTTTTTGAGACAGGGTCTCACTCTGTTCACTGGGTTGGAGTGCAGGGATGCAATCATAGCTCACTGCAGCCTCAAACTCCTGGGCTCAGGCAGTCCTCCCACCTCAGCCTCCTGAATAGCTAGGAAGACTATAGGCATATGCTATTGCACCTGGATAATTTTTAAAGTTTTTGTATAGACAGTGACGTGGTTTTGCTGTGTACCCACTCAAATCTTATCTTGAATTGTAGTTCCCATAATCCCCGCATGCCGTGGGAGGGACCTAGTGAGAGGTAATTAAATCATGGGGGTGGTTACCCCCATGCTTTTGTTCCCGTGATAGTGGTAAGTTCTAATGAGATGTGATGGTTTAATAAGGGGCTTCCCCCTTTGCTTGGCACTCAATCTTTTCCCTGCCACCCTGTGAAGAATTACCTTCTGCCATGATTGTAAGTTTCCTGAGGTCTCCCCAGCCATGCAGAAATGTGAGTCAATTAAACCTCTTTCCTTTATAAATTACCCAGTCTTGGGCAGTTCTCTATAGGAGTGTGAGAATGGACTAATACAGATGGAGCATCACTATATTGACCAGCCTGGTCTCAAATTCCTGGTCTCAAGTGATCCTCCTTCCTCAGCCTCCGAAAGCATTGGGATTATAGGCATGAGCTACCAGACTCGGCCATACGTTTCTTGCTTGCTTGCTTGCTTGCTTATTTTTATTTCTCTCCTTCTTTCTTTTTTCTTTAATAGAGATGAGGTTCTGCCATGTTGCCCAGGCTGGTCTTGAACTCCTGGGTTCAAACAATCTGCCCAACTCAGCCTCCCAAAGTGCTAAGATTACAGGTATAAGCCATTGCGCACAGTCAGCCATGCTTTTCTTAATAACATTTTCTTTTCTCTATTTACTTTATTGTAAGAATACAGTAAACTAGACATACTATATACATATAGCATACAACGTGTGTTTATTGATTTGTATAAGTTTTGGGGAACTCAAAAATTATAGATTTTTGACTGTGTGATGGGTTGGTGCCCCTAACTCCCGCATTGTTCAAGGGTCATCTGTATGTGTGTGCATTTAGCATTCGAAAATAATTTAAAAGTAGAAGCATTTTATGCTGGCACGACATGATGTCTTCACTTTTCTTCAAAATAATCCAGTGGGTTGCAAGACAGAAACATACATAGTGCCAAAATGAAGTAAGAGTAGTCATATGTGAATCGTTGTTGAAAATGGGTTCATGGGGTGACAGCAATATACTGTCATCTCTACCTTTATCTAGGTTTTGAAATTTACATAGTAAAAATGTTTTAAAAACGAATAGAAGGGCAAATTAAATAGGTGCACAAGTTTCTAAAAACCATTTCCAAGGAAATTCTGTTCAAAAGAAAAAGTAACAGAATACCATTCTGGGAATGAGGTGGCAGTGGCAGTGTAGTTTTTTACCTTCTGAATGCCCCCGGAAAAAAAAACATCAGAGCAACGAGGAGCGCAAAACCAAAGACAGAGAACTCCTAAATTACTATCGGTTATTCACTGGAAAGCATGGTAGAGTATTCTGAGAATAACTGCAGAAACTTGAGTGTTTTGCAGGTTATATTGTCCAGATAACTGCACTGGGGTTGCTGGAAGATCAAAGGATGCCGGATCTGCCTGGTGCCTATGAATTCTTGAAAGTAACAAACCAAACTGACTTTCCATGACAAAGCCCTACATTGAGGAGCAAATGTTGAGAATAGATTCCCAGTTGACTAGGGCAGGGACAATAGAGTCCAGATAAAATTAGAGATGAACAGAGAATGAAAAGCTCAGGCAGTTCACTGCCATGTTTTCAGTCTCTTTGTGAAAACAACAAAAGGAAGAGTTCTACAGTCATGAGGTTAGAAATGTTATTCTGGCTCCTTCATCCCTCTTAAATATGCAAAAATAGTCATTTAAGTTAAAAATGAGCCACAGAAAAGGACTGTATCAAATCTCAAACAAAGTTAGTATTATTAGAAAAAGAGAAATAGGGCCGGGTGCGGTGGCTCACGCCTGTAATCCCAGCACTTTGGGAGGCCGAGGAGGGTGAATCACAAGGTGAGGAGATCGAGACCATCCTGGCTAGCACAGTGAAACCCCGTCTCTACTAAAAATACAAAAAATTAGCCGGGCGTGGTGGCGGGCGCCTGTAGTCCCAGCTACTCAGGAGGCTGAGGCAGGAGAATGGCATGAACTCGGGAGGCAGAGCTTGCAGTGAGCCCAGATCATGCCACTGCATTCCAGCCTGGGCAACAGAATGAGACTCCGTCTCACAAAAACAAACAAAAAACAGAAAAAGAGAAATAGAAGGAAATTAAATCCTTATGTGTCCGGAATTGGTGGGTTCTTGGTCTCACTGACTTCAAGAATGAAGCCGCGGACCCTCACGATGAGTGTGACAGTCCTTAACGGTGGCATGTCATGAGTTCGTTCATTCTGATGTTCAGACTTGTTCGGAGTTTCTTCCTTCTGGTGGGTTTGTAGTCTTACTGGCTTCAGGAGTGAAGCTGCGCACCTTCGCGGTTAGTGTTACAGCTCTTGAGGCAGTGCGTCTGGAGTTGTTCGTTCCTCCCGTCCGAAGTTGTTCATTCTTCCCAGTGGGTTTGTGGTCTCACTGGCCTCAGGAGTGAAGCTGCAGACACCTTCACGGTGAGTGTTACAGCTCATAAAAGCAGCGCGGACCCAAAAAGTGAGCAGCAGTAAGATTTATTGCAAAGAGCAAAAGAACAAACCTACCACAGTGCGGAAGCAGGCCCAAGCAGGTTGCCACTGCTGGTTCAGGCAGCCTGCCTTTATTCCCTTATCTGGCCCCACCCATATCCTGCTGATTGGTCCATTTTACAGAGAGCCAATTGGCCCATTTTACAGAGAGCTGATTGGTCCGTTTTGACAGGGTGCTGATTGGTGTGTTTACACTCTGAGCTAGACACAGAGTGCTGGTTGGTGCATTTACAATCGTTTAGTTAGACACAAAAGTTCTCCAAGTCCCCACTAGATTAGCTAGACACAGAGCACTGATTGGTGTGTTTACAAACCTTGAGCTTGACACAGAGTGCTGATTTGTGCATTTACAATCCTCTAGCTAGACATAAAAGTTCTCCAAGTCCCCACCAGATTAGCTGGATACAGAGTGCTGATTGGTGCATCCACAAACCCTGAGCTAGACCCAGAGTGCTGATTGGTGCATATACAATCCTCCAGCTAGACATAAAAGTTCTCCAAGTCCCCACTCACTCAGGAGCCCAGCTGGTTTCGCCTACTGGATACCGTGCTGGGGCCACAGGCAGAGCTGCCCGCCAGTCCCACACCACGCGCCTGCACTCCTCAGCCCTTGGGCAGTCGATGGGACCAGGCACCGCAGAGCAGGGGGTGGTGCCCGTCGGGGAGGCTCGGGCTGCGTGGGAGCCCACCGCAGGGGGCTTGGGCATGGCATACTGCAGGTCCTGAGCCCTGCCCTGTGGGGAGGCGGCTGAGGCCCAGTGAGAATTCGAGCGTGGCGTGGGTGGGCCGGCAGTGCTGGGGGACCTGGCGCACCCTCCACAGCTGCTGGCCTGGGTGCTAAGCCCCTCACTGTCTGGGGCGGGCGGTGCTGGCCAGCGGCTCCAAGTGTGGGGCCTGCCAAGCCTGCAACCACCCGGAACTCACCCTGGCCGGCAAGCGCCGTATGCAGCCCTGGTTCCCGCCCACACCTCTCACTCCACACCTCCCCACAAGCAGAGGGAGCCGGCTCTGGCCTCAGCCAGCCCAGAGAGGGGCTCCCACGGTGCAGCGGCGGGTGAAGGGCTCCTTAAGTGTGGCCAGAGCGGACGCCAAGGCCAAGGAGGTGCTGAGAGCCAGCGAGGGCTGCTAGCACGTTGTCACCTCTCACTTACATACTATGAAATAACACCAGAAATTCAAGCTCACACAACGATGAAAACTTTAACTTAATATTTCAAAATATGCTCAACAAACATAAGGAAAACTATTATATGCATTGATAAAACATAAAAATCAGAATTTTAAAAAATAAAGTAAATAAAGCAAAGAAAAATTTAAATGAGATATTGAAAAACTCAGAAAAGGTTTAGGGAAAAAAATATGAGAAATACAGGGGCTGGGTGCGGTGGCTCACACCTGTAATCCCAGCACTTTGGGAAGCCAAGGCGGGCTGATCACTTGAGGTCAGGAGTTTGAGATTAGCCTGCCCAACCCTGTCTCTACCAAAAAAATACAAAAATTAACTGGGTGTGGTGGCGCCTGCCTGTAGTCCCTGCTACTTGGGAGGCTGAGACGAGAGAATCACCTGAGCCTGGGAGGCAGAGGTTGCAGTGAGCCAAGATCATGCCATTGCATGCCAGCCTGGGAGACAGAGTAAGACTCTGCCTCACAAAAAAAAAAAGAGAGAGAGAGAGAGAAATTAAGATAAACCAAATGAGATATGACAATAAATACAACACAAAATGCTTAAGGGAAGTGGAAGATGGAAAGGAGGAAACTTTTAAATAACAAGGGAAATGAAAAAATATAAAAAGGATTTGATAGAAAGTGAAAGCTATAGAAGACAGTAAAAGAAGATCTAGCATGTTTGATAGGGAGATCTCTGAAGAGGAAAACCAGAATAATTGAAAAGAACAAACACTAAAATTTAAAATGCAATAAAACTTTCCTTAGGGAGAATTTGAAACTACTTGTTGGATGGACCTCTGCTTGTATGAAGTAATAGCCCAGAACTTACAATGCCAAGACTTAGTCTAATAAAACTATAGCTTTTTTTTTTTTTTTTTTTTTTTTGAGATAGAGTCTTGCTCTTTCGACCAGGCTGGAGTGCAGTGGTGCGATCTAAGCTCATTGCAACCTCTGCCTCCCAGGTCCAAGCAATTCTTCTGCCTCAGCCTCCCGAGTAGCTGAGATTACAGACATGGGCTGCCATGCCCAACTAATTTTTTTTGTATTTTGTAGTAGAAATGGGGTTTCACCATGTTGCCCAGGCTGGTCTTGAACTCCTGAGCTCAGGCAATCCTCCCACCTCAGCCTCCAAAAGTGCTAGGATTACAGGCGTGAGCACGTTTTGACCATGCCTGGCCAAAACTATAGCTTTAAGAAAAGAAAAGAAAAAGTCCTTTAGACTTCATAAAAATACCATACTACGGTTGAGCCTTGAACAACATGGGGTTAGGGGCGCTGATGCCCCATGCAGTCAAAAATCTGTGATAGCTTTTGATTCCCTGGAAAATTAACTATAAATAGCTTACTGTTGACTGGAAGCTTTCGCGCTAGCTTGCTTGTCTTCTTTTTTTTTTTTTTTTTAAGACAAGGTCGCACTCTGTCACCCAGGCTGGAGTAGAGGGACGCAATCATGGCTTATGGTGGCCTCAACCTCCTGGGCTCAAGTGATCCTCCCCCAACCCCAGCTTCTCCAGTTGCTGGGACAACAGGCGTGTGCCACCACACCCAGCTAATTTTTTTGTATTTTTTGTAGAGACAGAGTTTCACTATGTTGCTCAGGCTGGTCCTGGGCTCAAGTGATCTGCCTGCCTCAACCTCCCAAAGTGCTGGGACTACAGGCATGAACCACAATGCCTGGCCTGTTTTATGTATTATATACTGTATTGTTACAATAAAGTAAGCTAGAGGAAAGAAAATGTTCTTAAGAAAATCATGAGGAAAAGAAAATGTATTTACTATTCATTAAGTGGAAGTGGATCATTATAAAGGCCTTAATCCTCACTGTCTTCACATTGAGAAGGCTGAGGAGGAGGAGAAGGAGGATTTGGTCTTGCTGTCTCAGGGGTGGCAGAGGCAGAAGAGGTGGAAGAGACGAAAGAGGATGTAGGAGAGCAAGCACACTGGATATAAAAAAAAAAAAACCTGTAGGCCCGGTGCGGTGGCTCACACCTGTAATCCCAGCACTTTGGGAGGCCAAGGCGGGTGGATCACCTGAGGTCAGGAGTTTGAGACCAGCCTGACCAACATGGTGAAACCCCATCTCTACTAAAAATACAAAAATTAGCTGGGCGTGGTGGCAGGCGCCTGTAATCCCAGCTACTAGGGAGGCTGAGGCAGGAGAATCGCTTGAACCTGGGAGGCAGAGGTTCAGTGAGCTGAGATCACGCCACTGTACTTCAGCCTGGGCAATCAGAGTGAAACCACGTCTCAAAAAAAAAAAAAAAAAAAAAGCCTGTAAATGAACCAATGTAGTTAAAACCCATGTTGTTCAAGGATCAACTATGCTTCAAAGGAAAAGACGTACAAATTGACAATCAATTTTGAGTTAGCACTACTTTATGCAAGAAGACAATGAAGTGTCGTTTTTACTACACTCAAGAAAAGAAAAGGTGAGCTGAGGGTTTTTACATCAAAACTGAATTTCCAGTGCAAGAGCATTCCCATAAATTTTTCCTAACTAATCTACGAGAGAACTAACTCCAGACAACCAAAACAACCAGAGAAATAGTGATGTGAGGATGGTGAAACACAGCTAAGGTTGTGAGCCTGGCCCCTACATTCCAGGAAATCTCTACAATTTTTCATCAAGCCACAAACTTCTGTCTTATTTCAAGCAAAGAATTGTCAGCTTTTGTGGATCTGATATTTCTATTTTAGATGCAGACAACTGAGCCAACCCTCAACAGTTTTCTACAGAAATACATTCCTGGAAGATTCAGGACATGTGTTAAAGTATGAAAACAACATTTTACTTACCTGTAATATCTATTGCTATCTAATAACTTACCCCCAAAACATAGTAACTTAAAATAACAAATAGTTTCTGTGCTCAGTAATCTGGGAGCAGCTTATCTGGGTGGTTCTAGCTCAGAGTCTCTCATGATGCTGCAGACAAGCTGTCATCCAGGCCACAAGTCATCTCAAGGCTTGACTGGGGCTGAAACCCCTTTTACCAAGTTCACCCACATGGTTGTTGGCAGCCTCAGTTCTTCACCATATGGGCCTCTCCACATACAGCCTGAGTGGCCTGCAGGGCCTCCTGGTGTGGCTGCTGCTTTCCCCCAGAGCTATGATCCAAAAGAAAAGCAAGAGTTCAAGATAGAAGTTTCTATCGAAAAAATGCATATAAATGGACCAGTACAGTTCAAACCTGTGTTGTTCGAGAATCAACTGTGCTTAAAATGAAAAGAAACACAGATTGACATTTGATTTTGAGTTAGCGTGAGTTTATGCTTGAAATATTTTTGTAACGTAATCTTAGAAGTTACGTACTATCGGCCGGGCACGGTGGCTCATGCCTGTAATCCCAGCACTTTGGGAGTCCGAGGCAGGTGGATCATGAAGTCAGGAGTTCGAGACCAGCCTGACCAACATGGTGAAACCCCATCTTTACTAAAAATACAAAAATTAGTCGGGCGTGGTGGCCCGCGCCTATAATCCCAGCTACTCAGGAGGCTGAGGCAGGAGAATCGCTTGAACCCGGGAGGTGGAGGTTGCAGTGAGCCGAGAGCACACTACTGCCCTCCAGCCTGGATGACTAGAGCGAGACTCCGTCTCAAAAAATAAAAATAAAAAAGAAGTTACGTACTATCACTTCTGACATATCCTATTTGTCCAACAGACCACCACCCATCATGAGAAAGGTCAGAAGGGTATCAAACCAGGAAACAGGCACCACTGAAGGCTATTTTGGAGGTCGGAGATGTAAGTATCTCAAAGTCCTGCAATGGAAAGGGGGGACATCCGAGTTCAAACCAAGACCTATCTGACTCCAGAAACTGTTCTCTTTTTAATTTATTCAAACCAAGACGGAATGTGGATTATGATCTTTTTAGATCTAGATCTTTTTCTTATAATTAAGCTACAAGAAAAATAGAACTAATTTTTCTACGAGTCACATATCTATACTTTTAACAGGTGAGTGGGTCTTACCTTTCAAGTGATTCTGGATGTCCACAAACAACTTCAGTGTGCAACCTGCAGCTTAGCTGCCGGTCGCTTTCAAGTAGAGAAACTCAAATTTTTCATGCACGTGATTTACACCTATTTGTTTTTAGTAAGAAAGAATCAAAACGGTCTGGATAAGAGGAACCCATCCTAAACCTTAAGACAGAAATTCTCAAACTTTTATGTGGATAGATTTCATTATATAATACGAAAAAAACCCACATTCCTAAAGCTATTCCAGCAATCTCAACAGAAAAGTCTTTAACTTTTGGGGAGCTGTCAAGTTTATAGTGGCAAATACAAGTTTTTCAAAATTCTAATTTTCACTTGAAAGCTTGAATTTTATTATTGACAGTAGTCAATCAGTTGTTTTCTCTGAAGTGGTGGACTCACTTTTGTTATTAAAAAAAGCAAGTTGGTTGGATACAGTGGCTCACGCCTGTCATTCCAGCACTTTGGGAGTCCAAAGCAGGAGGATCACTTGAGCTCAGGAGTTTGAGACCAGCCTGGGAAACTTAGTGAGACCTTGTATCTACTAACATAAATAAATAAATAATAATACTCAAAAAACTTAGCTGGGCGTGGTGGTGCACACCTGCTACCCAGGAGGCTGAGGTGGGAGAATTGCTTGATACCAGGAGGAGGAGGCTGCGGTGAAGCAAGATCACGCCACTGCACTCCAACCTGGGTGACAGAGTGTGATCTTGTCTGTAAATTTAAAAAAAAAAAAGGTTTACCAAATATCCAAATCTGAAAAACTAGTCATCCTTCTGGAAAATATTATGTTCCATGAAAAAAGGAACTAGTTCAGTTTACACTAAAACAAAAAAAAAAAGCTTTTTCTTGAGACAATTATTCTCCTTTGATATGCTGTAGAAGTGCTTTATTTCTATTTTCCATTTCTTAACCTAGAATATTAATTAGACACCACTCAAGGGACAAGATTTCACAAAAATTTTAAAAGTTTTACTGCTTTATCAAGGACTGGTGTGTTTCTGTGGGTTTGTTTGACCGCAAGTGCATGGAGGGTGAAAAACACAATGACTGCTAGTTCAGTCTGGCATCACTGCTTTGATTCATGTTAAGGTTCCAGCAGTTTTACCCACCATTGCTTTTGTACCATCAGTGTAAATGTCAATACAAATAATAAGGCAAGTAGTAGGTTAGTATTATTGTGCAAATAATATTAATGATAGTGCTTATGGAAAGTTTTGACCATGCAGACTTTCTTGCAAGTGTCTTAAGAAATACTCCTTTAAATTATTATAATTATTAGTATTAATTATTAATTATTATTTCTGATTTTTTTTTGAGATGGAGTCTTGCTGTGTTGCCCAGGCTGGAGTGCAGTGGCACAATCTCAGCTCACTGCAACCTTTGCCTCCCAGGTTCAAGCGATTCTCCTGCCTCAGCCTCCCAAGTAGCTAGGATTACAGGTGCCCGCCACCGTGCCCAGCTAATTTTTGTATTTTTAGTAGAGATGGGGTTTCACCATGTTGGTCAGGCTGGTCTCGAACTCCTGACCTCATGATCTGCCTGCCTCGGCCTTCCAAAGTGTTGGGATTATAGGCGTGAGCCACTGCGCCTGGCCCTTTTGATTATTTTTAAACTTTCACTTGACTTTTTTTTGTTTTTGAGACAGGGTCTCACTCTGTTGCCTAGCCTGGAGTACAGTGGTGTGATCATAGCTCACTGCAGCCTCAAACTCCTGGGCTCAAGGGATCCTCCCACCTTGGCCTCCAGAATAGCTGGGACTACAGGTGCACACCACCATGGCTGGCTAATTTTTAAAATATTTTCATAGAGACCGGGTCTCACTATGTTGCCCAGGCTGATCTTGAACTGCTGGACCCACCTCAGCCTCCCAAAGCTCCAGGATTTTATTAGCCACTGTGCCTGTTCAGGTACTTTTTAAGGACTTTTGAGACATTTTTCTTAATCCTGTGCTCTGATTTCCTGCCCTGGGCTCACATTTTCCACCCCCTTTCCTGATACTTACCCCAGCCACATCCCAGGCAGCTGCTAAGCAGACCATGCCAGTTCTCTGCATGCTCAGTCCATGGGTCAGGGAATGGTGGAAGCACCTGCTTTTCCTCTAGTCTACCCTAGACCTTCACAAGGGGTGTGCCCTGCATTGTCAGCATCTCCCATGGCAGAGGAGGTGCATTCAATCATGGCTTGAACACAGCCACCATACCACTAGTCCTAGCCCATAAGATGATCTGCTGCCTGAGAAATTGTAACCCATCCTACTTTGCTATCTCTTACAGATTTATGCCGTTACAATGTGTTTGTATACTATATGCATCTTGCCATGCATGTGTTAGAAAAACATTTTTCATTAGAAAAATATGCAACAGTTTGATTCTTAAGAAAATTATTATATACTAAAAACCAACTATAAAGCAGATTATTATTTTTTTATTTTTTATTTCCATAGGTTTTTGGGGAACAGGTGGTATTTGGTTACACGAGTAAGTTCTTTAGGGTCGATTTGTAAGATTTTGGTGCACCCACGACCCAAGCAGTATACACTGAAACTGATCAGTAGTCTTTTATCCCTCAGCCCCTTCCTGCCTTCCCTCCTGAGTCCCCAAAGTCTATTGTGTCATTCTTATGCCTTTGCATCCTCATAGTTTAGCTCCCACTTATGAGTGAATACATACAATGTTTGGCTTTCCATTCCTGAGTTACTTCACTTAGAATAATAGTCTCCAATTCCATCCAGGTTGCTGCGAATGCCATTAATTAACTCATTTTTATGGATGAGTAGTATTCCATGGTTATATATATATATATATCACAGTTTCCTTATCCACTCGTTAATTGATGGGCATATGAGCTGGTTCCACATTTTTGCACTTGCGAATTGTGCTGCTATAAACCTGCGTGTACAAGTATCTTTTTCATATAATGACTTCTTTTCTTCTGGGTAGATACCCGGTAGTGGGATTGCTGGGTCAAATGGTGGTTCTACTTTTAGTTTAGTTTTTTTTTTTTTTTGAGACAGAGTCTTGCTGTGTCACCCAGGCTGGAGTCCAGTGGCGCAATCTTGGCTCACTGCAAGCTCTGCCTCCCGGGTTCATGCCATTCTCCTGCCTCAGCCTCCCAAGTAGCTGGGACTATAGGTGCCTGCCACCATGCCCAGCTAATTTTTTTGTATTTTTAGTAGAGACGGGGTTTCACCGTGTTAGCTAGGATGGTCTCAATCTCCTGACTTCATGATCTGCCCGCCTCGGTCTCCCAAAGTGCTGGGATTACAGGCGTGAGCCACCGTGCCCAGCCTACTTTTAGTTTTTTAAGGAATCTCCACACTGTTTTCCATAGTGGTTGTACTAGTTTACATTCCCAACAGCAGTGTAGAAGTGTTACGTGTTCATCATATCCATGTCAACATCTATTATTTATTATGGCCATTCTTAAAGGAGTAAGGTGGTACTGCATTGTGGTTTTGATTTGCATTTCCCTGATCATCAGTGATGTTGGGCATTTTTTCACGTGTTTGTTGGCCATTTGTATATCTTCTTTTGAGAATTGTCTATTCATGTCCTTAGCCCACTTTTTGATGGGATTGTTTGTTTTTTCTTGCTAAGTTGTTTGAGTTCGTTGTAGATTCTGGATATTAGTCCTTTGTCAGATGTATAGATTGTGAAGATTTTCTCCTACTCTGTGGGTTGTCTGTTTACTCTGCTGACTGTTCCTTTTGCACAGCAAAAGCTTTTTAGTTTAATTAGGTCCCAGCAATGTATCTTTGTTTTTGTTGCATTTGCTTTTGAGTTCTTGATCATGAAATCCCTGCCTAAGCCAATGTGTACGAGGGTTTTTTCTGATGTTATCTTCCAGAATTTTTATAGTTTCAGGTCTTAGATTTAAGTCCTCAATCCATCTTGAGTTGATTTTTGTGTAAGGTGAGAGATGAGTATTCAGTTTCATTCTCCTACATGTAAAGCAGATTTGATTTGAGATTGTGAACTCAGCAGGGCATTTCCTGAGGAGGAAGAAATGCTGAGAGTCTTATAAGAACCTAAAGCACCATAGGTCAGCTTCCAGTGATCTCACCCATGACTTGCTAGGGAAACAGTAGGGAGGATTGTTATCTAGAAGAGTTTTTCTTTCTCTCTCATTTTTTTAATGGAAAAGGTGTCAATAAATTGGCAGATGATATTAAAACATAGGTAGACATTATGAACCATAAACCATGGACATGTTAAACTTACAATGCAATCAAGGAAAAGCCTACATTATCCTGGATATGCTGAGGATAAATGCCCAAGAGTTCAACTGCTGGGTTGTGTAGTAATTTTAATTTTATAGTGATACTTGAGTTTATATTAATATAAATATAGTACAGTACATTTATAACTTTATAGTACTGTTGAATTTTATAGGAATTTGCCAAACTGCTTTCCAAAGCAGCTCTACCATTTTACATTCCCACCAGCAATATGAGTGATCCTATTTCCCCACACCCTCTCCAGCATTTGGCATTTTTAATTTTAGCCATTCCGATAAGTACATTAAAAAAGAGTTTTTCATGGGTATCCCTTGGCGCTGCATCTGGGCACGGCTGCACTCATAAACCTGAGGTTTTGCTTTTAGCAACCTGGTGGCTCAGTAATGACCTGTTATGAACTCAATTGTAGTCTCCCAAAATCCATGTGTTGAAGTCCTAACTCCCAATGTGACTGCATTTGGAGACAGGGCCTTCAAAGAGGTAACTAAGGTTAAGCGAGGTCACAGGGCAGAGGCTTAAACCAACAGGACCGGTGTCCTTATAAGAAGTGGAAGACACCATGGATGCACATTCAGAGGAAAGACCCTGTGAGGACACAGTGAGCAGGAAGCCATCAGCGAGTCAGGGAGAACAAATCTGGGAGGGAGACCTCAGGAAAGAACAAATATGCCAGCACCTTCATCTTGGACCCCTGCCTCCAGAACTATGGGAACAACATTTCTATTGTTTAAAACACCCAAGCTGTGGCCACTCTAGCAAACTAATACAAGGAACATAAAAGAAAGAGAACAATCCAAAATAAACTCACGGAGTCTTTGTTTTCTAATCCCTAACACTGCCTGTCCCCTCCCACTGCCGGCCTCCAGGTCACTAGCGGTCCAGCGTGCACACCAGTACACAGCGGTTATGTCTCCTGGGGGTGCCCACTGGACTCCTGGCTCTCTCCCTGCTCCTTCACAGATCTCTCTAGCCAGTGGCCACTAACACCCCCCTCATGGCAGATGGCCATGCAGTGTGTTCCCTGTTTTCCTGATGATGCTTTGGGTTGTCACAATCCATAATGCTTTTACAGAACAAAATAAGGAACTGGAGTTTGCTACATTTGTATTGAAATTCTTCCTCTAGGGCAGCGGTTCCCAGCCTTTTTGGCACCAGGTGCTGGTTTCATGGAAGCCAATTTTTCCATGGACCAGGCAGGGGGATGATTTTGGAATAATTCAAGCACATTACATTTATTGTGCACTTTATTTCTGTTATTACATTTTAATATATAATGAAATAATCATACAACTCACCATAACGTAGACTCAGTGGGAGCCCTGAGGCTGTTTTCCTGCAACTAGACGGTCCCATCTGGGGGTGATTGGAGGCAGTGACCGATCATCAGGCATTAGATTCTCATGAGGAGCAGGCAACCTAGATCCCTCCCATGCACCGTTCACAATAGGGTTCGTGCTTCTATGAGAATCTAATGCCGCTGCTGGTCTGACAGGAGACGGAGCTTGAGCGGTAATGCCAGCGATGGGGATCAGCTGTAAATACAGATGAGCTTCCCTTGCTTACCCACCCTTCAGCCCCTGCCTGTGGCCCCGTACCAGTCTGTGGCCCAGGGGTTGGGGACCCTGCCCTAGGGTTCACACATTCCAAAGAGGTGATTTGGAGACTCCACTGTAGTAATAGAAGGAAGCCCTCCTGCATGCCAGCCTGACCAGGACCAGGCTACAGGAATTGCTCATCTAGGGGAATTTATTGGGTGCATGGCCACAGCAGGAGATGCCACAGGGCTAAGCTGTGGTGAAAGCGAGTTTGCCTCAGAGCACTTTTCTCACAGTTGAAAACTGGCTTTATCCTCACCAGGAAAAAAAAAAAAAAGGTCAAAACTCATGCAGACTTTCTGTCACATTTTTTTAAAAAGCATGGAAGCCCATCTCCTCTCTTGAGAACTTCTGGATGGGGATTCCCATACAGCTTCATATACACACATGTCACAGGAAAAGTAAGCAGGACCAAACAACTGGAATCCTTCACATTCTTATATCTGAAAGAGTTCTCAGAAGAGAAATAATCTCTTCTCAGGAGATGGACAGTTTATTTTCAGAGATAAAAGTTTGTTGCTATGTAGAAATAAGCCAGGGAAAATGGTTTGGAATATCTTTAAAAGGGTTAGAATATTTTCCAAATGCCTTCTGATTTCTTGACATCAGAAATGTTTAAATATTTTTTTTAGTTGTAAAACTGCACTCACTGTGTGCATTTACTGTTCCCTTTTTTGCTTTGAATCTTTGTCTTCTTACCCTCTCCCCCACTATATTTACATACAAACTTCCTCGCCTGGGACAGAAACAGGCACATCGTCTTCTTCACACTTCTGTGTCACATCAAACAGACTGACTGCTCTTTCTGCACTGCCAAGAACTTCTCAGTAGACAAACCCCAGTCTGACCTAAAAAGTTAATCAATTAATTCTGTAAGATGGTGGTGGCCATTACCTTGAGCAATTGTTTTAAAGCGGGGAAGGGCAAAAGCTTATTTTGTTCTTGGGATGGAAATGAACATTCTCCAAGGCTTTTGTGCAGAGAGTGATAGGATGAGAACTTGAGCAAGAAAAGACACTCATGAGCTTGTCATAAGTTGTAAATGGGGGTTGAAAAAAGCCTAAAGATTTGGCAATAGAGGATTCTGAATAAGCCGGAGAATGGGAATGGATGCATTTTAAAATTTCAACTAGCAGAACCACCCTTCCATGAAGTGTGGAACGTCACAGAAGAATACCAAAAACGGAACTGTTTTTTTAGGGCAGGGTGGGTGGTGATGGTGAGGGTGGTGGGAGAGCAGGGAAAGAAGGAAGGGAGGAGAGAAAAAAACTCTTTTATGGTAGAAATCAACTTACAAATATTGAAGAGCGAATAAAGCACCACAATGGTTAATATGTTTTATTTATTTATATCCCACGTTGTTTCAAAAACACATCCAAGGTGTGGGGTTGAAAATCATCTGAAGCTCACTGAAGCACAAATTCCAAATTGTGCCTGTCACAACAGGGTGGAGTCTTCCTGTCTGGGTGGACAAAGCTTGATTTAGAGACACAGTGAAGCCGCGCCAGCATTTCAAGGCTGGAGGGTGGTGTTTGCTCTTCAAAGAATCTCCTGCAGGAACGTGACCTCCAGCAGGGAAGATGTCCTTCATCAATGTGGATTGCAAAGGGGCAACCTCTGGGTGAGCCCCAAGGAAGGAAGGAGACCCTCCCTTAAGAGCCATTTATGAAAGATTAGCTCAGAAAGTCAAGGCTTTGAATGCGTAAAGTGGATACATTTGGGTTTCCTTTCTGGGTCTGGAGAAGGAGAAATGAATTTAAAGCATTTATAAGTAGTTTGTCTCTAATAGTGGTATTTATATAAATCCACAGATAAATTGCGTCCTCATGAACTGACTGGGTAAAATGAAATTTCAAATATAGGTTCAAGTTCAGCCATTGCACTCGCTAAGTAGAGATTCTCTGGTTTGGGGGAACTCTGATGATCGCACACTCTATGAGAGTAAAAAGAAACAGCTATTTAAATATCTTAGGTGCAATCGTATATGACTGACCTTAAAGGACGCTTGAAATCAATGAGATAAACCACTCTGAGCTCAAACCAGGTAAACTCAGTGCAGCAATCACGGGCAAGATTATGTAGTTAAATCTTCAAGTAATTAAGTAAGAGCATCTGGTACCTACCCCAATCTGAGAATGAAAGGATACAATCTTTTGCTGTTATCAGAAGCCTCCAATTTATGAGTGACATTAACTATTATTAATGGGAAATTCACTTCCCAAAGAGTAGAGTTTTCCTGCCTCAGGAGGGGTCTGCTCCAAACCACAGATATGAACTATTGTGTTGCTTTTTTTTTTTTGCTTTTGAATTATTTGCTTATTAATTTATTTCACCATTTAATTGTTTTCTTCTCATCCTTTCCCTTCCCTCCTTTTCCTTGCTATTATTCCACCTCCTTTACCACTATTATTTTCCTGTTTCTTCCCCTATCTATGATATTTGGTTATTTTTCATTATTTATTTATGTATTTAGAGACAGAGTCTTGCTCTGTTGCCCAGGCTGGAGTGCAGTGGTGCGATCTTGGCTCACTACAACCTCCACCTCCCGGGTTCAAGTGATTCTTGTGCCTCAGCCTCCCAAGTAGCTGGGATTACAGGTGCATGACACCACACATGGCTAATTTTTGTATTTTTAGTAGAGATGGGGTTTCACTAGGTTGGCCAGGCTGGTCTGGAATTCCTGACCTCAAGTGATCCTCCCGCCTCAGACTCCCAAAGTGCTGGGATTAGAGGCATGAACCACTGTGCCGAGCCTCCTTGGTTATATTATGATGGAGCAATAATCTATAGTGAACAACTTCTGCTCCTGCCTCACAGGTCAGTGAGGGGCCTGCTGGTGAGGGGCACAGTGGAATACCAGGTGAGCAGTCTCTCCTCTCCTCAGGAAAGTAAATGGAAGAAAGGACACAAGTACCACAGTTCACCCATGAGTAGGCTGGTGGTTTTCATTCTACTGGTCCTCCAGCTTTTTGAGGTGAATTTTTGAAATTATGTATTCCACATTGTCAGTGTCCTTCTCTGGGCCTAGTTTTGCATGTGAGCAAATAATTTTAATTTTGCAGGGGTGCTAGAAATAGCTTGGTTAGACGTAGTGCCTGCGCTCAATGATTCGCAACCTTTACAATGACACAAAAGAATGAATCAGATGGCCGGGCGCGGCGGCTCACGCCTGTAATCCCAGCACTTTGGAAGGCTGAGGCGGGCGGATCACGAAGTCAAGAGATCGAGACCATCTTGGTCAACCTGGGGAAACTCTGTCTCTACTAAAAATACAAAAATTAGCTGGGTGTGGTGGCATGTGCCTGTAGTCCCAGCTGCTCAGGAGGCTGAGGCAGGAGAATCACTTGAACCCGGGAGGCAGAGGTTGCAGTGAGCCAAGATCACACTCAAGCCTGGGCGACAGAGCAATACTCGGTCTCAAAAAAAAAGAAAAAAAAAAAATCAGATGTTTTGGAAAATGCAGTGAATAAACTGTGTGGACTCATCAGTACTGTAATTGTACCTGAAGAGGGTAGAATGCCCCCTTCCTCAACCACATCCAGAGCCTTACCTTATGGATGTATTAACAGAAGGTACAATGGAAACAGTGTGGAACTTTGAATCCCGTGGACAAGAATTTTTTTGACTCAGTTTTAAAAATTAACATTTTCTGCAACTTCCTTATCTTTGTCAATGTTACTTTTTTTTTTCCCCCTGAGATGAGTTCTTACTCTCTTACCCAGGCTAAAGTGCAGTGGTACGATCATAGCTCACTTGCAGCCTGGAACTGCTGGGCTCAGGTGATCCTACTACCTCAGCCTCCCAAGTTGCTGGGACATATTGGCACATGCTACCAAGCTTGAATAATTTTTTTTTTTTTTTTTTTTTTTAAGACAGGGTCTCCCTGTGTTGCCCAGGCTGGTCTTGAATTCCTGGGCTCAAGCGATCCTCCCACCTTGGCTTCCCAGTGTTGGGATTACAGGTGTGAGCCACTGTACCCAGCCTATTCTCTTTATCTTAAGCATTCAGAATAAGAATCTTGAACATTTTACAAATTTTGGCTTAACTTTTAAGTAAGTCTCTTATATGCTATTAGACACCAAATTCTATTGATTTTTTTCCTTTGAATTGCCTTTGAAACCATACTTTCCAGGGCTTTGCTGGCTCAGGCCTGGATGATAGCAGGTTTCCCAGCTAGCTACCTTCCCTGCCTCACCCTCCATCCTGCCTGGTCCTGACTAATCAAGTCATCCTTTCCTACCATTGTCTCATCAAAAGATTCTGTCAATTCTTTCTCCTTTCCTTCCTTGTTTCTTTTTATAAGCATTTATTGATCCCCTAAAATGAACAATCTCTAAACATTTTTTGTCCTGATCTCACTCCCTACTTATCCCAACCAATTTCTCTGCATCTTCTATTCATAATGTCCCATCTAATGAGGCATGACTCCTGTGTCCCACAGCCATGCCAATAGCCCTGCCTCTTGCCTTCGTTCTTCTCTTCAAATGATACTTGAAGCTATAGCTGAAGTCTCGTCTCTTCTTATGGACACTTCAGTCTTCATTGACCTTTCACTCCACTGAACTTCTGTAGTCACACAAAACTGACTTTAAACAGTCTTTTATCCTTTGCTCCTTTTGATTAATCTGAAACCCTTGCTAGCCTTGTTACGAGTCATTTATTTCACTTCTGAATATTCAACAGTCTGAGCAGTTATAGATGCCCCTTCACACACGCATTTTGTCTGATTTTTGAGTCTCCAATTTACCTGTGTAATTGAGGTCCTTTAGGTTGCTTGATATGATATTCATTTATTAAACACCTTGGCATTATCCCAGGCACTGTTTCTAGATGCTGAGAACAGAATGGTTATTCAGAGAGGATACACAAAAAATAGCTCCCCATGCTGGTCTCATGAAGAACAAGAACATTTCAGAGCCAAGCTTCAGGGAGTTGTTCTAAGACTGGACATTTTATTCAGGTGTGATGATGACAGATCATTTTGTTGTTCCCTAAGAAGTGTCTTAAGTTTTTAACAGGATTCCTGCCTTTGATGAATTGCTTTCTTGACCTCATGGGCCCCTTCTTGCTCACGATTTCTGCATCCTCATTGCTTCTGTTAGTCATGGCTTCTGAATACTCACTTCTTTGGTGCGTCCTTTTTTTTTTTTTTTTTTTTGCCTTTTCATAGAAATTCCCCAAAGAGAATGTGTTAAGGTTGTTAGTTGTTGCTTTCCTTCTTACTGGCTGGTCACGGCACTCATTCCAGGGCCCTCTTACAGACTGCTGGTGAGCCCACATTGGCAACTCTTGGATCAGACACCTCCTTCAATCCAGCTGTGATCAAGACGGTGGGATCACTCCGTAGGTTTTTCCATGTAGGGCCTGAGACACTTCTCTAAAGTAAGAAAGTATAACTCGAAGGTGCCTCGGTTCACTTTAGTAAAATCTGTAAATATCTAGCATCTAGAAAAGTGCTTGGACCACAGTAAATTAGCTCACTAAACTATATCTAGAAGCATTGTACATACACATATTTTCATCTTAATACCAAATGTGACACTCACCTGATCCTAAAACCAATTTTATAGTCCTATTTGGGGAAAAAAGTTTCAATCTATATAAATTAAAGAAAACCTCACATATGTTGAGATACTATTACTTCATTGGTCCCCATTTGACCACAATGCATTTGGCAAGGTCATACAATATTATTAAAATGTTTCTTTTCTGAGACAGAGTCTTGCCCTGTTGCCCAGGCTGGCGTGCAGTGGCATCATCATAGATCACTGCAGCCTTGAACTCCTGGGCTTAAGTGATCCTACTTTAGCCTCCTGAGTAGCTAGGACTACAGGTGCACACCCTTACAACTGGCTGTATTTTTTATTTTTTGTAGAGATAGGGTCTTGCTTTGTTGCCTGGGCTGGTTCTTGAATTCCTGGCACCAAGCAATCCCTCTTGCCTCAGCCTCCCATAATGCTGAGATTACAGGTATGACCCACTGTTCCTGGCCAAAAGTTTCTTAAATTGTATTAAACTTACTTCTATTTTTGAGGTGTTGAACACTCTGAATTAAGTTGATTTCACTTTCAGTCTTTATAAAGCTGGTCATTTGACTCAATTTATTTCAGATATTTTATTCTAGGCTTAGACATTTTTCCCATAAGAATTGTTACCATCTTGATTGCCCATGAAATAAAGTCTTTTCTGGCATTTCTTAACCTTGCATGGAATGTCGTGATTGCCTCTATAAAATTTTCTGGTATATGGCTATGGCATAGTAACAACTAGCTTGCCTTGTACTTGGCTAAAATGTGAATCTTTTAAAAAATGCAACTCAGGCCGGGCACAGTGGCTCACGCTTGTAATCTCAGCACTTTGGGAGGCCAAGGCGGGTGGATCACTTGAGGTCAGGAGTTTAAGACCAGCCTGGCCAACATGGTGAAACCCCGTCTCTACTAAAAACACAAAAATTAGCCGAGTGTGGTGGTGCACGTCTGTAGTCCCAGCTACTTAGGAGGCTGAGGCAGGAGAATCGCTTGAACCCAGGAGGTGGAGCTGAGATTGCGCCACTGCACTCCAGCCTGGATAACAGAGTGAGACTCTGTCTCAAAAAAAAAAGGCAAAAAACAACAAAAAAAGGCAATTCATAAATTATTTTTCAGTTCCGGTCAGTATTTTCGTCTCACTCTCAAATAGGTAAATTCTCACTTTAAAATCTTTCTTGAAAGTGTCATGTTGGCCTCAGCTGCAGTTTGCCTTACACATTTCCGTCTCATTGCCCCTTTCAACAACCTCTGCTGATATTATACCCTTAGTGAATCTTCACAAAATAATTTACCTCTGCAATCAACAACTTGACTCCTCAGTTGCTGCATTACGTTTATTCTCTAGGTAAGCCTTTTTTTTTTTTTAAAGAATGCTGGTATCATGGGATAAAGCGCTCAAGAGAGTTTCCTATTTTTCTTTGGCATGAATGTAGTGCACTGGCGTTGAGAGGCAGAGACCAAAAGGTGTGTTGATACATGCATCCTCAGAAGCTTGCATTATTCATTTTGGGATATTATCAGTGAACTAAAGGTAAAAGATATTAAATCATAGATGAGCATAAAATCTATACCTCCCAAAAGCAGAGAAATGGATTGAGGCTGAGAAAAACATTCTGAGGACTTCAACCTGTATGTATGAAAACACAGACCCCGGTCTGTGTGGCCTCTTTGATTAGGGTGGAGAGCATCAGACCTTCACCAAAACCTTCTACAATATCCCTAAAACTTGGCAAAGTTCTATTATTAACATAACATAAACTCTGTCCCTGCAAACTGTTACACTTGGCAAATACTTATTTCTTGAAACCCTTAAGTGGAGACCAGTCTTGTGCTACACGGAGGAAGTATCCTAAAATATAAAAGTCTAATAAAACCTAAAAGGACAATGAACCATGCCCTATTTGTCACTGTCTCATATTTTTAGCAGAACACACACAGTAATGATAAAGACGTTATTCTCCAAAACATCAGATTCTTAGTATTTTTTCAAAAAAAGTTGGAGAAAATTAAGCTTTCTGAGTGACAGTCTAGGAAAGTCCCTGAGAAATGGGTTTTAAAGTGAAAAGACAACAGAGGTGAGCATGTAACAACATACACAAACACGCAGGTTCTTCATTTTTTAAAAGGTGTGGTTGAAGCTACTAGAATGGTTAAAAAATAAAAAATAAATACTTTTCCTGACTATTTTGGTGTCCAGGTTTTCAAAATTTCTCAGCAAAATAGCTGGCACGAATACCTTGGA
Organism: Pan troglodytes; assembly: GCF_028858775.2. Lineage (NCBI taxonomy): Eukaryota > Metazoa > Chordata > Mammalia > Primates > Hominidae > Pan > Pan troglodytes. The sequence continues at coordinate 161,127,959 of NC_072401.2, read as the reverse complement.
AAGATCTTGAAGCCTAGCCCTGGCCATTTTCCTGTTAGCTTCTGGAGGGACCTTCCTCCCGCTCCTCTTCAGGCTCCCTCACATTTTCCAGTGTTTGGTGCCTCTGCTTCCAGTTGCTTCCACTCCGACTTCTGAGACTTCTCAGTGGCTGATGGATAATACTTTTAGTTATGCTTGCTTGAGGAAAAGAAATGAGTCACTCATTTAAACATGTGCGTAAGCAGGCTGCTACTTACTGGTTTTTACCTTTTAAAATTAAGTGCCCTTCTGATAAAGTATTATTCAGACTTACCACACATCAGCACTCATATTGTGTACTAGTTAGAAGTCCAGAATTACTAGCTAAATTGTACTCTCCACTTAATGATCATGACCTTGAATGTCAGTTTCTCTGAGGTCCTGTCTCTCAGTATGTATACTGAGAACCAAAATATTACGTACCATAAAGATTATTGTTGGAAACGGTTGAGAAGAGACAAATGTTATGCAAATATATTGTGACAGCATCTTCATTTTCAAGAAACACTGAATTCTGAACATGGTTTGGCTGGTGCTAACGTTAATGATATTAATTGCTTTGGATCAACAGAGATCTGCCTAAAATAAATAGGCTATTGGGCAGTTTCCAATAACCATGAGGCTAAATCTCTCCAGCCGAAGGACTTGCTTCTGCAGGAGACGAAAGGCTTCTATTCCACTTTAATAATAAAAAGCATGCATGATTCATTAAGAATATAGGCAAGGCTTTATGTTATATTTATTTATTTTCCAGCTTGTACAAACTGGATGTAGAAGCATAAACATAGTACATTTCTACCATCTTCAACAAAAATATAACCAATATGTACAATTATTGTATTAAAAATACAAAAGGGATACAGACTCCACCAATGTCTTTCTAAAAGACATACAGGTACAAGTAGTATCAAAAGTATGAGGAAATCACCAGTTAATTGTACATTCTGCACTTGACATCACAGAGCGAACTGAGATTAGCAGTCCTATGTTCTACAATTACTTAATGCTTAGATAACATTTGTGCAACTTGTGGTAGAGCTAGATTTCTGTCTTTCTATATGCACATGAGGTCCATAGCCTATATAATAAAACTGGCAAATAATGCATATTACATGTAAAATTACAAATGCATAACTGACAATGTAATAAGCAAGTAGACAAATGCCATGATACAGAAGAGAATTATTAAATAAAGCACTGACATTGTTTGATACAGTGAAAAAACACTGCAATTCCACTTTTAAAATTTGAAGCTATTTACGTTTATCTACTGATCAATATGATCAGCTGAATTTAATGGAAAAAAAATCCAAGACCAGCAGTTCCTCACATTTGAGTACTACTCAGATTGGCAGCCTTCACTTTTCCGGAGTCTGTGCAAAACAACACAAAAATAGAGTGGAGGGGTCATTTCAGTCATTATAGGGTTAATAGCAGCTGTGAGCAGATGGTTGCTACACTTAGGCCTTCTCTATATGCAGCGTCCATAAAGCCACTTGGAGGTTAGTCTTTGGTGACTAACCTGCCTTGCAAAGGCTGGCATGTCTAACCAGGTTTTTGATCTTTTATCACGTTTAAAGGCTTGTTTATTCCCTAATGCCAATTCAATAAAGGGAGGCTGTCTTGAAAGAGCAGTATAAACAGCTGGCATTAGCTCCAACATCCCAAGCTGCTTTCACTGCAATGCTATCCAGTTATAAATGTTTCTCTTAAAAAAAAAAACAAAAAACAAAAAACAAAACCTACACCTCTAAATTAACAAAAATCAAAGAAATATAACTTAAAAATGGGGTTTGCCATCCATCTCAATGGAGCAGGACACATCCGCCAATGACACCGTCCTACCTCCATAAGGCTCAGACAGGACACAAGGGTCCTAGTTCCCTCCCCTGGCCATGTGCAAACAGTTTCACAGAAGAACCCCATCCACTGGGGAAGGAGCAGATGAGGTGTCTTGGTATTAATTGGCTAACATTTCATACTTCCAGGATAGGGCACTTCGCGGGTGAGACCAGAAGGACATGGGAAGCCAGGGTCACAAGCCAGGTCTTCCCGTCTTCTTGGTGTGGCCACACCCTGTCCGGCATATTTGGTTTTTCAGAAACCAGGCTGGCAACCCTACTTAAGGTTTAAAATAATACTGTAATCATTAAATGGATATACATTTACTTTCTGAACAAAATCTTTAAACTCATTTTTTTTTTTAAAAGGAGGACATTGTAAACAAGTGGACAAGCACTGTACTCAAAGGATTTCATTGTTTTTCTTTGTCTTCCTTGGTGGGTTAAAGGCCCCAAGTAGTTCAATGGCTAGCTTTTCTCATTATCCCAATGAGATCAAGTGCTAGGACTGGATTGAAATCTAAAAGGAAGATTAAAAAAAATCCTTCCAGGCATTGAGAAGTGCAGCCAGAGTGAATCATCTTGTTGTGATGATCTTGGAATTTGGAATGATACTGTGTGATGTGGCAGGCAGCAACAGTGGGAGCTCGAAGATTGCTGCACTGTGCATTTCAAGCAACAAAGTCTGAAAAGTGCCAGGGCAATTTCTTCACAGTATTTCACATGCAAAAGGGAAAGGAAGAAGGGGAGAAGAAGCCCCATGCTGCTTTTAAGGCAGGGAAGGAGGCAAACTGGTCCACCGTCCTCAGAATGTGAGTTCCAAGGCTCCAATGCTCGGGACGTCTTCTTGTGCTCTCCTTTCAGGTGGCTCGCTCTGCTTCCAGAAAAGTCTGTGCCTCAAACAGCAGAAACTTGTTCATCTTCTGCAAATACAGCAGAGAAGAAAAAGAAATCAATGAGCAAGCAAGTAATTTCTTGTGCTATAGAGAATATATTCACTGATGTGCTAAATAAAACTATCATAGTTATTCTTTTTAGTATAGCTCACTTAGAATCCTTGTCTTTTTTTCCTAAACAATGATGAACAACAAAAAGGTTAAAATGTATGCAATACATATCTTTACATATATACACACACACAATATTAAAAAGATATGCATTATATATTTTTGTTCACAAAGTTAATAAATTCATTTTAAAAAGTTGTAAAATAGCATGTGCCATTTAAAAAAAATATACGATCAGATACACATAAAAAGTCTAGGATATATAACATTTTAATAGTGGCTATCTGCAAGTGACAGGATTTTAAGTAATTTTCATTTGTAATGTTTTTCTATTTATTTAATTTAATTTAACTTTTTTGAGACAGGGTGTGGGTTTGCCATCCACAGTGCAGTGTTCTCGGCTCACTGCAACCTCCACCTCCCGGGCTCAAGCGATTCTCCTGCTTCGGCCTCCCAATCTCCCAGTCATGTGTTGCTTTTTTCTATGATTGTGTAATCAAACATGTTAAACTGAAAACTTTAAAGAGGATGGGAGGACATGATCTCCTTCCTCATTCTCAATTCAGCATGGTCAGATAGATTTGTAGAAAGAACGCACAAAGAGTTACAGAGAATGTGGGTTCCTTCCTTCCTTCCCTTTCTCCCTCCCCTTCTCTCTCTCTTTCTTTTAGAGGCCGGGTCTTGCCCTGCTACCTAGGCTACGGTGCAGTGGCACAATCATGGGTCACCGCAGCCCTGAACTCCTGGGCTCAAGTGATCCTTCCACTTCAGCCTCCATAGTAGCTAGGACTATAGGCACACGCCACCACACCTGGGTCATTTGAAAAATATTTTTATGGAGACAGGTCTCACTATGTTGCCCAGGCTTGTCTCGAACTCCTGGCCTCAAGCAATCCTCCCACCTCAGCCTCCCAAAGTGCTGGGATTACAGGCATGAACCATCAGGCTGGCTGATAATGTATCTTTCTTTATCAGACTTTCATTTCCAAATGAGTCCCAATTCATTAAAAGTGCAAATATAATGTTTCCACAGAAAACTTTAACCATCCACCTTTGAGAATCCTACATGCTTCTAAAATTCTTGACAACAGCACAAACTTGTGAGATTTTCATTTTCTTTTTCTTTTTTTGAGACAGAGTCTCACTCTGTCACCCAGGCTGGAGTGCAGTGACATGTTGTTGGCTCACTGCAACCTCTGCCTTCCGGGCTCAAGTGGTTCTCCTGCCTCAGCCTCCAGAGCAGCTGGGATCACAGGTGCCTGCCACCATACCCAGCTAATTTTTGTATTTTTAGTAGAGACAGGGTTTCACTATTTTGGCCAGGCTGGTCTCAAACTCCTGAGCTCAAGTAATCTGCCCTCCTCGGCCTCCCAAAGTGCTGGGATTACAGGTGTTAAGCCATTGCACCTGGCTTATTCTTTTTCTTAAAATAGGGTCACAGAAGTACTTCAATTTTAATGAGAATTAGAAAAGAAATCAAGTCATATAAACACTGTATTTTAAGTGACTCCCTCCATAATCTTTGGCATTTTTAAAGCCATTTAGGGAAACACACATACACAGACACACAGAAAGCAGTCAAATTTTAGTGAGAATTAGAAAAGAAATCCAGTTATATACACACTGTATTTTAAGTGACTCCCTCCATAATCTTTGGCATTTTTAAAGCCATTTAAGGAAACACACACACACACAAAAGAAAGCAGTCAACAGCCGTAACCCTAAATTTGGAACTCTGAATGTAGTGTACGGTTAGACATAGCTGACTGCAGTGTTAAGAGAACAGAAATGCCTTGGGAAGCAGCATAAGTGAACACATCTAACTTGGAGGTTTTAGGAATATTTATGTGCATATACCATCCTCCTCGGTGGAAAACCCTTGGGACTGATAGGGGGCGAGGCGCGGGTCGGACTCATTCGGTTTATGCCACTGAGGTTTGTTCACAGGCCTGCTGCTGGTGGGATGCCCATGTGGCTGCTGTACGGATGAAGGCCCAGCTGTGTCGGAGGATCGTGCGACCATCCGCGATCTCTGAAGGGCCACGTTGTAGTCCGGCGGTTTCCTGGCTGGATGGGAGTGCCCTTCTGGAAAGTCAGTAATGGGAATTCCAATGTAGCCGGGAGGGGTGGGCGGGGGCTCTCGATACCTGCCCTCCTTTCGCGCTAGAGTAGAAACAATGCACCAGCATTAAAAACTAGTTCATGCCACAAAAGTTTATTAAAAATATAAAAATAATTACTAAAACAGCATCCACAGTGTAGCAGCAGATGTGCATTTGTGTGGTATCGGTTAGAGGTGCGGTGTGAGGCAGGCCAGGGAATGCATGTTAACTAAACCAAATTTCACAATGATGTTATCTTTGTGTGGTGAAATAATTGGTGAGAGAAGCTGCTAGTCCATCTAAGTACTTTTATCTTTAAATGGGCTGCTTGTCCATTTAAAATGGTCTGTAACTATAAAATAGTAAGATTAAAACCTAACCCCTGGATTTATTGGAAAGACTGAAGCGCAGGAAGAACCTAAGTACACAGCACTATGCCTAGAACCTGTTTGTGCTTGGTACAAGTTCCCTTTTTCCTCTCTGCCTGCCGGATCTGCCCTCTTTCTGGGCATTTATCTTTACCAGGCAGAGAAGCAATTCTACATCACTCTCGGGTCTCAAGACTTCACTTACAGAAACAGTGAATTAAAATAAATTTGGAAAAGTCGCACAAAGGATACCAATTTAAAAACTCTAAAACTATTACTATAAGGTGTCTATTTTTCTTAAAATCCCTTTATTGATGCTCATGACCTAGAATATGAAACCTGTATAGGCCAGTAAAGCTAAAGTTTCATTTTCTTGAACTTTTAAAACTCAATTGTTAGGAACTAAAAATCATTCTTCCTTCCTTTGCAATAAAAATTCTGAGTATTAGTTGTAAGCACTTGAAAAAGTCCAACCTAAGAATATTTATTAACTGTTTTCTCCTTATTCATTGTAAAAGGATATTAAACTTGAAATCTACCCATGACTATTTACATGGCTAAATAACTACAATTTTCCTACTAATAAAAGTAATGTCTGTAATGATTATACTCCAGAATTTCTCACTCTACAACCTATCATCTGTTCCTACACTTGGTCTATATAGATGTTAATTGTGCCATAGAAAACACATCTCAACAGGACTGAGGGAGCATGAGAGCCTCCTCTAACAGGAACAGCAGCAGCAATAGCTTTCATGTACTTAGTGAATCTACTACCTGGGCACTGTTCTAAATACTTTGCATAAATTTCCTTGAATCCTCACACTAACTCCATTAAGTAGAAATTATGAAGCTCATTTTACAGATGAGGAAACAGGCACTGTTTTGTATTTTACCCAATGTCACAAAACTAATAAAGTGGCAAAACAGGGATTCAATCCCCAGTCCGCCTGACTCCTAAACCCGTGCTCTTAGTCATTACACTATTAGCACCTCTCCCTCCTTCTACAGCGTGCACAAAGAATTGCTTATCAACAATGTGCGTGCAGAATAAAAAATCAATGGAAGACTTTTAAGTATACAAAGTGTATAGTTCTAAATGCAATCAAGAGAACAAAATAGAAGAATCAAAGATATGAAAGAGTTTCAATTAAAGAAAAATTTCTCCTCTATGAATAATAGGAATCCATCCTGATTTTCAGGTTAAGAGAAAAAAATTAGACTAGATAATATTCACAATGACAATCTACTCATCCTGATAGCTAAGATTTATTGAATGCTTTGTTATATAGGAACAGATCTGTAGGTACCTGACCACAAAACCTGGGCTCTTAACCACTATTGATTTCAAAGACCTTAACACACCACTAATTTGGAAGTCCTACATAGCAATGGAGAAAATGAGGAAAAGAACCAACAAACACATAATTTTACTATTGTAATAAGTTACATTAAAGACATGATCCAGACATGACAAAGTCCCCCAATTTTAAAACTTACCAATGAGCCCCTTTGTAGTACTTGACGCCACAGCTATGTGGGCAGGCATGGGGACAGGCTTGGTTTCTTCCGTAGTCACAGACGTTAGGCTACTGCTTTCGGCTTCAATGGAAACGTCCTTTCCACCCCTCCGCTTTATTGTGCCTGTGTCACCTTCTGAGTCTTCTCCCCAGTAACCTGTGGAAGACGCCCAGCTTGCTCGGGACTGGGCTTGTTCAAGGCTCTCTCTACTTTGATTTTGCCTGTTATACTTTGTGCTATGATCAGAAAACATAATTTGGTCCATATGGCTGCTTGATGCCCATAAACCTGCAGGATCCCCTGAATAATCAAAGTGAGTATGCCCGAATGGAAGAGTCTCCCAGCTTCTCTGGTGCTGGATCGTCTGTATATTATCATGGGAGCCACTTGAGCATGACGTCCAGCTCCCACGGCCACTGTCAGCAGCATCAAGTGACGCGCGATCCCCCTGATCCTGGGAAAGTTCCTCTGTGCTTGGAGAAGAAATTACTGTAGCTGTAGCATATAAGCCTCGGCCCTCGGACATTGGTGCATAGGACCTAAGTGGTTAAAAGAAATGGAAAAGAAAAAAAAAAAAAACAAGATTGATAACTAATTCACCTATGATAAAACCAAAATACCCTTTTTCCTAGAAAGGTAGCTTGCTTTCATCCCAGAAACAGGATAAAAGTAGCACTGAATTGCCTTATATTGGCCAGTTCTGCCATGTCTAGCCTTCTGACTTTATCATTCCTATAAAACAGGCATGCGGGAAAAGAACGCAACGTGCCATTAAAAAAAAAAAAAAATTCCCCGACAACATTAAGGGTGGCTCAATATAATTTGATTATTTCAGGAAGGCAGCTCATACAAAAGAACTGGGATGGATCCTACAGTCACCCTCTGCCTTCAGCACAGAACAATTGTGTTCCAATGAAGAATAAACTTAACTAAAAAAGCAGTCTGCTTAACAAAAATAACATGATACTTAGTGTAGAAATTGTGAAAATCAGAACTGGGATGGGAGAAAAATTCTTAGGCATTATGTAAAATAAATAAACACTGGAAGAAAAGACTCATTATTAAAACAGAGATGGAAGGATAAATTCAAAAGAACATTAAAAAGAGCCACCTACCCCAAGCTATACTGATCAGGTTCAATCATGGTCCGCCTCTCCATCCTGCCCATCCCTAGGTTTGTTTCCACGATGCTGACAGAATGCCTCTGGCGCCTCTCATCGTGCAGTGAGACTGGCACCGAGTCAAAAGACGAATTGCTAACAATACTGGATCGTGAAGAAATTTCACTGTGACCAGAATCTGAAAAATTATCCACAGTACCACTGGGAGCCAAAGTATAGCCTGCATGAGAAATACAACCGTATTAATTAGACTCTCTAGGTTTATAACATCAAAGGGAAGTCTACCAAATAGAAGCAAAAATAAAATGCAGGCATAGATATCTCTATAGAAGTGGGGAGAAAAACCCCATTTCACTTGTAGAGACCACATGACTAAGAGACAAATGTTTTATTCTAATGAAGCTTAAGTTGTTTAATCGAAGTTTAGAGAGGAAAAAAGAAAGTATCCTACAAGCTAGGAAAAGATGCAGAAAAGGCACCACTCAACTATTCTTAGCTCCCTTACCTATATAATTACACTATTAGTCTACAGAAAAGAAACCATGAAGAATAACGGATCAGATTTTAAAGTATGTTTTTTTCAAAATGCAAAGCCACTGATCTTGTTTTCAACAGTTTTCAATTTTTAGAACTTGTATGGCATAGACTAATTCAACTGGAAATACCTGTATCCTACCTATAATTTTAAGTAAACATATAAACAAAAAGAATAAGAAATAAGACCTGAAGATGTCTTTGAATTTTTGCCATTTGGTTTTTCAATATTAATATTGGTTGAACCACATAAAAGCCAATCGGTTTGAAGGAGTTAAAGGGCACTTTTCACAAGATCATTACTATAGAATATCTAAACAGATGTCCACTTCTTGGCCTGAAAGGACCCTTAACTCTCTTTTGCTACTAAAAATAATTTTGAAAGTCACAATGGAAGGGGCCTATCTTGATTTTTTTGTTTTTGAGACGGAGTCTCCCTCTGTCACCCAAGCTGGAGTGCAGTGGCGGAATCTTGGCTCACTGAAAACTCCACCTCCTGGCTTCAAGCGATTCTCCTGCCTCAGCCTCCCGAGTAGCTGGGATTACAGGCATGTGCCACCATGTCTGGCTAATTTTTTTTTTTTTGTATTTTTACTAGAGACAGGGGTTTCACCATGTTGGCCAAGCTAGTCTCGAACTCCTGGCCTCAGGTAATCAGCCTGTCTTGGCCTCCCGAAGTGCTGGGATTACAGGGGTAAACCACTGCACCTGGCCCTATCTTGATATTTTTAATGAAAAAAATCCAAATCTTCTTTCTCAATATTCATTTTTTCTTGTCTACATTACTAGGGATCTCATGTTACTTAAATATTGATTTTATCTTATATGCAATGCAAATTTCTTCAATGCCACTTACCTAAGAAAAATTAAAATCTAGAGCATCTAAATGTTGCCAGTTTAAGTATGTTCTTTCAGCATATTGGTAATTCCTGATTTATTTTTTAAAGGCTGCACAGGTCTTGATAAGATTTAATGTGTTCATTTATAAAATGTCTTTTTATAAAACCACACTGCAAGTTCTGACAGATAAGATTTAAAGCCCTCCCTGAACAGTCTGCTAAAAAAAAAAAAAAGTTTCAGAAAAATAAATCACTCAGATGGAGCACTTGACATTTGGAGGAATTCTCCCATTTTCATTAACTAATGAGATGATTCCTCTCTTTCCCACCCCATTTTTGGTTCTATAAACCCCACCTATCCCATAGGTCCGTGGTGCATTGTTATTCTTGTTACTGTTCTCACTTCCAAGAGAAGAGGAGGAACTGGTTAAGTCCAATTGCCCGGAGCCAAAAGATCTCAGCTGATTGCCACTGCCACCTAACAACAGGATGAGAAAAGAATTGAGATGCATCCATGTAACAAGGACAGGAGAGACTGATACCCATACAAAATGCACAGATGTCTGAAATATCTACCAAGTAAAGCAATACCTGTTGAGTCAGTGAAATTTAACAATGTATTAAGCCCTTTTGGCCTTCCTTTAGGGAAAACTACGTCCTAGCCATTTATTATTGGCTTACACTCATTTAGTTAAAAGGGTAGGAGGAGGAAGTAGCCTGAAGAGTTATGCAGCAGAAAATTACCTACTCTTTTAACATGAGAATGTATCAACATAAGGAGGCGACTGAGTACCTAAAATATAGTCTCTAAAAATAAAACAAGGTAGCAACCAAAAAGGTAATCAAGACCTGTGTTAATACAATGAAAAAATAAATCAGGAAGATATTAGTTTTTCATGTTTTCAAAGCCCTCTTCTCTGTACTAATGTCACATAACCAAATTTAGTTAGAACAAATTGTAATATAAAAAATTCTTTGTATATTTATCTGAATAAAAAGTAAATGTATTTTTAAAAGGCTTCTTATAGTTATAAATTTAATACTACTTATTGTAAGTATAACATTTTTAAAAACCACCATTCTTCCAAATTTATAAACTGAGGGAAAAAAAATCCATTGGGCATTGCAAATGAGCTCATCTTAAATGACTATAATGTTAGGAATTATGTAATACATTACTCTGGAATTTATTATAGCCAAAATGTATAGGTTTCAATACAAGAAAACAAAAAGTAATTTAATTCTACCTTTCCTTGGAGAACTCTGTGGAGAAGTAGGAGGAGAAGAAAGCTGCGAAGATGCATTTGATATTGTATCTTCAGCCTGTTTCTTGTGACGTTCCAAACTTCCTTCTTCAGACAAAGAAAGAATTTTTTTTAAAGCTTGTGGAGAGTTTATGCCTATAATGGAAAAAAAAAAACCTTAAATATGTATTTTCAAGTCTGAAAATAAACACCATTTATGAATAAAAAACTTTTTTGTGTTAAGATTTAATATCATTACACTGAGGTTCAACCTATTTACAATCTAAATGTTCTTTGTACTCTTCAAGGTCCACACAGTAAGTGCCTACAGAAGTCATGAGATACCCGTAGTTTGGTTTCAGACTGATATCTGCCACAGTACCAGAAATATATTGCTTTTGATATTTTACGTTAGATTCTAAACTTTGAAGTAGTCACCATCTTTATTCAACAATATGTTAGGCAACAATGAAGAAAAAATGGACAATTTGGAAACACTGAATTTAGGATGGAAGTGGCACAGCTAGACATGTTTATTATTAGAAACCAAATTTGAGTTGGAAACTGTTTTGTATCCTTGGAAAGGGGTAGCTCAAGGGAAGTGAGAATAAAGGGAGAAGAGTACAGAGTCAAGAGCTAAGAGGAGCTAACTAGGAAAATGAATGAAAGCGCTCTAAGGAATTCCATGCAGTTAATACTTGATCAAGTAAACAGATCAAAGAGAAGGGCGGAAGAGACCATGAAACTGCTGTGTCACAAAACCTTGTAGGAAGGTTTCAGAAGAAGGAAGTGAGCCAGCACCACGTGTAGGATCCAACAGGATGAGAGTGGAGGAAAAATTATTCTATATGTCAATGTAAGATGATTTCCCTCCTCAAAATTATTTTTCATAAATGAGGAAGTTACACTGAAATATTTTGCAAAGCCTCTCATATTATTATGAGGCACTCTCAATTTTATTTTGAACAACAAAGAGATATCTGGGGAGGCACTACAGCCTGAAACTACCTCAAATTAGTGTTAGTAAAATTTAACAAAGATTTAATCCTTCATTTCACTTCATGTAAGCAGTTTGATATTGTTTTAATACAATCTTTTTTAAAAAAACCTTTTAAAGCAATAGTTTGATTACATGCAGAAATCATATACACAGGAAATAAAGCTAATTGAATGGGTAGTTTTGATCTGGAAAAAATTTCCAAGGCCAGCACCATACACAGATTCAAAAAGTACTATCTTTCAAACCATGTTGGATGGATGTGAAGATATGCCTGAGAAAGCTGTGTGAGATACTTCAAAGGTGGTGCTAGTGATGACAAAGACACCAATGTTAAAGATGTAGAAAGTATATAGAACAAAACTATTTCATGGACTGGAGTGGGGGGAACACCTGTAGTGTCTCTAAATTAGTATTTTATATACTGTGACTTTAAATGTGTATGTTAAACTAAATAAATATAAGACAACATATGATATTTCATCCACATTTCTAAAGTTCATAAATGGAACTAAAGACATTTTGAGAGCTATGGCTTCAGAAACATGGGGGATAGAGCTTTATACTCAGACACATCTACATTATATTAAATATGGCTAATAGGCATTTTTAGCTAAAGTGAAGACTGATAATCTTCCATATGAGAAGTTCTGCATAAAGACTACAGACTGCAGGGGATTCAGGAATGCATGCATATTCAAAACGTAATATATAAAGAAACACATAATTCAATGTGTTTGTGATGAGAGGATCAACACAAATATTTGAAAGGAGAAATGTACCTAGGAAAGGCGTTCGTTTCTTATTCTCTCCCCATATCAATAAAGAGGACACTTGCTGATCAGATGGAATGAGGTGAGGATACAGAGTATGTGAGGGGTCTACGAAATGACTCTCACCCAAGCCATACAGATGGGCTGTAACTGTGCAGGGACTTAGCTATCAACACCCAATTTTATCTAAGTAAACTCTTTGCTATCTCTCTCTCTATATCTTTATCTATCTATCTATCTATCTATCTACCTATCTATCTATCGACAGAGTCTTGCTGTGTCGCCCAGGCTGGAGTGCAATGATGCAATCCCAGCTTATTACAATTTCCACCCCCCAGGTTGAAGCGATTCTTGTGCCTCAGCTTCCCAGGTAGCTAGGACTGCAGCGTGCGCCATCACGCCAGGCTAAGTTTTGTATTTTTCATAAAGACGGGGTTTCCCCATGTTGGGCAAGCTGGTCTCCAACTCCTGGCCTCGAGTGATTCACCTGTCTCAGCCTCCTGAAGTGCTGGGATTACAGGCATGAGCCACTGCACCCAGCCTACTATCCCTTTATTTTTAATAATTTGTTTTTTATTAACTGTTTCATTCACATATATGTAGAAAAAAAGCTGTACATTTTATGAAAAATTATTGTGTTGTACCACTTCCACAAAGGGGCTAAACTACTAGATGTTTTTCTTTTTCTTTTTTTTTTTGAGACGGAGTCTCGCTCTTTCGCCCAGGCTGGAGTGCAGCGGTGCGATCTAGGCTCACTGCAAGCTCCCCCTCCCGGGTTCACGCCATTCTCCTGCCTCGGCCTCCCGAGTAGCTGGGACTACAGGCGCCCGCCACCATGCCCGGCTAATTTTTTCTATTTTTAGTAGAGACAGGGTTTCACCGTGTTAGCCAGGATGGTCTGGATCTCCTGACCTCGTGATCTGCCCGCCTCAGCCTCCCAAAGTGCTGGGATTACAGGCGTGAGCCACCGTGCCTGGCTGATGTTTTTCTTTTAGTAGGAAAGATGAAGTGTAATTTAATTCCTTCATATTCAGGAGTTAGTTGTTTTATTTTTCCCTCTAAGTTATAGAATCAGTGAGTCAACAAATAAGAATTTACCTTCAGACAATTCATTTAACTTAAAAATATTCTGCTTAAATCCCAGCAGTTCGTTGGTTGTAAAGCAAAATACATAAAGCAAAATACATAAAATAAAGTTTAAATAATGTAAATGAACAAAGCATCTTCTGCGCTTAGCAAAAATTAAATAGACACATAACTTCTCTATTAACACCCTGTCGTAGCAAATTAGCATGACTAAACGAGATATTACTTATAAAAACAACCCCTTCCATTGGCAAAGTCAGGTTTAACTTGCTGAGTGTTCACGTTTTATTAGGAGCTAATAATTACAGAGAAACTCAAATATATTAGACAAAGTTATCCAAGACAAATATTTTTTTCCTAATTTGCAAACCATGACAGTGAATGGCACCAAAAAAAGAAATGAATGTAATCACTTACCAAAAGGTGGGAGATCCTTTACGGGCACTTTCTTCCGTGAAGGATAAAGGGACACGGCGGGAACCTGCAGTCCCTGGTTGATTTTATGTGCTGGTGGTGGCTGCTGCTGGGGCTGTGGCAGGGACTGAGCTTTCTGTTGTGACCCTGCCCTTGGAGCTACTGGAGAGGTCTCGGATTTGACAGGCTTTTTGTCACCAGGATTCTTAGGCACTGATAATTGTTTGGGTTTGAAAATAGAACAAAGAATTTTAGATGCTAGTAGGTATGTAGAAGATAATTCTAGAACTGTGTGAGCATTTTCTGCAGTTAGAATACTAAATTAATGCACATCTTTCTTCCTGTTGCCTTTATGAAGCACAGAAAATGGATGGGGGACCCTAGTTACAGAAAATATTAGATATGTGGCAGGACAAAGGTATCTACTTTATGAAGTCAGCAATCTCAAAAGATGATTATACTATTAAACACCCCATTAAAAATATAGAAAAATGTGGGTAGTTCAATATGTTATATCCATGTATATGAAAGAAACAAATACGTGATAAAAGCTACAACAGAAAAGTCATCAGGCACTATTTTTCTAAAACGGTGTCCCAAATTGTTTGACATGTATGTGCTAAGTTTTTATTTAATAAATGCTGTCAACTGTAATCTATTTACTACCACATTCCTAGGAGGTAGAATTATCTATGCAAGCAAACAGTAGCCAATAATGCTTCAGTATTATACTGAGTATATATTTTGTGGTAGATAAATGGCAAAGCAATTTAGGACAATAAAATGTTGTATATGTAGCATTTTAATATTAAAAACTCAATGACATATGTATGCTTCCTCCCTTTTACACGCCTGGAAACTAAGGATTAGGGAGGTCAAGTAACTTGCCTAAGGCTGCAGCTAGTAAGAGGAGACAAACAGGATTTGAACTCAGACCACTCTGACTCCAGAGGACAAGCTCTTCACCATGACACAGTGCTTCTACAGCATCCTGGGTAAATCTAATAATCCAAATCTTCTCAAATCACCTATCTAAATTAAATCCTACAGAAGACATCTTCAAACCTGCCCATAAAAGACACAGGTGTGTACTGAATGGAAAATGCCTTTGTCTTGTAAGTCAAGATGCAGATTTAGAAAAAAAAAAAACTGCCCCATTTATAGATTAACCAGATTTTTAAAGGCTATTGTGGTTCACTGTGGAGCAGAATCATTGCTCTAACTAACTGGTAGCTGAATTTGTTGTTCAGTGTTGTCTGGGCTAGTGGTTAAAAGGCAGCCAGCACACCCAATTTTATGCCCTGACTCCCCACTCCCCTCAGGTTGCCCATACTTTGGGGGTAGCTTTGTGAGAACATAAGACATGTAAATGGGAGCCATATCTATATATGCGTCTGTTGCATGTGTACTGGTTGTGTCCAGGTGAAACTAAAGCAATGGGTTGCCTTAGATGTGGACAGTGTCATCTTCCACATACTAACCCAGTTGACATGACGGCCTGGCCGTGCACAGTGCTACCCAGTATTAAATATTAGCATTCAAGGAAAAGACTAGTATATCTCAGGATTGCTAGCTCCCCCTCTGCACTAAGCCTTATTTTGTCACTGCCCATACCACTGCACAGGAAACAAATCTGCATCCTAGCCAAAGTCTGCAGCCACTTTAAGGAAAAACTCACATGTGTTGGTTGCTGGCTCACACTGCAGAGATAATGTCTGAAGACTCTCCTCGTCCATTTCTAGCTCCAAATTGGAAAGGTACTGCTTCACTTTTCGAGCCATTTGGGCATCTTCATAAAGCTTTTTGGCATTGAGAAAGGAACTACGACGTACCCGCTTTTTATGACCACCTGTCTGAGCAACATCTAGCACTGTTGCATTTGTACTACCCTGGCTGAGAGACCTGGAAGATGAAAAGGTAGATATGCAGCTCACTCTAGCATGGGAGTACTTTATCTATTTAAAATGTGCCAAGACTGATATTAATATTCTATGTTCAAAAGGTCACATGCCTCATTCCAGTGAGTAAACTGTTACACAGGAATATAGAATAATACAGATTTTAAAAATTTAAAGAAAATTACAAATAATATACATATAAAAATTTATGTTTGGCACCTGTTCAGTTCCAACTAGGAAATTCTACTTTTCACTCTATAGAGCATTTAAGGCAGTTCTCTCACAGGTGCCAGAAAACAATAATTACATGTAAAAGCTCATGCAAGAATACACAGCTATAATCATTAAGATTTGCAACATTAAAATTACTTCTCCTAAAGAGGATATTATACATAAATTTAAATAAAATTAGCTACAATGTTCAAAATTGTCTTCTTATGCCTTGAGTTGAATGTGGTGAGTTTTTAAAGTAATACGGTCAATCTGTTAATAAAACAATCATGCAAATGTAAACATATATGTATGGAAACCATTGAGCACATGAATTGTTAAGAATTATTTTTAAAAAGGATTGGTTTATACAGAATGAAAATAGTAGTTAGTTGAGCTGTAAAAAATTTGGGTTTAACACCTGGGGGCACCTATTTTATATTAAATATATTTATTTCTCACATATCTGTGAAATATTTTAATTGCACAATTTTTCCTTCTAATATCCTTCCTCCCCTCCCCCTACTTTGAGCTTTCTGCATTTCGAGACACACCAATTATATGAAAATAAAATTTTTCTAAGAGCTCAGAAAAACTGGCCTGTAGTTCCCCAGAACAATCATCAATCATTTCACAGCTCTCATGGATCATGACTTCAAAAGCAAAAGCCCCAACAGATTAAACTTGAAGTCAGTTTGCCATCTGAAATTCTGCTACAGCAAGAGGGTTAAGGAAAAAAATGCAAAAATGCAAAGCATCAGAAAATACAGCAGGTAAGAAAACAATGCAATGAGCAGAATAAGAACTGTGTGTGGGTATGCAAGGTCTCCACCACTTACCCCAAACTCCGCCATTTCTTCTTCCTGTAAGTGAGAGCCATGGAGATTGAAGCATGGGTGTAGAAAGAGAGACAGAAAGATCACAAGCTCAGAAAGAAAGGACTAGACTTCTGGATAAGCAGTTCTAGAAGCCCACAAACATTAAACTGCATAATCACCTCACACACGCAACTTTACTAGAAATATTTTTCTGGCTTAAAAGACACATACATTTAAATTTTTTGTTCTAGAATTAAGACTGACTTTTCTCTCTTTCACTGAATTAATCACTTTTTACTACACTGCTAGCTAAATTTGTTGTGTGGATATTGAGACAAGACTATTTGGGGTATTTACATATTTTAGTGCATACTACTAGCTATGAGTTTTAGCTCTACAAGTCAGTGTTCTGAGAAATAAGAAACACATAATTGTGTCTATTACATTGAAAATGTCTGAAAGACAAACTGTTTTTACTGACAGCCGAAAGAACACTTTATACAGAATAAGACATTTATTCCAAATTAGAGCTCACAGGTGATTCTCAGCACATCCTACTATAATTTCTGCCGTACTACAAATATAAATACTCAAACTTTTAAAAAATCATTTATTGGGAAGCTCTAAATTTAACCTTCTCTACTCTCACACGTGCCACTGAAGATGACATACTCACCGAGTCCTGAACATGAGGGCAGGGTCCATGTTCACTGAAGCCATTCGGCCAACGTGACGAATTTCTTTTGCAATCATCCTTAGCTTCTCAAAATTGACCAGCCCGTCTACTTTTGAGTCATTTCCTGAAATTGACAGAGGAGAAAAAGGAAATCACATGGCATTTATTCTGTGCTTCTTCAAGCAAAGATGGAAACCCTCTGCCTTATGTTTACCTTCGTGAAGGAAGGTGAGATCCTTTTTGATAACTGGGAATAGAGGGATTATGGGAGGTTGTAGGTTTTGACTATTGAGAACATTACGATATTTTGCCATGTTTCTGGAAGGATCAAACAGGTCTTGGAGATCTTGAAATAGTTTTTCGTATTTATTGGGAAGTTTCTCCCAGGTTGTTCGCAGTCTTGCCACTGGTGCCAGGTTTAGGCCACTGAGAGGAGAAAAAGAAACATGGTATAACAACTAAAGTAAAATAGTGTACAGATTATTTATTGACATATAACATCTCTATGTTTATGCTTTATATGCATAACAATTTACAGAAGGCTGCATAAGAAACTGTTCATGATAATTCTGGGGAATGAGATGGCACAGGGAAGTAGGGTCAGGGTCAAGCCAAGGCGTTTTACTCTTCTCTTCCGTATAGACCTACCTCATCTGTTTACTATCAGTAAAACCACCTGAATATAAGTATTGATGCTTTGTTTCCATACACAGCAGTATGTACACATACCAGTGCTTAGCCCATAGCGGCCATTTGATAAAACCGACTGAGCAAATATCCTCTAGTAATAAAATAAAATAAAATAAAATAAAAGCTATGATAGTAATGAGAGTATGACTAAACTCCCAGGCAGAGAAAATGACTAATTTAATAATCACCCTCAACATCAATATAACTAATTGTTGCCATTTTTTTTTCTTCTAACCTCAATCTAAGCTCTTAAAAAAAGGGAAGAAAATTAACATTTCCCGGCCATCTGCTTTGTGCTATTTGATGGAACTCCACACACATTACATCATTAATCTTGTTGATAACTCTTTGGGGTATTGTTATTTCCACAGAAAAATAAACTGATACTGAGAAAAGTTGAAACAAACTTAAAAAAAAAGTGGGGGATATAGATTTTCTGAGCTCCAAATCAGAACTTCAGATGCTACCAAAATATTTCCTGCTTAATGGCTTCTTCAAATCTCTTCAGGTTGGCACAGCTGTTTTTTTGATATGAGAGATTTTAAATTAAGGATTAAGGTTAGGATTCAGAGAAAAAGAATTGTCTCTTATGAGTCAATTAAAACCTATAGCATTTATACTAATTATATGATGTTCCTGGACTGATACATATTTTAAATCTGTGAACTGAACTGAATCTTAAGAAAAAATGTGCTCTCTTACCTGATGATTGCAAACATTGAGTTAAAATTCTTGCATTCCCTACAGTGCAGTGCTATCTTGATGAAATGCTTAATGATCTTCATCCTCTTCAGCTGGTTTGTTTCTCTGAGAATTTCAGATGCTACCCAAAATGTTTCCTGGTTAATGACTTCTTCAAATCTCTTCAGGTTGGCACAGCTGGTTTTTGATCTGAGTTTAAATAAATCATCTATATATTCAGTAGGTTCAATGTTGCGAAAGAGTTCAAAATTTCGCATAGAGAGCTGTGTTGCAACTTCCACAGTGCTGAGCTGAAGGAGGGAAATTTGACTCTCTCTCAACAACTCCTGAGCATCTTCATCTGAACAAAGAGTTTCTGTTTCCATGTTGTTTTTCAGATAATACCTATGAAAAACAGAAACATATCAGAGTCAAAGCCTAAGCAGCAATCTCATGATATTCCTTGAAAGAATAATGCTACTTTTTATGGAAAGTTTGAGAGAGCACTGATTTGAATTATGGAAGATTTCTTTTTAACCAAGACAGACAGCACAGCTGCTATCTCAGTTACCTGGTCATAGAACTGTCTATCCAGAAGTAGGTGGTAGAAACAAACAAATCACATGGAATTTCACTTGCACTAGTTGTACTTTCTATCCTTTCTTTTCCTGATTTCTGAAGTATTTTACCCTTTTTGTTAAAAATAACAGAAAATAGCCACATTTTTAGTTTAAAAGGGGACTAGGCCCTAAGGCAGGAAGCAGGAAAGATTAGACCCAAGTACGTCATCACTCTTATTTTCCTTATTTTCCTTATTTTCTTATTTTCTTATCAATAATCTGTGATTATTGATGGGCCCAAATTGTAACAATCCAGGTTGACTTATTTATTCAAATACCTAAGAAACTCTAAGCTACTTCCCTCTATTTGATCCTATGAATAGAACAATCCTCCAACAGGTTAACTTTAAAAAATCTGGATTTTCATAAAAACTCTACAGGTAAGTGGATAGTAGGTATTATACTTATTTGTCAGAATAGGAAACAGGCTCCTAAAAGTTGACTAGTTAATGCCAGTGCCAAAATAGGAACACAGGGCTGGAGCCCCTTTTCCTTTTAGGCAATTTGTTGAAAATAGCATTAAGATGTTTGTTGCACGCACGTGTGTGTGTGTGTGTGTGTGTGTGGTGTGGTGATGGTGGTGGTATTTTTTGTTTTGTTTTTGTTTTTTAGACACATGCTTTCTCTGTGAAAATTCCATAAATGTGTGTGTGTGTGTGTGTGTGTGTGTGTGTGTGGTGATGGTGGTGGTATTTTTTGTTTTGTTTTTGTTTTTTAGACACATGCTTTCTCTGTGAAAATTCCATAAACGACAAAACAGAATGAGCATAGTAGGGGCCCTGCTAAAATTTTTTTGTGTGTATTTCGCCAAGGCAAACACATATAACAGAAAATATATACTTTGCGCCCTTGACTTTCACAGATTTAACATTCTCCATTTTGATTACTCATGAAGCCCATGACATACCCATCTATAATTTTCTTCAATAATGAATGTGAATCATGAATCTATAGCTCAGTGGAGCTCTGTAAAACTCTATCGTGGTTCCAGATATATCAATGTGCATTGAAATGATAATTGGAAAAAACAGAGCTACTAAAACAAAACTATTTGCTAATGTTTGAAAACAAAAGTGAAGAGGAATAAGAAAGTTATAGTTGATGGCAAGAAAATCAAAGGTTTCAATGAATTATATCCTGGTTTAAATCTGTAACATGAAAAAGTCAAATACAGTGAAACACTCCATAAGTTAAAAATAGAAAAAATATGATTTATGGAACTACTTAATTTTCAGTGTAGCAACCAGCTGTTATGAGAACCAAAGCAACTATTTTCTTTTTCAACTTGCACTTATTGTGACTTGAAGATAAAGTTACATATACCTAACAGTGAAAATATCATTGAAGAGAATGATAAAATCAGACACAACATTTTCTTGCAAGTAACGTGTGATATAAGCACTTCTGCAGCAAAGGACTAAGCTCTGTAGCAAGTAAAGTTTGGTTTCAGCGTTAAGAAGTGTATTTCATAGCATAATGTACAATAACAGGCAGAAGTGGCCAACCACATTGTCACAGATGTCTCCGCCTAAACTAAGGAAGCTCCTAGAAAAGTTGGGTATGCAGGAGCAAATGACACTAGAATATGATTAGAAAATGTGTTTGTGAACGTACATATACAAAGGGAAGACAGCACCAGGGTTTAACCCCGTGACTTTACATCAAGCATACTCTACCCTTCCAAACCAGGACCCTAAGGCAAGCATGAGAAGTTACAGCACGCATTTGGAAGTCAGTAACAACCTTCAGGTCACAGTGCCCTTGAACAAGTTCCTAAGAGATCCTTGTTAGGGTCAGTAGTCGACTGTGTGCATTTGCTTTCATACAGTAATTCTTGGTGAAAGGAAAAAAACAACAACAACAACTACTTTTTAATTGCAGGGACACTTACTCATTTAAAAAACACTTTGAAAATTGCTCATCTCTTAGACTTTGATGTGGGTTCGAAGAGGGGATAAAGAAATCCAGTAAGGTAGATAATATATACCTTCCACTCAGTTGTATTCTGTCCGCAAGTTTGGAAAGCTGATCTGGAAGTCTTCTTTGTTTGATTACTCCCTCAGGTGTGACAGAGACCTCACATAGTGAATATTGATCCGGGGTGGCAGTAACAGCAAACTCCCTGATAGCCTGAATGACCACTTCCTTTGCTGTAGTGTCCTTACTGATCATGATGTAGCGGCTTTGCTGATCAGCCTTAAAAACCCTTAGCACTTGATCTGGCAAGTCTGGGGGAAAGAAAAATCACACACATAAGTAGAAAGAATTTTAATATATGGCAATGCAATTAAGCAAAGTAATCAGAAAAAAGCTCCTTAAGAAAAAGCAATGCTGAACTTTTACCTCTCCCTTACTCTAGGTCTTCCTCAAAGAATCAATCTACATGCTGTTTTGCTGCAAGAACACACCTTTCCCTAAAGATAACAGATTGAACTACAGACAGCTGCAAGCACATCAGTACACAACAGTAGCACTCAAGACTGTCATGCTGGCATCAAATAAATAAAATTTAAATCCAGAGTTAATCTTTACTGTATTGAAAAGTCCATTAATTAGACCTAAAATATGCCTCTTACTCTATCTATTTGATATGATTTAGTAATCATGGCATGGGATGTGTTATCTTCATTTTATGAAAGAAGAAACAAGTTCAGACAGATAATTTGCCTATGGCCATATAAAAACACTCTGCTGAATGTAAAGAGAACTGGTTCCAACACCTGATTTCAAAAATCTTGAAGTTTAAGTTTCATCCTTACTCCGCATCTGATATAATCCATGCCAAATGAAGAGAGATACATATAATATGACCATTATGTTAGAAATAAAAAGATAACTATAAGAAAACAAAAGAAGTGTTGGTCATACTCACCAGGAGTAGCACTGAAGTCTAAAATGCGATGATGTGACTGCAATAAATCAGGATTACTGGATGATAAGGTTCCACTGACAGGCAATGCAGTTGGAATGTGCTTTGTCTGCCTTAATCCTACTATGCTGTCATCTTGAGACTGACCAATCCCAATATCACTGAACAAAGAGGAAAATTAGAAAATTATCAACAAGTTAAAAAGTTGTACGTCATCACTACATAATAAACACAGACCAAAAGCCATATTCCATTTTTTTTTTTTTTTGCAGCTCATGTAAAAACACCATTAATAAATTTGGTTGAAAACTGCAAAAGCAACTACTGCTTAAGTGTATCCAACTCATTTTCCTGTTTTTGTTTGTTTGTTTTTAGATATAGCATCTTGCTTTGTTGCTCAAGCTGGGCTTGAAACTCTTGGCCTCAAGTGATCCTCCTGCCGTGGCCTCCCAAAGTGCTAGGATTACAGGCATGAGTCACAGCACCCAGCCTCATTTTGCTGTTTCTTAAGTGTATAGTATGTTTCTCTAAAACCTATGGTTTTTCTTTCTTTCTTTTTTTTTTTTTTTTTTTTTTTTTGAGATGGAGTCTCACTCTGTCACCCAGGCTGGAGTGCAGTGGTGTGATCTCGGCTCACTGCAAGCTCCACCTCCCAGGTTCATGCCATTCTCCTGCCTCAGCCCCGAGTAGCTGGGACTACAGGCGTCCGCCACCATGCCCGGCTAATTTTTTTGTATTTTGAGTAGAGATGGGGTTTCACCATGTTAGCCAGGATGGTCTCGATCTCCTGACCTCGTGATCCGCCCGTCTTGGCCTCCCAAAGTGCTGGGATTACAGGCGTGAGCCACCGCGCCCGGCCAAACCTATGGTTTTTCTAAGTAGATAAGCCATAAAAAATATTAGTAGTTTCTCAGCACAGAAATATATTTAAAAAAAAATAAGCTCTAGTTTCTGATGGAAATGGATTTAAGAAAAAGCACATTAAAAAGAATACATTTATCTCACTCAACTGATAGTTCTGCATCAGAATGATAAATTATTTTATAATCTGACCTTCAATAGTTGAAGAAATTGGGTAAAATGAAAACAGGAGGAAAAAAATCCAAAGTGTCCTAATTTTATTCTGGATGTTTTAGAGAAAAAATGAGATCACTATGGAGTCAAATGTAAGGAGACTGACACAGACATTATTTCTTGATTATACAGAGCATAAAAAAACAGTGGTGCATGGTGACATTTCCTAGCATCAAAGAAAAGCCAACAGAAATCCAATGACTCACTTTTAATTCTCTGATCAAAATTTCTAGCTACACATTTAAGTATCCAGAGAAATACTGGTTATTATCGACAGTGACAAACTCATTTCCATTTATAAAAAGCCTGTTACTGTGAACTCTTGAAACATGATTTAATAATATGTAAAAACTATTTCTAGATTTGAAGGGTCAACTGTTTCCAAAACAAAAACTCAAATAAAGCAATAAGCAAACACACACAGAAATAACTGGGGTCACAAGAAAATGGTTATAGCTCAGATTAGTTTCTATAAACACCTTGAAATAAGAGAAAAATTATATTAAAGTTGGAATATAAACTAAGGTGTCATAAATAAAATGAAGAAATTTAGCATTTATTAGTCTTTTCACACATTAGGGCTTGATCATAATAACTACTATTTTTAATGACTATGCTAAAAAATAGCAACATTTCTTCCCTTTACTTTTTTTTTGAAAATGGAAATTATAAAGGTAAATAAGGGCAAAAACATTTTTTACAGACAAAAATTAAAACTAGAGACAATTTCACATTATACGAAAAAGACACTTGCACACGTTTTGTTTAGAGCAGCACAATTCACAACTGCAAAAACATGGAAGCAACCTAAGTGCACATCGACTAATGAGTGGATAAAGAAAATGCGTTTATAGCTACACCACAGAATATTACTCAGCCATAAAAAGGAACAAAATAATGTCTTTTGCAGCAACTTGGATGGAGCTGTTGGTCATTATTCTAAGTGATATAATGGTGGAAAACCAAAATCCCTATGTTCTCACTTATAAGTGGGAGCTAAGCTATGAGTAGGCAAAGGCATACTGAGTGATACAATGGACTTTGGAGACTCAGAAGGAGAAGGGTGAGGTTGGGGCCAGGGATTAAACAAAGTTACACATTAGGTACAACGTATACTACTTGGGTGATGGGTGCACTAAAATCCCAGAATTCACCACCACTATATAATTCACCCATGTAACAAAAAACCACGTGTACCCCAAAAGCTACTGAAATAAAAATTAAAAAAAAAAAAAAGACAATGTCAGTGTGAATTATTTCAAATTCATAGGTCAGTCTGGGACAAAATTAAATTTCTATTTAATCATATAACCGGCATAAAGACTAAAAGTATTAATATTCTGTAAAAGATGAAAACTTTTACGTTAGTGGAATTTTATTTTTCAACCATATAAAGCAGTCTCTGCCAAAAACCTGCTATGTAATACATGACACGAGATCATTACTATGGGCTCAGGACAAAGCATAGCTAGCTGGGCCACTCCGGCACAAAAGGCTACAAATATTAGCATCTTGCAGGCACGCTCAACCTTTTTTTTTTTTTTTGAGACGGAGTCTCGCTCTGTCACCCAGGCTGTAGTGCAGTGGCACAATCTCGGCTCACTGCAAGCTCCGCCTCCCGCGTTCACGCCATTCTCCTGCCTCAGCTTCTCCGAGTAGCTGGGACTACAGGCGTCCGCCACCATGCCCGGCTAATTTTTTGTATTTTTAGTAGAGACGGGGTTTCACCGTGGTCTCGGATCTCCTGACCTCGTGATCCGCCCGCCTCGGCCTCCCAAAGTGCTGGGATTACAAGCGTGAGCCACCGCGCACTCAACCTTTAAGAACCGTTTCTCCGCAACACTTTAACACCTTACATGATGAACTGCCTTTCTACTCTCAGTTTCCTCATTACTCATCTACATCTCTGTCATCCAGACATGCGGCCACTCTTGGATTGAAACTATTTTATATCCAAGACCTAATTCAGAAATGTCCCTTTCTGGGCACATCCTCTTAGGATTCTACCTCTCCAACACTTTGCTTGTTACTGAAATTGTCTTTCGATCTTCGCTGGTTTTATAGTGTGCTGACTTACTCCTTCTTGTCTCTGGGTTCATTAGTCTTTTTCTACTTACTTGGCAACCAAATCTGAATTCTGGGAGCTCATGCCCCATCTTCTCCTTCCTCTCTATGCACATCACCCGATTGTGCCTACCTTGCCAATTTACCATTATCTAGCATCTTAGCTTCTCTAAGGCTGATAACGTTTGAGGAAAAAACTCAACAGTATACTCTATCTAGACTTCTCTAATTGCTAGTTTAGTAGCTTTGTCAAAAAAAAATCTTCATACACAAATGATAATTTATAGAAAAATTTAATAGCTAGTATAGTATAAATCAAGTCTGTTACCAATATGATAGATCCTACAGCTTTGTGAAACTTTAATTATTTTTTCTTTTCAATTGCATTACACATATGATTTCAAATAATTTTCATGATAAATCTTTAAATGAGCCATATATTTTCCTAAATACAAATTATTTAAGATGTTTCCTCAGTGTTTTAAAATCAACACATCTAATCATTCTTTTTCTTTTCCCTTGTCTAGCTTTTGAGTATTTCTAAATACACATAGAACAAAATTAGACATGGTATTCTCATATTGTGTTCCTTTCCAACATCCAGTATTGCTGATGGATTATCTCCCAGTTCTTACATGTCACATTTCTATTTATACTTGCCAGGGTCATATGAACTTTTTTTTAAAGGTTCTTATTTAACTCATGGTCAAATATGACTCTAAGATCTTTTTTTGTTATTGTGCTGTTAATAATTCTGCATTTAGGACTGGGTGTGGTGGCTCATGCCTGTAATCCCAGCACTTTGAGAAGCCCAGGTGGGCGGATCATTTGAGGACAGGAGATCGAGACCAGCCTGGCCAAACAGCAAAATCTTGTCTCTACTAAAAATAAAAAAAATTAGCCGAGCATGGTGGTGCACACCTGTAATCCCAGCTACTCAGGAGGCTAAGGAATGAGAATTGCTTGAGCTCAGGAGGTGGAGGTTGCAGTGAGCAGATCACAGCAATTGCACTCCAGCCTGGCTGACAGAGTGAGACTCTGTCTCAAAAAAATAAATTAATTTTAAAAATCTGCATTTAGGTAATTTATTTTTTCATCCATTTAAAAATAAGGTTTTCATCAACGAGGGTTATTTTAAAAATTGATTCTTATTTTCTGTAAATGCCAGGTGCCCTAATCCATTGTCTCTTAGAAACTTACTCAATATAAGTATCCTCTTGAGCCTATAAATACTACTCACTGCTTATCCTTAGGACTCTGCTATAGAAGACTTCTTCAGCTGATACAAAACCACCAATCATTACTCTATAGTTTAATTGGGACAACTCAACCAATCAATAGTATATTTTAAATCACATTTCTCTAATCTGTGGATGAAAATTTTATCTGAAATGGAGTTTTCTTAAAAAAGATCTGAAACGGAATTTTTTTAAAAAAGAAAAAGAAGTGTTTGATATAGTCCTGCATATCTACTGCATGTCTTTAGACCCATTAAATTATCAAAGCAAGAAATTATATGTTTTAAAGTTATTATCTAACATTGTAGTTTGGGGACTATATAACTAAATGTGGCACACTGAGAAATGGCTGACAGTAATCAAGTTTTATAAAACATTCCTAGACTCAAGAAGGAACTAAAATGAAGAAGTAAGCAAGCAAAGAAGCAAGCTTAAAAAGCATCAGAAATACCTGCAGTTTTGTCTAGCCTGGCTGAGCTCCTGGCATAAATAAATAACCAAGAAGAAATTCAAGAATACACCTGACATTCTGACTACTAAGTTGACTGGGAAAAATGAAAGGAGTTCTGTGCTTGGCTGTTGATGCCTTGACAGTAATTAAATAACTGAAAGTAGAAGAGAGAGGGGAAAACAGAAAATGATAGGGATGAATAATGGCAACTGGATAAAGCAATGATTTGACTGGTAAAGAGCACACGCTGTTGGTAAAGAAGATACCTAGAAACAAAATACAGTAGAAAAAGCAACTCTAAATCATGATGGAGGAGACAGGAGGCAAACACACGCTTTTAAAAAATCCAAACCTGCGGCTGGGCGCAGTGGCTCACACCTGCAATCCCAGCACTTTGGGAGGCCGAGGCGGGTGGATCACAAGGTCAGGAGTTCAAGACCAGCCTGGCCAAGATGGTGAAACCCTGTCTCTACTAAAAATACAAAAATTAGCCGGGCACAGTGGCAGGCACCTGTAATCCCAGCTACTCGGGAGACTGAAGCAGGAGAATCACTTGAACCTGGGCGGCAGAGGTTGCAGCGAGCCGAGATCGCGCCACTGCACTCCAGCCTGGGCAATAAGAGTGAGACTCTTTCTCAAAATAAATAAATAAATAAATAAATAAATAAATAAAAATTAAAAAATAAACTAAAAAGTCCAAACCCCCAAAAAATAGTTCAAATGAGGAAATGCTAAACTATCTTTAAAGAAGATTGGGAGTAGCCAAGTAAGTGGCAAAAATGAGATTAAAACAAATTTGATTGTTTAATACTGCTTCCAAAATAGCTCAGTCATAAAAACCTAGAAGTTTTCAGACTCATGCAAACATTAATTACATCACTATCTTTGCATATCATTTCAACAAAATAAAATAATGCACAGAAGACGTATGCAGATGCTTACTTGTATGGTTTCTGTGGCAAGATACTGATCCGAGTCTTGTCGAGTATCTTTTTCAGCTTGTTCCTTCCTCCCACAGTGTTGGCTTTACTTTTTTTGTTCACTTTTTCAAGTCCTATCACCTGTTCTACATCTACAGCAAGATCTGGAATGGAGTAGCGACTGGCCTTTTTAATGTCACCAATTTTAGGAAGGTGGGGGGCACCATTTCTTTTCTCTTCTGACAATCTTGTTAGAAGTTCTTTAAATACTAAAATAAATGAAAACAGAAACACCACGTAATGGCAA
The DNA here is from genome assembly GCF_028858775.2 of Pan troglodytes. Classification (NCBI taxonomy): domain Eukaryota; kingdom Metazoa; phylum Chordata; class Mammalia; order Primates; family Hominidae; genus Pan; species Pan troglodytes. The sequence continues at coordinate 161,099,578 of NC_072401.2, read as the reverse complement.
TTATAAGATATCTGAACAATTCTAAGGCAATTGTGGAACTTGGAAATATATGAGAAGTACAGACTTCAGTTATCAAAACTGCAGACCTGCAGAAAAACAATATCACACAGTAAACGAATCACACCAAATCTGCTTGGTATGTTGCTCTATCAAAATAAGTTTAAAAATAGTAGTATACTCTTTACGGTTATTTTAGTATTTATCAATAAAAGATTTCAGTTATCAATAAAGACAGATTAAAAATATTTTTTATGGTCAAGTCAGTAGTTTTTATTTAGATCTAATCTATGCTTTTACCATATATGCTTTCTTATGATGTTTGAAATACTAAAAAACAAGGCCAAAAGGAGAAAAATGAAAAGTATGCAAAATACTTACCAAATAAATTGGTTTTCACAGTGATAGATAAATGTGTGTTATTTCTAAGAATTTCCATGGCTTTTGACAGCTGAATGTTTTCAAAGTTTTGGCCATTTACTTCTAATATCTAAAAATGAAATTATAAAATGTATCAAAATTGACTGAAAAAAAACCAGACACCAAAATTCACCCTTAAATGAGTTTAGAAATGGCATACCTGATCCCCCCGTTTCAAGCCTGCTTCAGTTGCTTTGCTACCTGAATCTACACTGTCAACAAAGATTCCAAATCCCTTCTCAGAGCCTCCAAGTAAGATAAAAGGCAAAGGAGCTTCTCGGGATGGTTTTGTTAACGTCATCAATCTTCTTTTTGCTTTAGCAGCACACGCGATATTCAACAGCCTTAGGTGTCCACCCATTTTCTTTAAGAGTTCAGAAACAGTAGCGTCAACTCAAAAACAGGCTGAATAAAATGAACTTTAAGCTGATCTTAAAAAAAAACACAAATATTACCTCTCTTTCCAGATTGTTTTCAAATTCTTCTAAAAATCGAGTCATTGCAGGATCTCCTTCAAAGTCATTGAAGTGATTATTTACCCACAATAATACTACCCGTGTAACCTGAAAAGTCAATTATTTTCAATAAGTTTCCTTTTTAGTGCCAAAAATGTGATTAAAATCATTCCAGAAAAGATATCCAACTTTCAAACAATTTACCTAATAATAATAAACAGGAAAATAAATTAACAATAATAAAATCTTAAATGAGGATGACCTTCTGAAAATGAGTATTTTTACTTTGAATATAGACTTCATGTTGCTTTGCCAGGAAAGGTTCTGAGTCTGTGAAGGTATTTAACTTAAAACTTGTCTAACTTTCAAAATGCATTTGAAACAGATCAAAATAAAAGCAAAGGTGTAATAAAACAAAAATCAGCTAATACAAAAGACAGAAACTAGAAAGTCAAGGTAGAAGAACAGACTGGACAAAGAGAATCAATGCTATTAAGCCTAGAAAGCTCTGTAAGGGTGCAGAATATAAAAGGAAGGAGATAAGACAATGTAGTTTATCATCCAATCTGGCCTTAGAGCTCTCAAGAGCTCTAGATGGTCTCCTTAGAATTATAATCCTGGGGCCTACAGAGAGTGATGACTGTCATGAAATGCTGCTCTGGTGCCAATTTAAAAACTGTAACTTTTATCTGGTGTACACTTACTACCAAACTAGAAAATGTAGATTCCTATGGAATCCAGATGCTTATGTTTTAACACACTCCCAACAGAACTTAAAAAAATGTTTAAACATTTGGTGGCCAATTTATTGGCCTTTGTGTTTAAAGAAGGCTGAACTAATATTTTGTTCATATTTCTAAGGCTGAACTAATATTTTGTATCACCTTTTTGTTGTTTTTTTTTTGCTTAAGAATTACATTCTCCTATTTCATTACATTAATCTGGACATAATTGCTGTGACAAATATACACATTAAAGTATCTTTAGGTTTACATTTCATATTTAAGAGCCAAAATAGAATATATTTCCAACCTTATCCCTGAGGCTCGGGTCATTAAACCACTCCAATAACTTTTTGCCCACTTCCATTGGGCTAGAAAGAAAAGTCCTATAGGTCAACAGAAAGTCTTCTATGAATGTTGGATCTACTACTGAATGCTCTTCCACCAAATGCATTGTTAACCTTTCTGAGGTACCCTGTAACAACGGAAAGGTTTAATTACTATATATATATATATATATACACACACACACACACACACACACACACACACACGACATTTATATGGTACTGGGATTTTAAACATTGAACATAAAATGAATTGGATAGTAACACAGTTAACAATTAATGAAACTGCTATTCACCAGGAGATCATACATAAAGATTTTTCACAACTGATAACCTTTAAGAGATAGGCCTAAAAATGAAAAAAAATCCTAAACTGCCACAACCAATACTACCAAAAAAAATTCCTTTCCTTGGGAAAGAGGAGTGGTCCTGTGTCCTACCTTGATGACAATGTGTCCCTTTCTTGTTCCAGTTCGATCAAGTTCTCGGTGTTCTTTCACCATAACAATCTCTCCTTCCTCTTCAACTTTTTGCATGTTCTTTTCTACTTGGTTGAGAATACGGCAGTAATCTTGCTGGGCTATGCAGACAAACTGGAATAAAACGTAAGTCACATGTTAATGATAAAGTGCTTGCAAAAGACCTAGCAGTACTAATAATTCAGTGTTTTAATTATTTAAAACTGACATTTTTCCCTGTCTTTCCCATACTTTCTAAATTAATGCTGTAATGAACCTTAATCAGACTTCTCTACTTTTAATGTATTTCTTCCTTGGTCAAGAAAAGTTTCATTTTTAGAATACTTATATGTATTTTACATTCAAAATCCTAACAATTTTAAAAATCAAAAGACAAAATTAGAAGATAGCTTTTTCATGCTTCTTTCACAATTAAAAAACACTGCAGTGGGGGGAATGGAATTGTAGGAGAATAGATGTAAAAACTTAATTATCATTTAGTGAATTAAAAGAATTTGAAAAAGCAACAATTTTTGAATAAGAATGATTTTAATGAAAGATACAGACACTCAAAGATACCTATGGAGTAGATATATTAATTTGCTAATTATATTGATGAAACACCATTTTAGAAAGCTTGTTCAAAGAAGGTCAAAACACAAACCACATATGTGTTATAGCTCAAAACATTATCCTTATAACTGGTATTAAGGGTAATCCTTGCTCTTAAAGAAAAAGCTAAAAATCTGCATATGAAGTCATTACTCTCCCTGACCCCAAATATAAAAAATTTCAGAGCTTAGGGCAAACCACTTAAGAAATTACATTTCTTAGAAGTTTTAAAGAAAGTTAAGAATGAATGATAGAAATCACTTATTATAGAAATTAACTAGAGGTCAGTGAGGAGACAAGAGATCATTTGGAAATGGAAAGAAGCATGGTATTTCTTTTCCTCCTTTAATGTGAAGAAGATGAAAAAGGAGGTGGTTAAATTATATTGTAAATAAGATAAAATATGACGCAACCACCTGAAATCATGATTTCATAGGGCATTTAGAGCTCTGATAATACATTATTCTTTTTATATTGCTCATATTAATTTTTTTAAAAAGATACTATACTAAATATTACGATAATCATAATGACAACATCATTATCACCACCATCACCATCACCATCACACTGTGGCAGCCTTATGGAACTTTTTCAATTCATCCTCCTAATCAAACCATGAGGAAGGTGCTATTATCCCCATTGTACAGATGAGTAAACAGCCCAATGTCTCATAACTACATGCTGGCCATTTTAAAATAAATTATACATGCACATCAAAATCTTGGAGGGAAATAAACTGTTAATATTATTTCTGAGCAATGCAAATTATGAGCGACTTTCATTTTAGTATCTTTCTATATTTTTCATGCTTTCTGCATAATCAATAGATTTTAAGTAGAAGCAGCAGTTCATAAGAGGAACAGCATATTGCAGTATCATGTTTCTCCCAGAGTTGGCTAATCTCACTAGTTTTTCTATTAAGCATTTTGAAGCAAAAAGTTAAAAATCAAAAGATATAGGCTTTTTTTGTACTAGTAATTATGCATACTTTAATTATATTAAAAATACCTTTAGAGCTCTGATATTACTTTTTTAAATATTGCTTATAGTATCACATTAATTTTATAAATAAACTGTTAACATTATTTCTGAGCAATTTCCTTAACAGTGACCACAGGCATGTAATGTTTCAAAATACATGATCCTTAGTTTCTTATCTAAAAAATATTTTATTTCTTTGTACACAGCAGCAAAATTATTCCCAAATACATATAAGAGATTTAGAATGGTTTTATTTCCAAATAATTCTAGGTATTCTTTCTTGTGCTCAGTTTTAGAGAACATAAATACTCATTTTCTCATTTATCTTCTAAAAAAGAAATACATCCCTGAATTCAACTGAATAAGTAGATATAAGGGAAAAATGCTTTATGAAGAGAAATGTACTAAAATTAATCTTGACTATAGACTTTTTAAAATTAGAATACATTTGATTTGAAATTCTTAGTGTCTAGACAGACATTTTGGCATTTATTCTATGGCAAGCTGGAACACCATCCAAAAAGGAAAAAAAAAATCCCAAACTGAATTTCTAATATGGTCATATAGAACTGGTACCTTAAAAGAAATACATTTTACTTGAAAATATTTATCTTTTTTAAATAAGCAACTTATTTTTGCTATAACAAATTTATAGGTCTAATATGAAATCCACAGGTAACATTTAATTTTAACTAATATGATGAAGTCAGTTGAAAATCTTTGAGTTTTTTTTTTTTTTTTTTGAGAGAATCTCACTCTATCGCCCAGGCTGGAGGGCAGTGGCGCGATCTCGGCTCCTGGGTTCAAGTGATTCTCCTGCCTCAGCCTCTCGAGTAGCTGGGATTGTACAGGTGCGCACCACCATGCCCAGGTAATTTTTTTGTATTTTTAGTACAGACGGGATTTCACCAGGCTGGTCTCGAACTCCTGACCTCATGATCCGCCTGCCTCGGCCTCCCAAGTGCTGGGATTACAGGCATGAGCCACCGTACCTGTTCAGAAAATCTCTGAATTGCTTTACTGAGGTTTTAAGTTTCTGTAAATCTCATGGGTTTCAAATTGCTGTAAGCCCATGAAAGTACTATATGATCTCAGTACCCTAGTATGAAATAAAAATTCAAGTAAGAATTCACTTATAAAAGTCAATGACAGTTTATATCATAGGATTATTTTCCTTTGGGCATGACATTATAATTTGTATTTAAGTAAAACATTACAGATGATGAATGAAATAAAACCAAACTTCAATCCACATATAGTGTAATCAATTTTCAATTTATCCACAGCAAACTGTATTCTCATCCAAAACTGTTTCTTACATTCTAAATGCTATTAGAGCCTATGATTCCAGGAAGAAGTGAGTCTAACATAGATTTGCTTTAACAGGTGAGATCTATTTAAACTGGCACTTTGCAGTCTGTGAGGGAAATTCATACCTAATTGTGCACATAGGTATCCAAGTGTTCATTCCCCACTTGAAGGGTGGAGGGCAGGGCTAAGCAATGCCTGGGTGTCACTGGCAGGCCTAAGACACAGGCAGTGGAGAAGAAAACAAGGGAAAAGAATAAAGGGAGTAAGAGGGTAAAAGAGGAAATAAAGAAAGGGCAACAGGAGAAGGGAAAAAGAAAAGAAAGAGGTACATGTGGGTAATGGAAAACCATTACCAATTGCCTGGTACCATAGGGTGTGTATATCAAGCTCTGAACTTTGTCCTTTCACACCAGACAGGGAGTAAGAATAGACACTGAAGTGGGAGAACTGGAAGAGAATATAAAGAAGGGACCCAGAGCAAAACAAGAGCTTGACCATATCATGGGATCCAAACAAATAAATCTTAAATTTAATCCATTCATCATTGTGTTCTTAGGCTTAACATGAGCTCAACCATCTTACTACAGAAACCAATATTCATTTTGGAACTCCCTGAAATATAAGATAATGATGGCAAAGCCTATGCAAAGTTGTTTTTTCTTGGCAAAGATAGCATCATTTTTGTTCATTTCACTCAATAACTTGCTTCCCTAAAATATGGTCAGTAAAATGATAGAAACTCATGGAGGCTATTTTATGCATGAATAAAAATATGGTTCTCACTGTTTCCTTTACTTCTCCCAACAAGGAGATGAGCTAACATTTGTATTTTCTGACAGATATACGACATTTTAACAGAAATACCTTAAAATGGTATCCCAAGCAAGTACTTACATTAAAATGCCAAAATTCATTCTCCATCCCTGTTTAAGGAATTCCTTAGGGATAAAATGCTAGGCCTAAATACAGGTGCACGCCTGTAGTCCCAGCTGCTCGGGAGGCTGAGGCAGGAGCATCCTAAGCAGATGAGTCAATGAAAGTACAAGAACGAAATCCCTGATTTAACATATTCCTTTTACAGTGGTGTGGAGTGTAGCAGAAAGGAAGATAGGGACTTTCTTTAGCAGGTACCTCACCCTTGACCCTCTTCATAATTAACTTCACACTAGGAGCTATATAGGAGTCTATATATCTTAATCAGAGTTTTCTTTTGAATTGGACTCTTCCCTGTTGACTATCTGGGTTTCCCACTAATCCCTCACTTTGTAAATAAATTAGATTATCTTCCCTAACATAACCCCTACTTCCTCTTCCTTTTCCAGAACTCCCAGATAAATAATGTTACCTGGTGCATTTGACATGACTTAAGCACTCTGTAATATTCAGTCACATAACATTTCAATCAATTATCCTGAAACAATTCTATGCCACATGTCATTTCAGTCTCATACTTACAAAATTTCTAACAAAAGGGTTTGGCTAATTAAGGGTTATTAATGCAATGGCTGAATTCTCAAAAAAAAAAAAACAAACAAATTTTTACTTGCTCGTCAAGGACACACACTCTAACTCAAACACTATTGTAATTCCACTATGTAGAAGGGTTCAGGGAAGAACTGAGAAAATAGGAGACAGGAAAAGGCTTTAACAATTTGCTAGCTTGTTTTGACTCAGTTTAGTGTTTTTTTAAGAGTACAATTACAGAGCTGAAACAGCATATATAATTCCCTTTAAATGCCCATTCCCGCTAAATAAAGACTTCAATATTTACCATTCGTTTTCCTCTATTATACCACATAACTGAGAATTAACCATTTTGTTTTCCTCTCTTATACCATTTTGTTTTCCTCTATTATATAAAATAATTGGGAAGTAAATATATTTAGAATGCGTTTCTGGCATTACATATTTAAAACACTGAAGTCATAGCCTTATTTTTTTTTTCCTCTATGGTGCTCATGGACGGAATTAGCTGGTGGAATTATTTAGATTCTATAGATAAGGTAATTTTATATATAGGCATGGTCATTTTTCTTTTTAGTAAGTAAAGTGCTTAAAACAAATATTTAAATGAGTGATACCATTTTACATTGACCGGACACTGTAAAAATTCAATTATGTTACTTTAAAATAAACTATATTCAGATGTTTTTCAAATTGCAGACTAATAAATACAAATGACAATTAGTTTAAGTCACATCATTTGCTTGTTTACATTTAATTTTGTTTCAGAGACAAATTCTTTTAGAAGACGTCATAAATTATAACACCTAATAATATCAAAAGTATCTTAAATGTATTTCTCTGTAATATAGTGGTTGCCAGTTAAATCAATCTAGTTTCACATTTGGCCTTAGTATTTTCTCTAGTCAATTATTAGATGCTTTTAAACATGAATATCAATAAAATATCAATACTGATACTATTCTCTTTTGATATCAAGTATTTTCTTTTTATTAGCTATTATTTAACTAGCAAGTCATTCTACTGATTCACACTATGATTAATTTCCATGACTCTTCTAAAATCAATTTCTTACATGTATTTAAATAAAAACACTGCATAACTATTTCATATCACTTTTATTAATGTATTTACTTCATAATGTGCATTTTACTTCCATATTTTGATGAGATTATTAATTACTGATGGCAATTTAAAAATACCATCCTTACATAACACTTTTTTTTTAGTCGAACACATAGTTATGTGCAGTTCAAGTAAAATGGAAATTAATTTTTACTTTTCTGGGGTGTTATAAGACTAAAAGTAATAGTTCCACATTAAAATCCTATTGGTGCAAGGCATGGTGGCTCATGCCTGTAATCCCAGCACTTTGGGAGGCTGAGGTAGGGGGATCACTTGAGGTCAGGAGTTTGAGACCAGCCTGGCCAACATGGCAAGACCCCGTCTCTACTAAAAATACAAAAAGGCCAGGTGCAGTGGCTCACACCTGTAATCCCAGCACTTTGGGAGGCTGAGGCAGGTGGATCACGAGGTCAGGAGTTCGAGACCAGCGTGGCCAATATGGTGAAACCCCATCTCTACTACAAATACAAAAATTAGGCGGGCATGGTGGTGCACGCCTGTAGTCCCAGCTGCTCGGGAGGCTGAGGCAGGAGAATCGCTTGAACCCAGGAGGTGGAGGTTGCAGTTAGCTGAGATCGTGCCACTGCACTCCAGCCTGGGAGACAGAGACTCTGTCTCAAAAAAAAAAAAAGCCCCCCCCAAAAAACCCGAAAATTAGGTGGGGGTGGTGGCGAGTGCCTGTAATCCCAGCTACTTGGGAGGCTGAGGCAGGGGAATCACTAGAACTCAGGAGGCAGATGTTGCAGTGAGCCGAGATTGTGCCGCTGCACTCCAGCCTGGGTGACAGAACAATACTCTGTCTCAAAAAAAAAAAAAAATTATTTGTAAGATATTTATATAGGGAGAAAAATCTCATCACAATGGCATATAAGTGTTCTTTATTAAGAATAAAATATTTTTTAATGATATATTTTATACCTGGCAGTCATCCACCTTTGTTCTCATCACTCCTTTCATGTATTCTTTGTCCATGGTAGGAGAGACACCAAAACTATTTCCCATGCACAGTATTTCTGCTTTTCCATCTGGATAAGTCACTTCCACAGATCCATTGAGAATCACTGACCAGGAGTCCAGCTAATCCAAAAAAATAAAGACAAAGCAGAAAGTAACATCATGATCATACAGTTGTAAGTGCTAGTATGGTCCCTAAAAATGAATTAGCAGATCTTCCATTTTGGAGATAAAACAAGTAACTCAAGTTTACTGTTTAACAAGTTCACAGAATAAGGAATAAAACACAGCCACATATCTACATATTTCCATATGCCTAGCACAGAATGTATATCATAATGCCCTTTTAATTTAACTTTGGATATTCTTCTCTAAAATGACACAAGGAAAAAAATTTCTCTGTCCCCCCAAAGCTCATGTAGACAAAATGATCATCATTGCCTCAATGAGAATATCATTTTGTCTGACAAAATGCATTAAATTTATGAATATTTAAGATGCAAAACCTGAAAAGTTAATATATCAAAAACTTTCTATTTGCATATGAAATTCTGTAAATAATGGGAAATATAATGGATTTGGAATATAGTGACTCATATGGTTTGGCTCTGTGTCCCCACCCAAATCTCATCTTGAGTTATACTCCCATAATTCCCATGTGTTGTGGGAAGGACCCGGTGGCAGATAATTTGAATCATGAGGGTGGATTCCCCTATACTGTTCTCTTGGTAGTGAGTAAGTCTCACAAGATCTGATGGTTTTATCAGGGGTCTCTGCTTTTGTATCTTCCTCATTTTTCCTCTTGCCGCTGCCATGTAAGAAGTGCCTTTCATCTCCTGCCATGTTTCTGAGGCCTCCCCAGCCACGTGGAACTGTAAGTCCAATTAAACCTCTTTTTCTTCCCAGTCTCAGGTATTTCTTTATCAGCAGTGTGAAAATGGACTAATACAGTGACATAACAGGTGTACCATAATTCTTGAATTATTCAAACTTACTGTTGTTGGGTATTAAAAAGGAAAAAGTAAGAATTGGGTTTTGTTCAATTGCTGTATTGAGATATCTTTAAGAAGAAACTTTTTAAGTGGTAGGAATAGTTACTCACCTCTTCACCATCATTTAACACTATCGTCCCTGCTCTTTCCACCACTGCGAACACCATCACAGCACAGAGTTCTCGCCTCACTGACATTGTCATATTGGCAAAAGCAGGCAACTGGTGCATAAATTCCAAGAGTTGTTCTGAAAAGCAAAAGACATATTTTGTAAAAACTACAACTTTTATTAAAAACAAGTGTTCAAAAAGAATGTTTTAGGGTCCTTTCTTTTTAAATGCCCTACAATTTTGCTTATTGAAAAATACATCTCAAGTATCTTTAGCACCAGCTGAATTTCTTGCAGGTACACAAAGAATTCTGTCACTGTAGAAATGATGACTCTTACTTGTTGAATTAGAGGCAACAGTTTATATTGTAACTCCAGTTCTAATACCACTAAAGACATTACTAAACTTCAAATGGGAAATTTCTATTGTAAATGAGATATAAGGCTTATTATTATGAGAGTGAAAATGAAAGGTAGCTCTGAGAATTCTCCAACAAGTCAGTTGGTTCATTCCTGTGCCTTTTGGGCAGGTGAATGCCTAAAATAGTCAGCAGAAATAACTATATTTAATTCAAACATTCTAAGGAATATTTTCCATGGATCAAATCCATAAAAAAGATCAATTAAAAAATTAATGACATGATAAATGAAAATGAAAACTGATACACCATTTTTTAGCCCACAAGTTGGCAAAAAAGGAAGTTTGATCGCTCTTCCTTCCTATGGGAATGCTGTGGAGAAATAGCTTACACCTTGGTAGGGTTCTAGCTGTTGATGTCACAGTCTCTTCAAGTACTGGGTTTTCTATTTTTAAAAGTCCTGTGTTTTCTTATCATTCAGTAGCTTTACTAATTACACACTAAGTTCTTTCCTTACTCCTCACCATGGCTCTGTGAAGTGCGTTTTCTTTTTCATTTCATAGGGAGGAAACCAAGGCTCAGCATCAGCATCATATAATTAAGAGATGGCAAGACCAGGCGCAGTGGCTCGTGCCTGTAATCCTAACATTTTGGAAGGCCGAAGCAGGAGGATTGCTTGAGGCCAGGAGTTTAAGATCAGCCTGAGCAATGTGGCAAGACCCTATCTCTACAAAATATTTAAAAAATTAGCCATCTGTGGTGGTGTGCACCTATAGTCCTAGCTACTCAGGAGGCTGAGGTGGGAGGATTGCTTGAGCCCAAGAGTTTGAGGTTATAATGAATTGTGATTGTGACAATGTACTCCATAATGGGTGAAAGAGTGAGATTCTGTCTCTTAAAAAAAAAAAAAAAAAGTGGCAGTGACATGATTCAAGACCATCTGCTTCCAAAGATCATGCTGGACTTTAAAGGGAGTGGTAAAGAGCACAGGGTGTATGTACATCAGATGTTTAAATGCTTACTAGTTGTATTACTTTGGGCAAGGTGATTAACTTCCCTAAGTCATAGTTTTCTCACTTAAAAAGAAAAATACAATATCTGCCTTACTGGATAGCTGTGAGAATAAAATGCAATAAAGATGATAAAAGTCCATGGCACAGAGTAAATACTCAATAAATGAGAACTGCTATTATTGTCATTATTATAATAGTCATGACATCATTCAAACTTTTGGCTAAATAAAAATCATACTAGATGTTTCTCGTACATAATCAAACATTCCCTATGTACATTCCTTTTATCTGTTAAGATTTAGTGACAAATTTTATGTTCTTGGATACAGTTTATTAACTGCTAAAACAAAGCACAACAGAAAAATATATTCTGTGAATATATTTTCCCCGATACAACATTTCTGGAAGGACAGACGGAGTGGTTTTCTCTGGCCCAGTTGGGCAATGGCATGTTCTGATTGGACTCTATGTCATCCCTCCTATATAAGACTTTTCATTACACAGGGGGGCTCTGGCAATAAGGAAAATGATAATGATAGGTGTACCCAAAGATTCTGTCCAATAGGACAGTGTTGCACAAACTGACTCAGATTTATGTGTCAAGAAATCACTTTACTTTTGCTACCAGTATTTTTTAAAAAATAAGTTAAACTATCAAAGCACATCAGTTATAGAAAGAATACGTTCTGTTTCATGAAACTTTTATTTCTGGAATGAGTAGGAGTGTCTGTGCTGTACCATAAAATGTATTTATTCCTGGAGAAGCCGTAAAGCAATTCTGAATACCATTGCAAGAGATGACCCATATCTATCATATATGGGAGGCAGGAATCATTGTTTTACCAATGCATTGACCTTTTGATTTGCATTATAAAGGCAAATGAACAAGTCATGGTCCTCTGAAGCACATCCCAGTTAATTCTGCAGCTTCCGGCCTCTGTTTTCTTTAGCCATCATCCCTCACGCCTCACCATAAACTATGACACTATTACCTATAGACCATGCATTTTACTTTTTTCCACCCCTTGTAGTTGCTAAATTTCTTTGGACAAGCAAAGATTCATGGGTTTAAGAAAAATGTGGGCCAGAAATTGTCAGAAATGTTTTGAATTTAGTATCTGTTTAGACAATAATAGAAGTCAAATAATTACCACATACCTGCAAAAAGTGGGAAGAAAATACAAAGTACCTTCACAAGTATTTGTTGTAATAATTTTAAAGTGCTTCGTGTAGACATATTGCGTGCTTTTTGGCAGACTCTTAATCTATTAGTGGGTCATGAGTTTAATTTGTGATATATAAGTAGCGGCTAGCATTAAAAAAAAACCACAGGATAGAAGATATCTGCGTATCATATATTGTAAGAATAAAGGAGACAGAAAGATCAAATAGTAGATGTACATAATTATCCAGGCTCAGCTGAAAAACCAGAAATACATAAATGCTAAACCAGATGGCATCTAAGATTTCATTTTAAGATTTCAAGGATTCAATAATGGTATCACTGGTTTTTAGATAATTTCTATGCTATATTATACTAGATGATTGGAGCAATTTTTAAAAATAAAGAACTATTTTATAACCAATCATATATATATATATGGCAGCAGTCTCCAACCTTTTTGGCACCAGGGGCAGGTTTCGTGAAAGACAATTTTTCCACTCTCGGTGGGTGTGGGGGGATAGTTTTGGGATGAAACTGTTCTGCCTCAGATCATCAAGCATTACAGTCTCATAAGGAGTGCACAACTTAGAACCCTTGCATATGCAGTTCACAGTAGGGTTTGCACTCTTATGAAACTAATGCTGCCACTGATTTGACAGGAGGTGGAGCTCAGGTGGTAATGCTCCCTCACCTTTCGCTCGCCTCCTGCTGTGCGGCCTAGTTCCTAACAGGTCAGGGACCAGTACCAGTCTGTGTGGCCCAGGGGTGGAGACTCCTGCTACACAGGGCTCAAAACTCTGACAATGCCATAGGTATCATACAGACTTAAAAGGGCTTAGGATAGCCAAGAATTCAGAGCCTGGGATGGATACTAGGGAAATCCTCAGGACAAAGGAAAAGAAGCCACGGATGGGAGAAACAGGACAATTTTCTTTTGTATTTCTTAGAACAATCTATAGAATTATACACTTACCTATTAGAATGATACACTATTATGACCTATCTAATGTTTATGGAAAAATATTAAGCTTTAAAAACATTTTATTTACAATGTACCATTAAAAAAAAAAACAAATAATTAACTTATAGATACCAGAAGCCGAAGCCAATTCAGAAAATTAGCTTATCCTGGTTTGCTTGATACAATTTTATATAAGAAATGTTTTATTAATTTTTTTTAAAAACCCGGGGCTTGTTAAAAGAGATCAAAGCAGTCTTCTACTTTACTGTGTCAAACTCTCAAAACAAAAAAATTTTTTTTACAACTATTCAATAATGGAGTACCTACAAAGTTATGAGTTCCAGGGTAAAAATTAATATGATAAAGTCCCTTCCTTCAAAGTACTGAAACAAAACTATACCCAAGAAATCTATCAGAACCCAAAGGGAATTTTTTTCTTCCTGCAGCTCGCAAAAATATGTTCAAATATTAGCAATTTCATTTGATTCACCTTAAACACTCATGCACACACTCACATGCATGCACGTGGACATAATCTGTCCCTTTTTTGCAGGGGAAGAGGAAGTTGGGTAGGAAAAGAGGCATCTAGAGAAAACATCAATCATACAGATGTTTGTATTTTATATAAAGGTTGTCTATTTTAACTAAATCCTGGAGGATGAGTTGCATTTAACAAGAGCTAAACAGTTCTCACACATATTTTATTTTCAGGGAAATAGAATACAAAATCTTTCAAGGTCTTACATAGAACAAACAACACCCTTTAGGACTTGTTTAATGTTAGTGATTTATTGCTTTAAATAAATGTATATTTGATAGCTGCAAACATGATAATTGTCATTGCTTGCAAGTAAACTGGTATTCAAATAAATGCTACTCCCTGTAGCAATTATATTGACAAGCACTTTTTTTTTTTTAAAGATGGCTTTTTATTTATTTGTAGGAATCACTATGGCTGCTGCTTTCTAGAGATTCTGGGAAAGAGGGCTTCTCAGCTATCAACTGAAAGTCTTAAATTTCCAAGAATGACAGACATGTATTTTAATAATCAGCATTTTCTTCACAACTATTTTAAAATGAACAGATTCAAAAAAGATATATTAGTTTACAAAATGGTAACTTCCAAATCAATCTATTCATAGCAACGTTTCACCTATTTTTTTTTAAAAGCACCTATGAGCAAAGATTCTGAATTGAAATGGTAAACTGAACACACTTCCAATTTACTTCTTTAAAACTACAGGGGATTAAAAAGAAAGAAATTGGCAAGGGCAAAGAATGAGAACGTGAAATGCAATTTTGGACACTGGAAATCAGCTGAACATGTGGTATTCGACCCAAGAAAGTGAACAGGGAATTGGAGAGTGAAACCCGTTTTTAGAAATTGTAAATCAGATCAACATGCGATATCAGAAACAGGAAAAGTACAAACCTAAGTCTTCAGGGGGTGAAACAGAACCATTCCACTCAGGCCACTCCCCTGCTTCCATCAGCCCAGCCTCTACTTTACTCTTCTTCACTGCACTCACTGCCTGCAATGGGTTTACTTGTTCACTTGCTGATCACGCGTCTCCCCTAATAGACTGCAACAGAACAAGGACTTTTGCCCTTGTTCAGCACTGAGTGAGTTGCCAGGACTTAGAAAACTGCTTGGTACATAGAAGGTGCTCACCCACATTAGCTGAATGAATAAATAATAATTACCATACAATATTCATCTATAAAGAGTTAGCAATTCCCATAAATTACTTCAATTAAATTTGGAATGTCTAATCTAAGGTTTTGTGTTTTTTTTGCCTTTAATTTCCTAGAATATGTATATAGCTGAAATGGTGAAAGTTTTTCCTCATACATGTTTGTGTCACTCAAACTCATGTAACAAGCCACTCCACACCATCCTTTATCAATTCCAACAGATTCAGTTCATTTAATTGCCCTTCAAATATGTATTGGCCCAAGAGTTGGGGGAGTGGTACAACAGACAAGCAAGGCTCAGGCAAGGGTGGCTATGGACCCTGGAACTCTCGTGGAAGGATGACTCTCAACGGAAGTTGCTCTCATTTCCAGTGTTCTAAGAAACAAGCCAGAGTCTGGGAGGCATACTCAAATCCAAAACAATTACTACACAACCAACTCTTGCTATGATGGAAAGGTGGATATAAAGCTACTTAAATTTTTAACCTCTGGGTACACTTAAAGTCATTGCAGCACAATTCATTAATAGCAAAGACATGGAATCAACCTAAATTCCCATCAATGATAGAATGGATAAAGAAAATGTGGTAAATATACACCATGGAATACAATACAGCCATAAAAAGAACAAGATCATGTCCTTTGCAGGGACATGGATGGAGTTGGAGGCCATTATCAGAGGAACAGAAAACCAAATACTACATGTTTTTACCTGTAAGTGGGAGCTAAATGATGAGAACACATGAACACACAGAGGGGAACAACACACACTGGGGCCTTTCGGAAGGTTAGAGGGTGGGAGGAGGTGGAAGTTCAGGAAAAATTACCAATGGGTACTGTGGGCAGCAAGCCACCCAGGTGCCGAGGCAAGAGACCGAGGACATGAGCTGTTCCAGTATAATAAAATATAAAACAAGAATAGTTATACTAGATCTAGATTATAGACATGATTATATATAAATATCATTAACCATTAGTTAGTAGTACTTACTCTTTATTCCAATATTATAATAATCCTCATTCTATAATCATAACCTAGGAAAAACCAGGCCATACAGAGATAGGAGCTGAGGGGACATAGTGAGGAGTGACCAGAAGACCAGAGTGCGAGCCTTCTGTTATGCCCAGACAGGGCCACCAGAGGGCTCCTTGGTCTAGCAGTAACGTCAGCATCTGGGAAGATGCCCGTTGCCAGGTGGACCATGGTCTAGCGGTAGCCTCAGTGTCACGGAAAAACACCGGCTACTTAGCAGACCGGGAAAGGGAGTCTCCCTTCCCCAGGGGGAGTTTAGAGAAGACTCTGCTCCTCCACCTCTTGTGGAGGGCCTGACATTAGTCAGGCTCGGCCGCAGTTATCCGGAGGCCTAACCGTCTCCCTGTGATCCTGTGCTTCAGTGGTCACGCTCCTAGTCCGCCTTCATGTTCCATCCTGTACACCTGGCTCTGCCTTCTAGATCGCAGCAGTAAATTAGTGAAAGTACGAAAAGTCTCTGATATGCAGAAATAATGGCATATGCTGTCTTTCTCTTTGTCTCCTCTCTCTCTCTGCCTCGGCTGCTAGGCAGGGAAGGGCCCCCGTCCAGTGGACACGTGACCCACGTGGCCTTACCTATCATTGGAGATGACTCACACTCCTTATCCTGCCCCTTTGTTTTGTATCCAATAAATACCAGTGCAGCCTGGCATTTGGGGCCACTACCGGTTTCCACAACTTGGTGGTAGTGGTCCCCCAGGCCTAAATGCCTTTTCTTTTATCTCTGTCTTGTGTCTTTATTTCTACACTCTCTCGTCTCCGCACATGGGGAGAGACCCACCGACCCTGTGGGGCTGGTCCCTACAGGGTACTAGGCTTAAAACCTGGGTGATGAAATAATCTATACAACAAACCCCCATGACACAGGTTTTCCTATGTAACAGACCTGCACTTGTACTCCTGAACATAAAATAAAAATTTTTTTAAAAAAGGACAAAAACAGCAAAAGAAAGAAAGAAAAAGAGTCTCAACCATCACACAGCCTATATGCCACTAACCTGACATTTTGCTGTCTCCTTCCACCCACTTGCGTCTTCACACAAAACCAGAGTAGAAGCAAATCACTGTGACAATTTTACCAACTGCCTTTATGTTTACATACAGAAAACATGAGCTTAATAAAAACAGTGCTCACGAGAAAATTAATAGAAGTAATACTGCTTGAAAGGCTCATTTTAACTTTTTTTTTTTTTGTCATAAACTAAGCTTAAGAAAGGGTTTATGTGGAAAGGGTTTACTAAGAAGTTTCATTCACATTATTATTTGTAGACTCCTGAAGGTAAGACTGAGTAAACCTGATTTTTTCCAATTTTTGTCCAACAAATACTACTGTTTATACAAAGGAAATTAATAAATTAATGATTTTTTAAAGCCTACTAGTCTTGGGCTCTATTTCATCAGACAATTTTGCCACTGAATCTTTTTAATTGCTCGTAGATTCATTTTCCTGTTCAAGCTTACCAATGTCATCATCTGTCCGGTCAATTGGGTCCTTCTCTAGGCAGTCTCTCACAATGTCCCTGCTCATCAGAGGATCTGATGCTCTCTCAATGTCTTCTTCATCGTCGTCGTCCTCGGAATCCACTGCTGTTTCTGGCAACCCACTCAGGTCCATATCACCAGCCTCGCTTTCTGTGGCCTTAAGACACACACACAAAAATTAAAAACTATTTTAAGTAAATAAATCTTTGGGGCCCAAAGAAACAAGAGCAAGCCTCATTCAAAATAATGCTTTTGTTATATTTATTTTTCCATCCAACAACTATGTATGCACCAGAAACTACATATAACAATTACTTTAACAAAATATGAGTGATTCCACCTCCTATTAAATTTTCAGTCAGGAATAACGACTTTATCTCAGTAATTTTGATTTCTTATCCTAGCTGTCATATGGCATTTGAAACATAGTAGAATAAAGAAGAAAAAGTATTTGTTTTCACTCCATTCTTCAAAGAGAATGGCTTAGGCTAACAGCTTAAGGGTGACAATTAATTCTGAGCAATTCCTTTTGCAGAATAGGTGTGAATTTATTAATGCCAAGAAGCCTGGACCATTTTACCCCAATTAGACAGTCCTTATGGAAAAATGAGCCACAAATCAAAGGTAACTTGATAAATATGCAAACGAAACATTAACAATTAGTTGGATTATCCCAATGACCACTGTTAAACTATAAATCGAGAAACACTATAGGAGACCATACGCGTAAAGGCAACATACTCTTTCTTCCCATTCATCAACACAGGTAATCACATCACTAAACTTCAAGTTATCAAGATACCTGCAAATTTCCTAAGTCACTGGAGTCACACATTTCAAGATGGTCTCTTTTGTTGAACTAGCTCAATCCTAGAACAGTTATCCTTTCTAGGTCACCATGTAGCCTTTTGTGACTATCATCTCAGCAATATGTATGTATATATAATACAGATCTTATTTGACATTATATACCTAGACTTCAATTATCAGTTAAGCATAGTAAAAATGAATTCAATTAAATATTAACTACATCAATCTTGAACAGAAGTTTTTCCAAATGAAATATTAAAATCTTGAAAACATCTTATTATACAATTATTAATTTTGTAGAAAACGTATATTACAAAGTTCAACTTCAAATCATAGCCCATACGATTCTCAAAGATAATAAATACCTTTTTTAAGAAAAAACAGATATTTTTTAAAAGAAAGATAAAAATATAAAATACTGACTTTGATAATAATAATAAGCTAACACTAAATACTTACAATGTGTCAGGTACTGCTCTAATTGCTATGTATTTATTAACTGGTCTAATCCTTAAAACAACCCTATAAAGTAAAAGCCATTATTAACTTTTATTATTCTCTTAACACTTAGGTGAAGAGAAATAATTTTTCCAAGGTCATGCTGCTGATAAACTGTGGAATCAAGACTACAACCCAGGAATTCTGGCTTCAGAGTCTTAATCACAATCTAATCTGTCTCTTTTTAACATTCACTGAATATGAATGTGGCTTATATAAGGATCTATCCTTTTCCTATAATTTAATATTTACAGAATAAATTGTGCTATTTTCTTTTTCTTTCTTTCTTTTTGTTTTTTTGAGACAGAGTCTTGCTCTGTTGCCCAGGCTGGAGTGCAATGGCACGATCTCAGCTCACTGCAACCTCTGCCTCCCAGGTTCATGCGATTCTCATGCCTCAGCCTCCCGAGTAGCTGGGACTACAGGTGTGCACCATCACAACCAGCTAATTTTTGTACTCTTAGTAGAGACGGGATTTCATCATGTTGGCTTGGCCAGTCTTGAACTCCTGGCCTCAAGTGATCTGCCCACCTCAGCCTACCAAAGTGCTGTGATTACAGGCATGAGCCACCACGCCCAGCCTGTGCTATTTTCTTATAAACAAAGTTTCAGCTTTGTAAAGTCCCAGTTCGTATCACAGAACATAAGATTTAATCCTACATTTTGAAATAATACAAGCATGTGTTAACAATGAGTTTTATCACATTTTCTGTTCTTTAGGTACAATTTCCTGAACTAAAATGCATATATTATTTAAAAAAGAAACTTAAGGGGAAAATAATTGAAGATAGAAAACCTAATGTTTATGAAAGTTCAATGGCCTGGTCATTATAAGCAGAGATACTGCAGGTAGGAGAGTAATAAGCCACCACAGCCCATACAGACAGAACTGTGACACACTCAGAAACACATCTCATAATTTAAACTCAAAATTAACTGAATCATTGCTAGATTTAAGAAGGAAACTGAAGTAGAACTTGATGTGATATAGTATGCCAAGGTTGTGGTTAGAGAAAATAGGTCAACATTGTTATCAGCACCTGACCCTGAAGTCTAGAAATACAATTTGCTAATGCTTGCTATGATCACATTTTTACCTCAGTTTCATCTTCACATTGAAGACTATTTATTACTCATCACCTTAGATTTTCAAAAATATTATCAGTTCTCTATATAAACATTCTTTAATATTAGCATAGAGTGAAGAAAGGACACTACCAAAGACAGAAATTTTAAAAATATTTTCAATAATTTATATAACTAACGGTTTTTCTTTAATTTTAAAACATCTAATGTATGTGAAAAGATGGAATATATTTTATACCATCCCAAAGAAATAATTATCGTTTAAATTATTTACATTTAAGTCTTAAGCAGAACATAAAGACTTTCAACTGTCAACTGGATTTATCTCTCCCAAACTGAACCTTCCACTTTATTTAAAAGATCACAGTTGCTTGCTATCTCTATGTGCATTCCATGCTTTAAGAAACCAACTATTCATAAAATAACATTTACTAAACCAAAAATTTAGAGATTATTATTTAGAATAAATAACCATTTTACCTTAAAATACTACAGATTCTCTAAATCATATTCTTTAAAAGAACGTGATAAACAACTTTTCAGGGACCTACTAATTTCATAATACCACTGCCTTGTGGACAAGATGTTTATAGATTAAGTGGAGTTAAAAGTTTAAGGAACACAAACTGGTCTCCAGGAGGAGTACTAAACTTAAGAAGAGTACCTAGAATATAGTATTTACTGTGTGAACAAACTCAGTTTTGTGGCTCCAAATCTCACCTCTACTATTCATGATGTGATTTTAGCAAAGTCACTTAACCTCCACAAGCCCATCTCATCATCGATGTAAACTGTAGATACAACTTCTTACTATTCATAGGACTGCTTTTGGATCAAATAAGGGAGAAAGCAAGCCAGTCTCAAGCTAGATCAAAAGTCCCTTCCTCAAGGGGATACATTCTTCATCTTAGAACCTGTACACCTTCTACCTCTCCCCATACCAGCAATGAACGCTGCACGCAATTTATGTTTGTGGAATTTGACCAAAAAACCCCACAAAATTCTGTTAAACACCACACTCTCCTTATATATTTGTAAAATAGTATCTTAGACTAACTGCACAAATACATTCTGGTCAACTGGTTCATACACCAATTATAAAAATAGTGATTCTATATTGAATGACTATCATATGTGTCTAGCACTAAAGTTGATGTTTTAAAACATAATAATCTTCATATCAATTCAGCAAGTTAGTATTACTAACCCTATTTTACAGAGGAGAAAATGTCAAGGACATTAAATAAGTTGTTCAATGTAAGCAAAACAAAACACAGTAACTGTGCTAGGACTCAAAATCAGGTGTGACCAACCAAGAAATACTAAGTACTCTGCACTTCGCTCAACATTCTCAATAGTCTTATAAAAAAAAAGTTGAAATATAATACAGTAATAAAATGTTTTCCACTTTGCTAAGTCATAAAAGATAAAAAGTTTAAATACATATTTGCCTATAAACATAACACTTATTGTTTTCTAGCTTCCTCCAAATAACAACACTAATAAGACTCACGCACGTCTTTAAACCCTTTTTTTCTAAATAAAGACACTAAAACAGACGCTTTATATTTAAAAGCTTATCTGGATATATTTGTTTCAGGAACAAGGAGAAAGGTTTACATAGTTATGTTAGCCAAATAACTCCTGTCTTAAATTAATTTATCTTATACATGTACTGACTAACATAGATTTTGTTGTCCATTAATATTTAAATAGTGATATTCTTTTAAAAACAATATTCTCAGATCAATGCTGAAAGCTCCACTATTTAAATCAAAAGGGACTAAATACATTCTGCTATTGTGAACACAGTTCTTAAAACCAATTTATTTTACATTTTTTTTAAAAAATCAAGAAAATTCACAAAAAAATTTTTATGCCATAAAGCTCTACTGAAGTATTAATTTAACTAAAATAAAAATCAAATACTGCATGTTTTATCAGTAAGCACTTTAAAATCACTTGCCAAAAGTTTTGCTTATTAAAAGCATATATATGCCTAAAAGAGAAGAACAATTTTTTAAAGCTCTTAATGTAAATCGTTAGGTTGCTTCCCCAAAATTACAATCCTACAAGGAGTATATAAAAATGTCTATAAATGCTTATTTTAAGTAAGAAAATCTGTGCTAATTTGATAGGCAGAATAATTTCATATTTAAGTCCTTATATGCTCAATTACTATTATGTTTCAAATACTTAAGGTGTAGACATTTGCATTTTCTTTTCTGTAAGTTACCAACTACTGTCCTTTGAACATTTTAACATTGTGAGCTGAGTATTTTTCTTATTTGTGTAAATCAGTTATATTCTGACTTTAAATCTTCTTATCAATTGATGTTCTAATTACAAAATGTTTTGATCCTTTATTAAAACATTGTTTGCTAACTCTTTAGTTTATCAGGAATTTATTTTAATTATGATACAAAATGAGAATACAAAATGATTCCCCAACCCCAAAGACCATTTATTGAATGATCCATCACTTTCTTTATTGATTTGTGAAGTTTCCTCTATTACATATTACATCCTTACATGAGTTCAATTTTGCTTGAACTCTCTGTTCTATTGATCTATCTATTTTGTACAACTATTTCCGGTTTGCCTAAGCCACTCGCTCTGATCCTGATGGCCATACCATTTAACCAGGACCTTATCATGGCTGGAAATGGCGTTGTCTCGTATCACTAACTTAGGCATTAAAGCTTTCAATCACCAACAACCTTCTATTCTTTCAACCTGCCCCCATCTGCTTCTAAGGTAACCCTTTTTCAACTTAAGAAGGATCTTCGCTCAAGACTCTACTACCTTCTGTGTCTAGTGTTCACACCTCCTGTCTTAACTTCCTTTCATATCCAGCTTATATTCCCTAGTCTATTATTTCAATTACATTCATTCAACACATCTTTACTGAATGCCTAAAATTTCCTGGCACTGTACTAGGCTCTAGGGGAAAAAATAGAGACAAGACAGACAAGTTCCCTGCCTTCTTGAAGGTGTCATTCTTCTAGGCAGAGAGACAACATAAAAATTAATAATTGGTTCAATTGGCGTCTAGGAAGGAAATAAAAAGATTAGGCAGGAAAGGAATCAAAATGGAGGACTTCCTTTACAGAGGATTATAAAGGAACAACTCTGAGGAGATGACACTTGAAAACAAAGGCTGAAAAGGATCAAGCTAGGAGAAAACATTCCAGGCAGAAGGCATACAAAAGCTATGATCTGCAGTTAGAAAACACTTGTCTTGTTGCTGGACCTGTCTTTGTATTACACTCACTTAACAAACTTCAGTCCTGGGTGAAGTCAAATCCTTGCTTTCTTTGTGCTTACTGTGGAGAAAACTACTTAACAGAGCAGAGGGAAATCACTTTATATTTGAGGGCACTAACTCAATTGAATCTCCATTTCTCTGGTCAATTTGTTCTCCGACTCTCTGCAACTATTATTTCAAAACTTCTCTCTCCTTAAAACTCTCTACCTGCCAACCCTCTCACTCTCAACAAATGAACTCAACTCTTCCGAGAGAAAACAGAAGTCTAAGACAGGAACTCCCACAACTCCCAAACTCCCCAGGATGTGTTCCTGTTAAAACAGAAGAATGTTTCTTCTCTTAAGGTTAGTAATTAAGAATGACTAAGAATTCACTCATGAATTCCTCTCTTCCCACCATCTCAGCAACATTATTCTATCCATATCTCCCTGGTGTACAGCATCTAAATTCAATCTCTCTGTGTGCATCTCGTGAGCATTTATTCTCACTTCAATGTGACAGGAGATCTCTGAAATCAGAACTGTATGAAGATCAAATAGGCTGCTAGGGGAGAAAGTTGCTCACCCTTGGAATTGTTCAAGAATAAACTGGATGCTTGATTCACAGGAGAGAAGCAGAGGATTCATATGCAAATTTGGAAGTTGAACCAGGTGCATGTCAGACTTCTCATTTTAAGTTCTGATTCAAAGACAATAGAAGTGGTCTACTGAAAATCTCTACTAAATGTTAAGTTTTGCACAGCCAATAACTAGATCCTTAGATACATCTATGGATTTTTCCTTATGATGCATATATACTTACAGGCTATCTGCCTGTCATCAAATTTGAAACAAATAGCTTTGACACTTAAGCAACTGAAATGATGCACAGGGATCCTCTTCTTCATCTACACCCAAAGATAAAGCCAGACAGCAGGCTGTAAGCTCCAACTATGTTAGAGCAATTAGGAACTCTCATCCACACTCTGGTTTCACAGACAATCAGATGATAACCAGGGGCAGAAGTACCATCTGCATTTCCTCATGTACTTATCTAGCCTATTCAAGGTAAAAGCACATATGACTAGAATTCCTCTCAGAATATGCCTCAATCGATTATACAAACAAGTTACTTTTTTGTTTTTTGAGACGGAGTCTTGCTCTGCCCCATAGGCTGGAGTGCAGTGGGGAGATCTCGGATCACTGCTGTGACAACTTCTGGGGCTCAAGAGATTCTCGTGCCTCAGTCTCCCGAGTAGCTGGGACTATAGGCATGCACCACTACACCTGGCTAATTTTTGTATTTTAGTAGAGATGGGGTTTCACCATGTTGGCCAGGCTGGTCTTAGATTCCTGGCCTCAAGTGATCTGCCTGCCTTGGCCCCCCAAAATGCTGGGATTACAGGCATGAGCCACTGCGCCTGGTCAAACAAGTTACTTCATTATCTTAATAGATTTACCTTTTAGGAGTTTCATCCAAGTTTGTATTTATTTGATGAGAACAGTGATAATTGTAACCTCAAGCTGTATTCTCACTATAGATTTTCAAGATGTATAATAATAATCTCAAAGTTTAGAGGATGAAGGCTCTGCCATAATATTTCAATTAATATAAACTAAAGTACAACTTTTATGTATACTGTTCATTGTTTTACACAAGGGAACTCTTCGATAAATGTTTAGAAAAATCAACTTTCAGAATAAATGGTGTGTTTGTGTGTACGTGATGAGGAGGTAAACTGAGAAAAGTATATAACTAGTATACTATCTCTTTAAAAGAAAATTATTTTTTAAGATCTACTAAATTTAGGACCTAAATGAATATGTCTTGTATTGATGGTATTCTTAATTGTTCACTAACTTTCAATAATTAAAAAAATAAAAATAGCACTGACTAAATACAACAATGATCCTTCATAACTATATTGTCTCTAAAGAAAGTTATTTTTACGGTTATTTCATGCCACAGTTCCTAATAAGCCAAGAGTTATTCTTTGTAAAGTAAGAATAATGTTATTTTGTTTGAAACCATATACAATCCAATAGTAATAGAATGTATTTGAAGGCCAAATAAGGATATTTGTGTATATTTCAGTCTCTTTTCCTAAATTTGCACATTCAAAGCTAATAAAATGTTTCTTAACAATTAGAATTATTTTATTTTAAAAACAGTTTTGGAATCCCATAGCTCTGGCTTATTTTCTATCCTTCAGTATCATAAAAATTTATTTTAAGCAGATACTAAATCTAAAGGTAATTTTTTAAAAACACAAGGAAGCTAATTCAATGATCCAGTCTTATTAGGCCCTTCCTTTTGTCACACTCGGTATGGACTTTAATAAGAAAAACTTGTAATGTAAGAGAAACCTACAGCCAACAGCTTACTGAACAGGGAAAAGTTGAAAGCATTCCCCATAAGAACTGTAACAAGGATGCCCACTTTCCCACTCCTATTCAAAATAGTATTCTAAGTCCTAGCCAGAGCAATTAGGCAAGAGAATGAAATAAAACGCACCCAAACTGGAAAAGTGGAAGTGAAATTATCCCTGTTTACTGATGGAATGATCTCATTATATATAGAAACCCCTAAAGACTCCATCAAAAAATTGTTAGATTTGATAAAAGAATTCAGGGAAGTTTCAGAATGCAAAATCAATATGCACAAATCAGTAGCATTTCTATACAACAATAACAATCTAGCTGAGAACAAAATCAAGAAAGCAATCTCATTTGCAATAGCTACATAAAAAACAAAATACCTAGAATATATTCGACCAAGGAGGTGAAAGAGCTTTACAAGGAAAACTATAATAAACACTGATGAAAGAAATTGTAGATGACACAAACAATGAGAAAACATCCCATGCTCATGGATTGAAAGAATTAATATCATTAAAATGACCATACTGACTAAAGCAATATACAGATTGAATGTAATTCCTATCAAAATCCCAGCATCATTTTTCACAGAATTAGAAAAAAAAAATCCTAAAGTTCATATGTAACCACAAAAGAGCCTGAATAGTGAAAGCAATCTTGAGCAGAAAGAATAAATTATACTACAAGGTTATAATAACTAAAACAGCATGATACTGGTATTAAAATAGGTACACAGATCAATGGAACAAAATAAAGAACCCAGAAATAAAGTCACGTATTTACAGCCAACCGATCTTTGACAAAGCCAAGAAGAACATATACTGGGGAAAAGCCACCCTTTTCGATAAATGGTGCTGGGAAAATTGGATTGCCATATAATGAAACTGGACCCCTATCTTTCAGCATAAATAAAAATCGACTCAAAACGGATTGAAGACTTAAGACCCAAAGCTATAAAAATATTAGAAGACAATCTAGGGAAAATTCTTTTGGACACTGGTCTAGGCAAATAATTCAGGACTAAGACCTCAAAAGCACAGGCAACAAAAACAGACAAATGGGACTTAATAAAACTAAAAACCTTCCGCACAGTAGAAGAAATAATCAACTGAGTGAACACGTAATCGGTATAATGGGAGAAATATTTGCTAACTATGCATCCTACTGGGGACTCATATCCAGAAGCTCAAACAACTGAATAACAACAACAGCAAAAAAATTAATCCCATTAAAAAGTGGGGAAAGGACATGAATAGACATTTTCAAAAGAAAACATACAAATAGCCAACAGACATATGAAAAAATGCTTAATATCACTAATCATCAGAGAAATGCCAATTAAAACCACAATGAGATACTATCTTTCACCAGTCAGAATGGCTGTCATGAAAAAGACAAAAATAGTAACAGATGGTGAGGATGTGGAGATAAGAGAACACATATGCAGCTGGTGGGAATGTAAACTAGTACAACCTCTTGATGAAAAACAGTATGGAGATTTCTCCAAGAACTAAAAACAGAACTACGATTCAATCTACCAATCTCATGACTGAGTATCTACCCAAAGGAAAATAAATCATTGTATCAAAAAGATACCTGCACCTATATGTTTATTGCAGCACTATTCACAATAGCAAAGATATAGAATCAACCAAAGTGTTCATCAATGGATGACTGAATAAAGTACAGTACATATACGCAATGAAATACTATTCAGCCGTAAAAAATGAAATCATGTCTTTTGCAGCAATATGGATGGAAGTGGAGGCCACTATCTTGATTGAAATAATTCAGACACAGACAGACAAATACCACGCTTTCAGTCACAAGTGGGAGCTAAATAATGTTTACACATGGATGCAGAGTGTGGAATGATAAGCAGTGGAGACTCAGCGCACATGGGAGTAGGGGGTGGATAATGAGAAATTACTTAACGGGCACCATTTAAGTTATTGGGGTGATGTATAACCTGAAAGCCCTGACTTCACCACTATGCAATCTATCCATGCAACAAAATTACACTTTTACCCCACAAATTTATACAAATAAAAAAAGGAACACTTTGATAACTCGTCATAGCAGACGCAGTATAATCAGACAGCAGTTCTACACGCTAAAAATAACATATACGAAATAAACATTAATATTTTATGTACTTACATGCACATGTAATATACACATATATTTATTTTATAGATTCTATCAGCTGAGAACCTTAAAATTTCTTGGAATAAATGAAAATGAAGCAAATGACAAGGAAAACATCCTCTTACCTGGTAGATATCAGAAAGACTGCTGCTCCCAGAATCACTAGTGATACTACATCCTGAATGGCTAGAAGAAACGTGGGTCACCTGTGGGTGGAGACTGTCAGTAAGATGCAGTTTTGTGAAATCTGCAGGAAGCTATGGAAGGAGCAGGAAAAACTAGGATTACAATCTGAATCAAGAACTCCAAGAAGATATTTTAAAATTAAAATATCATATTTTATTCTATACCATTGAACTAAAAATGGTATTCATTTTCCACATTCACAAATTACTAAATATTGTCTTATTTACCAAAAATCACATATAATAATTTTTAAAGTGTATGAGCACACACGAGCCTTAAATAACACTAAATTCAATGTTTTAAATAGGTGGGTTTGGTTATTAAGATAAACTTGGGTATTTAATTTAGTAAGCTAAAACAATCACACGTCAATGAGCAAATTAGGCTACAGTACTATTTATTAGCCATCACAAATGTAACTTTGTGGCAAAAAGCAGTTTAAACAAGAAAACACATTTAAGCTACTTTTAAACCCAAATAATGTTTAAAGGTTAAAAAAGAGAGCATCTTAGAATTGATGAAGTATATTGCCATATAAGCAACTGTACTAGGCTCTACAAAGAAAGAGAAAAGAGTGCCATCAAAGATCTTAGAATTGAGAAAGTTATGGACAACACTTACCTATCCTCATATACATAAATATCAACTTTCTACATGTTCATGTTTAAATAAAAATAGTCTCTATTAAAATAAACACATTCACTAAGTATCCCTTACGTGTTCTGCCACCCCTTATATACCAGAGAAAATGCATTAGAAAAAAAAAAACCGCTTATTTGACAAATATTTACCGAGCCCCTTTTCTCTTATTATGCCCTCGTCAAGTGAGAATCTAAGAAAACAGATGTAAGGTTCTTAAGAATCTTAGACTCTTATCAGTTATTACCAATTCTTTTGAATAAAAAAAGACATTATGTTTATCTGTAATATCACACATTATACTATTGAGCTAATAATGAAACAGCATTTCAAAATACATGTTAACTAGCATCATGAAATACTGATAACACTCCCTTTTTCCTGCATATTGATCCTATTTAGCTGGCAAATAGTTATAAATATAAGGACTAATTGTTAAAACTTAAATAAACGTTAACCTTAGTAGTATTCCTGTCCACCTTCTGAGGCTCATTCCCTCCCCCTCCAAAATGTTACTGCATAGTTTAGAGTAAGCCTCACAAGGGAGACAGTTTGGATTTACGACAATGATCAATGGATTTTGATACTTCAGAGCTCCAAGTAGGCAAAATGTATTTATATCCCTTAATAATTCAGACCTACTCTCTGAATAGATTACACCCCTCTCTACCTTAAGTGAATTATATTTAACAATATTTACATACAATCTGTTTAGAAATAATAACTTTATTGGATACAAGGCATACAAAGGGGAGATTTAAACATAAACTTAATAGGGGCATATAATTAGATGCCAAATAAATGGAGAAAAATTCATTTGTTGAGGGAGCTTGGAGAAGTGAAATAATCGCAAACCTATCTTACCAACAGTGTTTTTAAAGAAACTGGTAATTGAAGATGTTGTAAAATATGTAATATTTAGGAGAATAACAACTTATCTGTAAGGGATAGGCAAATACCTCTAAATTCAGAATTTATATGTTTCATTCATAATGTAGAATAGTGAAATATTTGCAGGACTTCTTCAGGAACAATTCAAAGATAGAAGTTTGCAGATATGTATTAATGACTATAATTTTACATATAGCTAAATGATGGTGATCAGATATGAAAATAAATAATAGGCAGGATAGATACCCTTCATCGTCTTAGCTACACTTCCATTTAATTAAGTCACTTACTGCAGAAGGCAACTGGGGAAACATTACTCTATGGCTTAGAGATGTTAAAAGGCATCAATCAATACATGTAATTAGAGAACAATAAACTGATTTCTATTGATTATCTTTTACAGACATGACTCAGGTTGACATGCAACATAGTGTGATTTTTTAAAAAAAATTAATGTGTCAAATGAAGATAAAACTATCTAATGAATTTTTATATTTTATTTATTCAGGTCTCACAGAACTCTCTTCAGAATCCATCATCTGGTCATCTTCCCTGACTAAGAATTCACCGTATGGAGAGCACTAGGAGTTGTAAGAGCTCCAAGCCTAACATAAGAGACATTCATCCAGCTTTTAGATACCACAATCTATTCATCTGTGCCTACTTACAGCCACAAATATCAGAATTACATGGAAATGTTAGGCCCAGAACCATAAAGACTGTCAAAAAGACAAAGAAATATTTTTGCTTTTAAAAATTCAATTATATTTAATAAATACTTATTGAGTATCTGCCATGTCATACACTCTGCTAGTGGCAGAGAGTGTCAAGATAAATAAGACATTCCTAACTCCAAATCTCTACTACCTCCAAATTCACTGTGACAGGTGTTACAAACAATAGAAAATACAAGTTTTTTATTTTTTATTTTTTATTTTAAATACAGGGTCTTCCCTAACTGCCCAGGCTAGAGTGTAGAGACACAATCATAGCTCACTGTAGCCTTAAACTCCTGGGCTGAAGTGATCCTTCCACCTCAGCCTCCTGAGTAGCTGGAACCACAGGCACATGCCACCATGTCTAGCTAATTTTAAAATTTTTTGTAGATAATAAAAGGGTCTCTCTCTGTTGCCCAGGTTGGTCTCAAACTTCTGGCCTTAAGTAATCCTCCCTCCTCAGAGTGCTGGGATTACAAGTGTGAGCCACTGCAAACACTGTTTTTATCCCTTTCTCCCCACTATCTGTGTTCTTTGCAGAATGGCATGAAATAATGATATATTAAATGCATATATAAATTAGCATTAATTAAATGCCTTTTAATATGAGATATGTAAGAATAGATGCCATGTTCAAAAAAACCTTAAAATATTTTCCCACCAATTAGGATAACAATACTATTATTAATTTTTTCTTTTTTCTTTTTTTTTTTGGAGACAGAATCTTGCTCTGTCGCCTCGCCCCGGGTGGGGTGTGGGTG